>NC_044327.1:45762166-46070442 GCF_007399415.2 Gopherus evgoodei
GAAAGGGGTGGGTTGGAGCTTTCCCCTGGTCCAGCAATGCTGGCCTCACCCAGGTGAGCACATGCTGAACACTTTCAAAGACTGGCATGGTGGTCACGTTCCTTCTGATCTCCTAGGTGTGATTGTGCCTGTCTGATGTACAGGGCTTCTGGGAACTTCCATGGGGCTAGCTTTCCCACCGAACGCTTCCTGTGCACCATAGCCAGTGGCTTAAAGCCACAATATATTGCTCGGTCTATATCTCTGTCAGCAGAGTTTTATACAATAACTTGTATTTGGGTTTCTCATTTGTTTTTACTTAACTGAGAGGAGATGGTGGACAGGAACATTTTGGTGTTCGTGCCATGCTGTTATTTTTCCAGATTACAGTAAAATAGCTCTATAGTAGATCTGAGAACCAAAAAAACCCTCTCAACCCTGTAAATGAAGTGAACTGTGGTTGAAGTTAGGAATTGTGTTGTGTCAAAGTACAGCTGCCAACTTTGGTCTTATTTCTCCTTCAAGTCGTGTCCTACCTCTTAGACTATAGGAAGGTACTGAGTCCTAACGTCCTGATGATTAACTTCGGAAATTAAAATATATGGCTGCTTGGCATTCGGTTCTTGAAGCTCACACAATATAATCAGCCAGATGTGAACATTCTTCTCTCCCCACTTCAACTATGAACTTTCATGTGTACTGTACTTACAATACTAAATGTGTAAATGCACTTATATCTGATAAAATCTTTCCTGTTGTAATAGCCATTTCTTTTGGTGATGGCTCTAAATGCGATCACCTTTGTCCTAGACTTCTGTACATTTTCTGAACATGGGGCTGAGACTTTTGGACACTCACACAGGGTTACAGTGTAGCTGAAGAAACTTGTTAATTTCTTGAATATATTTACTAGTAGGGTCATCAAGATTTGTGCATTGGTCTTGTGCAACTTCTCGGTTTGCATGCTTTCTGGAGAATGTGAAAATGCTTGTGGTGGGTGTGTGTCTGACTATATCCATCTTATAAAACTGGAAGAGTCCCTAGAACAGAGAGGACTGGAGTGAGTTCATGAGCCTTACTGAGGAGATTTATGGAAGAGTACTTCTGGCCTCCTTTCAGTCTACCTACACCATTGGAAAAGAAATACAAGTGAGGTGACCAGCTAGGAAAAAAACCCATTTTTAATTTTGCAATTGTTAATTAGTATCAACATGACACTGAGAGAATGGAAGAGGAGGAAGAAATCTGATGGAATTTGGTGATTAAAGCCTGGATATAGGCAAAAACTTGGAGGGTCACATTTGAAACAGCATAATTCACTTCAGAAATAGTTCAAAATATATGTCAATTTGAACCAAAATTAAGGGTTTTTTTGTACTGAATTTATATTTTTGTAGAGACAAGGAGGAGCTGTTATCAGTAAGAAACATGATGATAAGCCAAAGAGGTGTTCACATCGCAAAGACGATACTTGGGCTGCCTAATGCTCTTTGCATTTTGAGAACTCTGGGGAGGGGAAAAGATAATTAGACCCCAGTATTATGAGAATTGCTCTTTGATAAAGGCCAAACACAAATGGGACTTTTATTGGAACCAGAAAGAGGGTGAGGAGGGGAACCCTCTTAAGAAAACAATAAATAGATTCTGACAGAACTTGAGGGAAGCATTTGTGTGTTTAATTCCTTTGAGGCGAGGGATTTTTGTGTGTGTTTGAAGCTGCTGTCAGTGCTTTAAGATTTGTGCTATAATCTAAAGAAAAGGGAATAGACTGAGTCTGAAATTCCTATCGTACTTAAGCAGTGCCAGAAGAGTTCTCAAGTCTGAGCTTGGTAGCACACTCTCCAAAGGCTACTTTTACACCTCAGGGTACCTCATGGGTACAGGGAATGCATTTTTGAATGATTTTTACACTCTCATGAGAGTATGTATGGAAGTCTGCATCTCCAGTCTGAACACATAACAATATGCATCAATTTCATAAATAAGTCAATGACCTTTATATAAGAACTGATTCAATTTATCCATTTTTTAAATGCTAGACCTTCAAGCTCTTGCAAGTAGATTATAGTGGCTTCTGTATGTAAACATGTCATAAACAGGCTGCCAGAGTGTTATGTTTTTTCACTAGATTGACTACAAGTTAGCAGTCCAACAAGACCTCATATTTTGTGTGCCTGCCTGCATATAGGTAAAGAAAATGTTTTCTCTCATCTATTTCTTGGTGATTTTTTTCCTGAGTAACTTCACCAATCCTTCTATACAGACTTTGAGCCTTCTTTACAATTTTTGAAGTTTAAAAAAAAATCTTCTAAATGATATTACTGTCCACTGTCTTAAAAAACTTTCTTTCTTTTACCAGAGTATATTACTTTTGCTGACAAACTCTTGTTACATTTTGTACTTCAGCTTAAAGATAATACAGGAGAGCGTAGCTAGGAACTTGGCTTTGGTTGTGACATGTTTGGCATTTATCTTATGATATTTTAGTTTGAGTAAAAAATGCTGTAAACCATATGAATAAAAGAAGCCTTAAATCACCGATATTGTCATTCAGCACTTGTGATAACAGCTTCTCTGACACAATGTATCATCCATCCATTATAGTTAAGTCTTTAACCCTCATTTGCCCAGCTAATCATATTTATGACTTTAAATAATGGGGTGATTGGGCTGCTTTGTCATTCTATTCTGTATATGTGACAAATTATATGTAGGCTCTTTTTTGCACATTCCTGTGGAAAGAGCATTCATTGCCAGGAGGAGGGGTCTCCTACCCCTACTTGTCTGTGAGCAGAGAATGAAGCAGATGCTCACTGTGTTCTCCATTTGAATGAATATCACTTTACTGTGCATGGTGTTGGGAGGGGCACAGTCACAGCAGCGTGTGACTTCGTAATATCTTTATTTCAAAATAAAGTCTGTATCCTTTACTCTCGCTTGTGTTCTTGAGAGTTGAGAATGTGCTAAGTAAGTGGATTAAAGGACTGTTAGGGAAAAGAGGAGACATACAATTTATTTTTATTCTGCTCAATATTAATGCAACCCTGGATCAAGGAATTGTGCTTCCTATGAACTAAGGGAAGAATCTCAGGATTACAAGGGAAGTGCTGTACTCCATTTGATGCACAACTAAAAGCTTTATGTAATTCCTCTTTGGGAAAGAACTGTAATTTACAAAACATAATTAGGTTTTCAAGCTTTTTATGTATCTGTAACAAGCCTTCAGAGAGCCCATTATGGACACTTTCTGTCTCGTATGCCAAATAATTTAGAAGAACCATGCTCAAAATATGGGAATTAGAGGCAGGACAACTGGGTTCTTTTCCCAGGCCTGATACAGATTTGCTGTGCAACCTTCATTAAGTCACTTAAACTCTCCATCCCTGTTTTCACCTCTATGCTGTGGTGGTGGTAATGCTAACTATACCTGTTTTACAGGGGTGCTGTGAGAGTCAATTCCTTTAATATCTTTAAATTGCTTTAGTATTATTTATTTCTATGACTGTTAACTAAAATGTACCAGAGCAGATTTAAGTAAAGATGTTTGGTGGCAATGAGATTCGTACATAAGACTTAGGAAGAAATTTAGCATGCTCAAATCTGTGATATCCTGCCACTGTTTGAACTTACAAGACAGCATGCTGACACACTCTGTACCCCACAAAACACTATCTCTCCTCCCAGGTACACACAACACACTCCTCACACCCCTCATTTGAAAAGCACGCTGGGATAGCTACCACAACGCACTGTCTCCGTGGCATTGCAGGAGCTGCTAATGTGGCCATGCCACTATGCTTGCAGCTGACAGTGTGAAAACCCAGCAGTGTTTTCCGTGCTGCTGTCTCGAAGAGCTGGTTTAACTCCCAGCGCTCCACATCTGCAAGTGTAGCTATAGCCAAAATGCAGCTAGATGAAGAAAGTAATGAAGTGCAGGTTCCCAATTCCCACCCCTCTGTGCCCTCTTTAGGGTAGACCGTGCCCTCAGAGCTGCAGGGGAGGAAGAGTCCTAGTGCAGCTCTATTGCTCAGTGGCACAATTGTTGGCCTGCTCTTATACAGGTCATGCAACTGAGAAAGGGTCCTTGCTCCCTCTGACTCTAGCACACCCACTTAAGAGCCAGCTACAAACTGGTTCCTAAGGAATTACAGAAAAAGCAGGGGAAGGATAAAAAGATGTGATGGAAGGCAATGCGGAAGACAGAAGAGATTACAGCTCAGAATTAAACATTACAGTAAAATCAGCCATAGTGAGAACAGGTACTATAGGGGAAAAATGGAATGTAGGAAGCAAATGGGGAAAGAGAAAAGAAGAAATGCAAAGGAAACTAAGTCACTATATAGTCTGTAAATCCATGTTGTACCCACATCTTGAATACTGCATTCAGTTATGGTCACGCCATCTCAAAATAGATATATTAGAATTGGAAAAGATACAGAGAAGGACAGCAAAAATGATTAGGGATTTGGCACAGCTTCCGTACAAGGAGAGATTAAAAAGCTGGGACGGGTCATCTTAGATGGGTCGGGGTGGATATGAACAAGGTCTATAAAATCATGAATGGTGCGGAAAAAGAGAATAAAGAAGTGTTACTTACCCCCTCATGTAACACAAGAATCAGGGCTCTCCCAATGATGTTCATAGGCAGCAAGTTTAAAACAAACAAAAAGAAGTGCTTCTTCGCACAACACACAGCCTGTAGAACTCAGCACCAGAGGATGTTGTGAAGGCCAAAAGTAGAACTGGATTCAAAAAATAGTTGGGTAAGTTCATGGAGGATAAATCCACCAATGGCTGTTAGGTAAGACAGTTAGGAATACAACTCCATGCTCTGGGTGTTCCTAAGGTTCTGAGTGCCAGAAGCTAAGACTGGATGATGGGGGGTGGATCATTGACATTTACCTGTTGTGCTCATTCCCTCTGAAGTGTCTGGCACAGGCCACCATCAGAGACAGGATACTGGGCTAGATAGACCATTGGTCTGACTCAGTATGACTATTCTTACGGTCTTAAGTTAATTTTTTGAAAAAGGCTCCAATTCTCCTGTGTATTTAAATGTGCGTTGTTGCAAAGAAGACATAAACCCAGCAGATCTAGCCCCTTGAGGTTTCCCTTGTAGAAAGGACAGCCTTGAAAGGCACTGAGAAACCATAGCAGCTCCTTTGCAATACCCCTCCAAAACACTGCTGAAGATTGTATGGCTGGTTGAAATGGACTGTGGCCTCAATGTCATTAAACCATCACGATCCCCAGCTAGTAGAATGGTCCTTGTGGGCTGTTGGCAGCAGGTGCAGTTTACAGCAGCTTTGAAATTGTACTTGGGAACTGGCCCAGCACTGATTGGCCTCAGATTCAGGGGAGGTCCCAGGTGTGGCTTAAAATCACCTTTACATCCCTTTCCCCTTTTCTGAGCTGTGCCAAGTGCTCTTTAGGTGCAGAAACTGGGCCTAATTATATAGAGTTTAATGCCAAAAGGTTACACTAAAATGCATGTTGTTTGAAGATTGTTAAATCTTTCACAAAAAATCACTTCAGAAATATATACTAGACACTGTTGAATAGTCTCAGTGGGGACCACACGTTTGTGCTTCTCAAGATATTGCTCTGCTGCTTTTACAATACCTGCCTGTGTGGCCTGGATTTTTCCCTTCTTGTTCCTCAGTTGTTATCCCACTTTTAATGACAGATATCTATTCTGTCTGTGTACTGATTGATTGAATTGTCCTAATTTCTCTGTCAAACTTTGAGCAGGTCAACTTCTTTCATGGTTTCTGAGCCTGGGAATCCTGTGTTCTTAGTCTGGATTCTGGAAAATGAGATTAGATTGGTGCATAAAGTTCTGTAATGCCTGGCCATATCGGATACTTATCAATTCCTTCACCAGAAGACCACAATCTAATTATGGTGAAGTACCCTTTTTGTTGTGGCTGTGTAAAAGCATTCAGTATTGAATTTCACATCACTAGGAAATAGTCACCTTGGACTCGGAGATTAACTTTTATACATCACTCTGTAAAATGCACATGATTATCTCTTTAAAGCTGCTTGGTGCCATTGTAATTCCATTGACTTCACTGGAACTAGTCCTGATTATAATAGTGAGAGTGAAATCAGAGGAAAGTTGCACTGATTTAAATTTACTTCAAACTAATGGTGTGTGAATCTCAGAAGTTCAGAGATTGAATTTGGATTTTAAAAAGAAAGTTTAGATGCTTTTTTGAACTTTACCTGAACTATCCACACTTCTTGGGCAATGTTGATCTGGAGCTGTCATGGGAATAGGTTTTATTAGCAAGAGTTTCAACACTCTTTGCTTCTGGCTGGTCTGGAAATGCTCCCATTCTCATATTTCAACTCCTGACACAGGAAGTTGGGATAGAACTCAAATAATGGATTTTCTTGCAAGATTTCTGGTAATTCCTGTTTCTGAATGAGCAAGAAATATTGCACAACAATCAATGTTGAAATATTCACCAATTCTGTAGCTATCTTGGATGGAACTGGGAAGTACAAAAATTAAATTTATTTCACAGAAATTAAAAATAATGAAGGAAAAAGGTAACCATACTTGAGCCTCCAAAAATGTTCAGTTTGGGTTTGGTTTCAATTCTAGGAAAAGGTTCAAATAAGATTTTATCTGAATTTACTAGACTCTTCCAGATCTCAGACACACAAATTGACATGTATTTTCCACCGTTAGTGATCAATATGACTGGGACAGCCTTGGCATTTGACTAAGTGCCATCATATCTCCAGAAGAGACATCAATATGGCATTCAATGATTATGCTGAAAATAGCGCTGATTATTAATTTTGGGAAAATAGTGGAAACCCTAAGTATTGAAAACAAAAACAGAATTAGTTTCTTAGGCTGATGACACCAGAGTGGGTCCAAGAAGGGCCCGCATGCTAATTGATGTCTTCAGATGGAGCTTAAGAAATACATAAGGTTATATGCTGGACTTATAAATTAGAATGAGTTTCAGCTTTGTAATTACATAGTTTGAAGCTGGAAACAAGTAATAAAGACCTGCCGGGGCTGAGTGTGTGTGTGAAAGAGCATGCGAGAGAGCCCCTTATTTCCCTCTTTCACAAGGAGTGCAGGCATTTCATGAATCCAGATCCACTGCTATGGCCCCTGTCTCCTACTGGATCAGTAGACAAAGCTAGTCTTATGTGGGTGGCTGAGCACAGGCCACACCTGTCAGTGACACAGTAACTGTGCTCTGCCTGTCTTTCTGCCACCACTGGAGTGGTGCATCTCTGCATTGCCTCTTCTCTCAGACTGCACACAATTCAGCCCTTCACATTTACTGACCTTTAAAAACTATACCCAAATTCTGTCTTGAGCTGCAATCAGGCAGCCCTGACATTGATGTCTCTTTGGCCCATATGCTGGATTAATGTGCTGTAAATCATTCAGCTGTTGCTGACATAAAATAACTGTTGCTGAGAGAGGTGGGGTGAAATGAAGACACAGAGCTCTGTGACCTCAGGAAAGAGCATGGTGGCCTCACCTCTGAATTTATTTTTCAGAAAACTTTGTGCCACTACCAATCTACCTCTGTCTCTTTGGCCGCCCACTCTGTCTGGCCTGCATATATCTCATGCTTTCATTTTTGCTTTTATTTTTCATGCAGTTTTCTCCCAGCCTCTCTTCTTTCTGTTCCTTGCCCCTTTCTGTCTTATTAAATGCTGCTCACTTTACTGATTTCTGAAACAAGAGAGGAATGATGCCTCCACTATGGAACTGAGAAGCTGATATAGGAAAATGAGATCAAATTTTATTTCTTTCTGAGACTGATTAATTAAAAGAAAAAGGAAGTGGAATGGGGAAAGAGGAATAATGATGGGGTGTTTGTGGGGAATCACCTTATGCTGTTCTGTTCAAGTTATTTGGCACTCTTAGAAAAACATAAAGTTATAATGAAATAAAGTGGGCAAAGTAACTACTGAGAGAAGTCTTATTTCTTCTGGGTTATTTTTACTCTTAATGTCAAAGGTTAATGCCACTGTTATTTCTTCAACTGTCTGGCTTAGCTGAATGCCCTGGGGCATAATATGCAGTAAGGAAAGCTATGTAAGAAGTGTTTTTAAAATGTCAGAGAAATATCCTTCATGTCCTCCACAGATTACCAAATACTTTCCCTGAAGCTTTAATTAGCATTTGCACTGTGGACAGCTAGACAGGCTGTGTCTTCCCCATGCTCTAAATGGTCAGTTGGCAAAATGGAAAATAGGGATGGTATGCATGAGAATTCAGAGATGCAGCTGTTACATTTTCATGCCCACAGGGCATTGTGTGCTGTGCACAATGAGGAAGGAGGAAGTGGCTCAGTGGTTAGGGAACTAGCCTGAGACTCGAGAGAATTGGGTCTAGTTCTGTGCATTACCATAGACTTGCAGTGTGCTCTTGGACAAGTTCGTTTCTCTTTCTGTGTCTCAGTTCCCCCACCTATAAAATGAGAACAATAGTACTTCCCTACCTCACAAGAGTTTTAGTAGGATAAACTCGTTACAGACTGTGATATGCTCAGATACTATGGTAACACAAGCCACACAAGTACCTAAGGTATGCAAGCCCACAAATAATTATAATTCTGCCTCACTATGCAGCTATTGTATGAACTGTCACTAGCCCTTAAATCTGAGGCTAAAAGACCTTGACTTCTGTGTATTAATGCTAAATATTAACCTCCTCCTTTGTAAATGCACATTAGGTAGCTACATACTGTAAAAGAGAGGTGGGATCCTGTTTATATTATAAAAAGCATAAAATAGACATGCTTCTTTCTTTAATAAGAAAGAACTGGATACTGTAATATCCAGTAATATAGCTAGTCCCAAATGTGGAAGTGGAAATATTGTGTGTAATGATATAGTATATTTAGGTCTTGTGGGACCTGTGAATGTAGCACATTCACAACACGCTTTAGGAATGTCTGTGCATATATTTCTAACATTCACTTGCTGCCCCCAGATATTTAACAATGCCCCTACACGCAGCACACACAGAGACCAATGGACCTTTTAGAACACATCAGAAATTTACCTTCAGCTGTGGATAGTGGATATTGTCATTTTAATTAAAATAATAAAAAAAAGAACTCATTGAGTTAATGGCGATTGAGTGCTCCCAGGAGTAACTGAGGACTAATCAAACACTAGAACTGGTGTGTGGTTGGAGTGTTTCTTAGAAAGGACTACTGGCCTGAGCCCATCCATGTTTGTGTGCTATTTTCTGTTTTCAAAAGTTGACATCTCTGATTTGTGATGTTGCTGCAAAATATGGTTCAAAAGGAAAATAAAACAAAAACATATTTATTTTTATTTATTGCTTTTGCCTGGAGTCTGGTATTTGTGCTTCCCCAGTTAATGTTTTAGCAGGTGGAGCTAACTACCTAAAATACCACTGCATCTGCATGACATGCGTCCGATGAAGCTGGTATTCACCCATGAAAGCTCATGCTCCAATACGTCTATTAGTCTATAAGGTGCCATAGGACTCTTTGCTGCTTTTGCAGATCCAGACTAACATGGCTACCCCTCCTAATACTAAAATACCACTACTACTTTTGCACTTATCAGTGTGTATATTTCAGTAGCTATTTTTCCATTAGCCTTGTAAAAGAGCATTAAATGTGTATTTCAGACCTAGTACATCTGTATAATATCACAACAGTCTTACAGAAATGTTTCTTTTTCCAGGTTAAAATCTGCCCAAAGCTAACTTCCCCTCCATCCCTTCCCCTAACTGCTAAAGCACCACTTTATCAGTCTTCACTTTTTACTGTGACATGTGGGAAAATATGCCAAAAGCAGCACCTCATTTCAAAAGTCAGATCCAGTGGTTCATTTACTGACCTGCTCTTAGGCTGTAGTTACTTATAGGCTAAACTAAAGCACCCATTATATATCTTAGCTGGCAGTAGTTTGCAAGTACAGGACTTCTGTCCAGTGCTAGACTCCTGAGGATTTCTTGTGACTTCTTGCAGCTCTGAATCACTGTAAAGTAAAATTCTTCATACACTACATTTTTTGTTGTTTTCTATATTTCGAATAGTCATTCCTATTTTTTCTCCTATAAAGGGGTTTTTCCCAGTGCACCCATTTCCCCTGTGTTATTATTTATATTATTACATGAAAGCATCAGGGACCATTCAAGAGCAGGGCCCCATTGTGCTAGGTTTTTTATAAATGCACAGTGAGAGAGAGAACCCCAAAGAGCTTGCAATCTAAGTACATCTGACAGATGAAAGATGGGAGGGGAAACAGAGGCACAATAAAGCAAAGTAACTTACCCAAGATCACCCAGCCAGTTAGTGGCAGCACTTGGAATAGAACCTACATCTCCTGGCTCCCAGTCCAGCGCTTTACACAGTAGAGAATGCAGCCTCCCAATTTCCCTCATTACTATACTTCACATATCTTTGGCTAAGATTCTTTTGACACCATGGTGTTATGTTCTCGTTAATACTGTCATTTTGCTGTAGTGTGCTGTGTGCAGTTTTTCTGTTTTCGTTTGCTTTATCTCAGTGTTCTGTAAGTTCCTTATTTTTTTACACCAATAAAATATTTTTTGCCAAAAAGCCAAAGCATAGGTACCTCCAGTATTTTTTTTTATCTCTCAGTGGCTATTGTGGCTGGTTAGTATACAGCTTTGCAAATTCCTTCATGCAGTGAGACATCACTCTCTCATAAGAGTGACCTTTTTATGACTCTTTTTTAAAAAGCATGTATTTACTCTCTTCCAAGCGTAGTAAAATGCAACAAAGTTATGGCAGTTTCTACAGTAACGACTCCCTAAACATTTCAGTTAAAAAGTCTGCAGTGCCTACACCTCTCATTTATTCCAGCTGTACACTAGAATAACTTCTATTGGCTTTCAGTTTGCACTGGTATAAGTGAGAGTCAACTGACATTTCTTGATGGTATTGATGTGTGTAAAGAGGCCTTACTGTAAATAAGACTCAAGCTCTGTGAGCATATTGATGGCGGGTTAACCTTTTTTGTGGAGAGGTGGTATAGATTCCTTATACAGTAGACAAAGCCATTGTGGTTGGTTATGTCATCTTCCATATCCATCTATGAGATTGTTTATATAGTATCAGCATAACACAGGAAATTAAACCCTTTCCTCCACCTAAATCTGAGTCTTGGTCTTTTAACTCAACATTGTGCCAAGAACACACATGGTTCTGGATGAGAAAGGTATAATAGAATGGTGCATGATCTTAAATAGCTTACTGGCTGAAATACTTGCAGTGATTTAGAGCATTGAATTTTGCACTTGTATCTGAATGTGTCTGTTTACATGTGCAAAAATCCATCTTTATTGCTCTGAATCAGCAAAGTCTGGGCTGTTGACTTAATGGGGCTTTTCAGGTACTTAAAGTTAGGCGTATTTACGTTACATTTGGGCACCACTCTCAAGAATGATGTAAATGCATTGGAGAGAGTTCCAAGGAGAGCAACAAAAATTACAAGAGTTTTGTAAAAATATGACCTATAAAAAAAGCTCGAAGTGAATTGGGCATGTTTAATTTTGACAAGAGAAAGCTGGTAGCGGTATAAGTCTTCAAATACATAAAAGGCTGTAATAAAGATGATTGTGATCTCTTGTTCTCCATGTAGACTGAGGGAGTTTTAAGTTGGATTTTAGGAAAAACTTTTAAATTGTAAAGCTACTTAGGGACTGGAAGAGGTTAGCAAGGGAGGTTGTGGAATCCCCCATCGCTGGAAGTTTTTAAGAACAGGATTGACGAACACCTTCAGGGATGGTCTAGGTGTACTTAATCCGGCCTCATTTCTATGATTCTTTGATTATTCAGATATATTCTTGTTCCTCCAGTGTGTTCATACTTTAATATTTTATACAGCAACTTTGTCATTTTGGATGAATTCATTTTGGATTTATTCTTCATGATTCACTGTTTAGGATGTTATGGTTCTGAGGCATTCCTATTGTTTTGTCTCATTTTTTAAAAAAGCTGCTAAGTACGCAAAACATATGTACAAAAGTAGTAAAATAAAGAAAAAGAAATACAGGGAATTTTAATTGTGTGACTCCAATTTAACAAAGTCACCTGGTTTGGTTTTCTCTACGTGAAAAATAGTATTTATTTGTTATGATTGAAGATTTAGGGCCAAATTCACCACTGGTGTAGATGGATGGAGCACCTCTTAAATAGATCTGCTCCTATTTACAACAGCAATGCTTTTGGTCCTTAGTCTGGCAGGACAATTGTATGTGTTTTCTGAGCTTGACTCTAAAGTAATGGTTCAAGTACCTTCATGTAGAGAAGAAGGATAAATTAGTAATTTGGGCTGAATCAGATATACGTGTCCTGATCTAAAACACTAGTCATATTAAGCTTTGGACAGGCATGAGAAATGTTGTGGTGTTTGCATTACTGAATGGACCAGAACCCCTTGTACTAGACACTGTACAAATACAGAACAAAAAGAGCAAGAGGCAACAGAAAGATACAGACAGGCAGGGGAGTAGAAGGAAACACTGAAACCATATTGGTCAGCGTGATAGGCAGTGAGCTCCATGCACTGGCGGCCTGACTGTTGTCAAGTTTTTTTTGTAGGCATCGTGGCAAAGGAGTTTTATGGAGGATAATGAGGCAGCTTTATGGATATTTATGGGAAGCTACTCCCATATATGTGGGATATCACTGGTTGGAAACAGGAGTCAACATCTCAATAGTGAATGAGAGATGATAGGGTAGAAAGAGGCTGTGAAATGCCTTGAAAATGAAGACAAATAGCGTATATTTGAAGCAATCGAGAAAGGGGAGGGATACGAAGAGATGTGGTCAAAATGACAGGGTAGGAAAGTGATCTTTGCAGCAGCATTCTGAATGGATATGAGCAGGGCAAGATGGCATTTGTCAAGGCTGGAAGAAAAGGATGTTGCCATAATTGAGAGACAAGATTATGAGAGCCTGGACAAGCCTGTGTGGATGGATAGGGAAGGCTGTATCTTAGAGAGGTCATATAGGGAGAGAACATTGTCATGGAAGCCACAGTAGGAGAAGATTTCAAGAAGAACATGTTAATTAGTATGAAAGGTGGCTGACAAGTCAAGGAGGATGTGGATGGAGTATTGGTTCTGAGTTTTGGCCAGGAAGAGGTTAAGAGCTGTTTCAGTGGAGTTCATAAGGTGGAAGCCAGAATGAAGAGGGTTTTGGATGGAATTGCAAGAAAAGAAATCTGGATAGCATGTGCTCAGTGAGCTTAGAGGGCAGGGAGGAAAGGGCTGAGAGCCCGACTGGTGCTGATCATCTGGATGCCACTGCTATAGGCTGGGGACCGAGTGGCTAAGCGAGAGTTCTGGAGAAAAGAACCTGGGGATTACAATGGACAAGAAGTTGGATAAGAGTCAACTGTGCGCCCTCATTGCCAAGAAGGCCAACGGCATATTGGGCTGTATTAGTAGAAGCATTGCCAGCAGATTGAGGGAAGTGATTATTCCCCTCTATTCAGCACTGGTGAGGCCACACCTGGAGTATTGCATCCAGTTTTGGTCCCCCCACTCAGAAGGGATGTGGACAAGTTGGAGCGAGTCCAGCGGAGGGCAACGAAAATGATCAGGGGGCTGCGGTACATGACTTACGAGGAGAGGCTGACGGAACTGGGGTTATTTAGTCTGTGAAAGAGAAGAGTGAGGCGGGATTTGATAGCAGCCTTTAACTATCTGAAGGGGGTTCCAAAGAGGATGGAGCTCAGCTATTCTCAGTGGTGACAGATGACAGAACAAGGAGTAATGGTCTCAAATTGCAATGGCGGAGGTCTAAGTTGGATATTAGGAAACACTATTTCACTAGGAGGGTGGTGAAGCACTGGAATGGGTTACCTAGGGAGGTGGTGGAATCTCCATCCGTAGAGGTTTTTAAGGCCCAGCTTGACAAAGCCCTGGCTGTGATGATTTACTTGGTGTTGGTCCTGCTTTGAGCAGGGGCTTGGACTAGATGGCCTCCTGAGGTCTCTTTCAACCCTAATCTTCTATGATTTAAGACACATTGGTATCTGCCTTTGTTCTGGTATGTTTTTAGTGTTGTAGCCATGTTAGTTCCAGAATAGTAGAAAGACAAGGTGGGTGAAGTAAAATCTTTTACTGGTTCGTTTTCTGTTGGTGAGAGAGACAAGCTTTTGAAGAAGAGCTCTGGGTAGTGGAAAAGCGTGCCTCTTTCACCAACAAAAGTTGGTCCAACAAAAGATATTACCTCATCCACCTTGTCTTTCTTCCAGTATGGTTTTTACATTTTTCTTTGACATTGTGGTCATTCACTGTAATAAATCCTCAGCTCATCTTTTGCTCTCTTCCTTAAACACAGGATAAGTGAATCTGCCTTATCTTCCTTACCATACTCTAGCTCACTTGTTCCTTCAGCATATCTTTTCATCTTTTTAGGCAGTTTTATCTTTAGGGTTAAAATTGTAAATCTCCATGAAGATCAGAACTGTTATATTTCAGAGTTTATGCCAAAGGATAATCTCTGCTTTGAAAGAGACTATTTTACACTGTATAAATTGAAATCACAGGCATTCACTTCTAGTTACACAGTCCATTTGTGTACCAGATATTACTTAAGATTCCATTTGTTAAATGAATCCTGAACCATTAAGCCTGGAAGTGGTGACAGTGTTATAGTGCCTAATAGTGTCATGTTACTGTAGAAAAGCCCCTGAATTTGACACCAAGTGTACTAATTTTCACCTCTGTCAATGGCATTATATTGTCCTTGGATCGAAGGTTAAATTAAATATTCCCTTTTTCTAATGTGCTGTTTTCTAAGAATGATTACTGATTTCTAGACATTTAAAATAGCATTAGTGATGGAAGCAATCTCTCTCACACACACACACACACACACACACACACACACACACACACACACACACACACACACACACACACACACACACACACACACACACACACACCAGTTACCAAAGAATCTCTCAATTATACATATGTAATTTGAAGAGTTCTACAAACACACTGCAATGTGTTAATGAGAGCAAGAGCACTTGGATTTCTTCTTTTTACATAGTAGCTCATGAACTGAATAATCATCTCATATCTATAGTTTCCTGCTATCTCTTTCTGTATTTTATTCTATCTCTTCTGTGGAAAATACCTTGGATTAATGGTTATTTGACTGTTTGCCTGTCTTCCCAAGGTTGGAAAACAAAATTGCCATGTTTTTGAGAAATCTGCTGAAATCTCTTTAATAATTGTAGGCCCAGTCCCTTCACGTAGCTGATTTGTTTAACAAAGATCTTCTGGGACCAAGAAGGCTCTTTCCCCTCAATTATGCCTGCTTTGTAGAAATAAATTATCAGATGTATCCAGTATATACCTCAAATTAAAAAAAAAAAAAAGTAAGTGGATCTAAAAAAAGGGGGGGGGGAAAGCCCCTACGGCTAAACAATAGAGTAAAAAAGGTGGTTAGAGACAAAAAGACATCCTTATAAATTGGAAGTGAAACCTGACTGCGGAAAATAGAAAGGAGTATAAACTCTGGCAAGCCAAGTGTAAACATACAATTAGGCAGACCCTCCTCCTACCCCCAAAATTGAAGAGCAAATAGCAAAATACACAAAAACTAACAGCAAGAAACCAACAAACAAACAAAAAAATTAAGTATGTCAGAAGCTGGAATCCTGTCAAGCAATCAGTGAGGCCAGTGAACAACTGAAGTGCTAAAGGAGCACTCAAGGAAGACCACAAGACTGGTGTGGAGAAAATAAATGAATTCATGGGTGGGTGAACCTATGGCTTGGGGAGGCTAGCCCCACCCAGCCCCACCCCTTCTGCCTGAGGCCCCGCCCCTTCCATGCTCCCCGAAGCCCAGCCCCCACTGTGGCCACTGGCCCCTGTCTAGCGCCCCCAGCTTGCCCTCCCACTGTTACTGCTGGCCTCTGACCCAGGCTAGCGCCTGCAGCTTTCCCCTGGCCCTGGAGCACCAGGCAGCCGGCCCCAGAGCACCAGAGAACCAGGCAGTGTGGCACCAGCCCCCCTGGCCCCGGAGCGCTGGGCAGTGCAGCCCTAACCTTCCCAGCCTTGGAGCGCCAGAGTGCCAGGGAGTGCAGCCCCAGTCTTCCCAGCCCTGGAGCACTGGAGGACCAGCCAACGCAACCCTGGCCCCAGCGCACCGGCCAGCATGGCCCCAGCTGAGCCCTCTCACTCCACCCCAGATCACGTGGCGGGCGGCATGGCCCCAATGCCGTGGAGGCCCCAGCCCCAGCAGCCTCCCTAGAGAGCAGAGTGCCTGGGCTGGGGCCTAGTTGTAGCTGCACACTGCAGGTAGGAGGGGCTTGGCTCAGGTGGAGCATGGGCGTAGCCACTCTTGGCTGTTTGGGTAGGCACAACCTTCCCTTGCCTACATTATGTATCGCCCATGAATGAATTCTTTGCATTTGTCCTCACTGCAGAGGATATGAAGGAGATTCACACAGCTGAACTGAATTGGTAGAGACTACAGTAAAGAACAGAATTATCAGTCACGTGGATGAATACAATATGTTGGGGAAGAATCAACATGACTTTGGTAAAGGGAAATCATGCCTCACCAATCTATGTGAATTCTTTGAAGATGTCAGCAAGCATGTGGACAGGGGTGATCCACTGGATATAGGTACTTGGACTTTCAGAAAGCCTTTGACAAGGTCCCACATCAAAGGCTTTTGAGCGGAGTAAGCAGTCATGTGATAAAGGAAAGGTCCTCTCATGTGTCAGTAACTGGTTAAAAGATAGAGAAAAAAAGGGTAGGAATAAATGGTCAGTTTTCACAATGGAATGGGTAAATAGTGGGCTCCCCCCAGGACCTGTACTGGGACCAGTGCTGTTCAACGTATTCATAAATGTTCTGGAAAAGGGGGTAAACAGTGAAGTGGCAGAATTTGCAGATGATACAAAAATTACTGAAGATAGTTAAGTCCAAAGCTGACCGCAAAGAGTTACAGAGGGATCTCTTTAAACTGTGTAACTGGACAACAGAATGGCAGTTAAATGCAAAGTAATGCACATTGGAAAACATAATCTCAACTATATGTACAAAATGATGAGGTCTAAATAAACTGTTAACAGTCAAGAAAGAGATCTTGGAGTCATTGTGGATAGTTCTCTGAAAACATCTGCTCAATGTGCAGCAGCAGTCTAGAAAGCTAACATGTTAGGAACCATTAGGAAATGGACAGATAAGAAGTCAGAAAATACCATAATGCCACTATGTAAATGCATGGTATGTCCACCCTTGAATACTGAGTTCAGTTCTGGTTGTCTCATTTAAAAAAATGTATGTTAGAATTGGAAAAGGTACAGGGAAGGGCAACTAAACTGATTAGGGCTATAGAACAGATTCTATATGTGTGAAGGTTAACACGATGAGAACTGTTCGGCTTAGAAAAGAGATGACTAAGAGGTGGATATGATAGAAGTCTATAAAATCATGAAGGGTGTGGAAAAAGTGAATGAAGAAGTGTTGTTTACCCTTTCACATAACCCAAGAACCAGAGATCACCTGACAAAATTAATAGGCAGCGGATTTAAAACTAACATAGAGAGATATTTCTTTACGCAACGCACAGTCAACTTATGGAACTCATTTCCAGGGGATGCTGTAAAGGCCAAAAATATAACTTTGTTAAAAAAAGAATTAGATAAATTCATGGAGGATAGATTCATCATTGGCAATCAGCCAAAATGGTCAGGGATACAACCCCATGCTCTAGGTATCCCTAAGTCTCTGATTGCCAGAAGATGGGGCTGGATATCAGAGGATGGATCATGCAAAATTTTCCCTGGTCTGTTCATTCCCTCTGAACCATCTAGCACCAGCCATTATCTGAAGACAGAATACTGGGTTCGACAGACCATTGGTCTGACCCAGCATGGCCATTTGTATGTTCTTTTGTTCTTCGGATACAGAAGTAATTCTGCAACATGGTCAGTGTATGAAGCAGGGTTAGTCAAACCAATAATGAGCACTTAAAAGATGGCATTTCCTCTGGAGTGCATAAAGTGAAATTAATAGCTAAACTTACCTTTAAGAATAAAGGAAAGTAAATAAAGGATAAAGTTTGGGAATACTCTGTCTGAGTAGCAAGAAGAGGAGAGTTTAGAAGAAGAATTGAAGGGTTTACTTGAGGGATAGTAGCAGAAAGTTGCCCAAAGAAGAATGTAGTAATGTGCAAAGTAAATTAGGGGAAACTTATCTTGCACCTAAATATACCCCCTCTGTTTTCCTACTCCTCACCACGCCCTTCCACACTCTCTCTTAGTGCATAAACTACTCCAAATTAGACTCACTTCCATTGACTTTCCTGATATGTAACTTATGCCACAGTTTGAATCATCTTCTCATCATAGTATCCCCTTCAGTGGAAAGCCAATTTTTTAAAAGAAAAGCTGTAAGGTTTTAGATGGAATGTCTGATTCCAAGGTTTCTTGGCCACATGAAAAAGCTCAAAGATTGGCATATCCTCTCCAACTGATGAAGAAACTAGTGAGTATGATGTGTAATTACACACATCAGTTGTTTGACACTTTTTCTAAACATAATATTTTACAAAAGAGACTCTAAAAACATGCAAAGGGAAATAAGGAACACTTTCAAGTTGCTGCCTAGATGCACTTTAAGATTTCTTGGATGAGCATGTGATGTGTGTTTCATGAGAAGTATACGTGTGTGTGCTTATGGGAGGAAGTCTGTGGAAAGGTTTTACTTGAATGCATATAGAAATGGAGTTAGGAGTATGCTACTGGAGTTCATTAATGATTCAGGATGGTTGGTTTCAGTTTTGCCTCTCTCTGTTCACAAGACAAAACCCAATCAACACTTCTCTTTCAAGGTCACCATTCATTCTTTTCCTTGTTCTTCTGATTATCCCTCTTTAGCTTTCTGCACCAAAACACACAAATATTTTGGAAGATTTAATTTCTGAGGAATTGAAATTAGTCATTGATATTTTTTTCATAGTCGGATTTGGACTTAAGGCTATATTAGGCATAGGAAAACCTGTCCAGTTTTGAAATTCTGGTAGCAAGCAAATCCTCAGAAATCTGGATGCTTATCTGAGCTATTTAATTTTTCTAAGGTTTGTAAAATTGAGTTGGAAATTGTGCATGAGACTGGGCTGTCTCCTGAGACTTCCAATACTTCCTAATTCCATACTGAGAATAAGACTTGGTACAGATTGGAGGCTTTTCTGCTTCCAGAGCTGCAAGTTTGAGGTAGGAGGAACCCCCCAACAACTATTGATAAAAAGTTATCTTAACTTTTCCAAACCTATTAGGACATTGGTTCAATATGGCCCAATACTGAGAAGTTTATCACTTATTGAATTGCCAGTCTCACTTCTTGCAGTTGTGTTGGAATCCTGAGGGTAGACCCAGAATCAGTAGTTTAATTCCAGGCAGAGAAAGAGTGATCCAATAGAGATGAAAGCCTGTCTCCATCTGCAGTAGCTTTCCAATTCTGAGAAATGCAATAAATGGCACCAGAGTATCTTAATTATGCTGCTTCTTGGAATGTCATAGGAAATACCATGGCTGAGAATATATTCTATCTAAAATTTCCAATGAAATGTAGATGTGGTATTTTGACTAAAAAAAGTAAGAATTCTCATTGTCACATGAGTTAGGGTCATGCTTACGATGAATCTGCTTTTTAAAATCTCAATGTTATGGTTAAGAAATTACTTCTAAAATGTAACTCAAGCTGAAAAAATATATATACATTTTCTTTTGAGACAGAAGTGGAACAGTTAGGAACGCAGCTGAACAAATACTGCGAAGCAGCAGAAATGAGTGAATGGGCCTGTCATAAACAGATAGCTAAGGGTTAACATCTCTTTCACCTGGAAAGAAGTAATCTGAACACCTGACCAGAGGACCAATCAGAAAACAGGATTTTTTCAACTCGGGGTGGAGGGAAGGTTGTGTCTGAAGTCTTTGTTTTCTTCTGCCTACTTTTCTCTGAGCTTTGGAGAAGTAGTTTCTGCTTTCTAATCTTCTGTTTCCAAGTTGTGAGTACCAAAGAGTTTTTCTTTTGTATTTACATGTCTATAGTTGCTGGAGTGCTTTGAATTGTATTCTTTTTGAATAAGGCTGTTTATTCAATATTCTTTTAAGCAATTGACCCTGTATTTGTCACCTTAATACAGAGAGACCATTTGTATGTATTTTTCTTTCTTTTTTATATAAAGCTTTATTTTTGAGACCTGTTGGAGTTTTCTTTTCTGGGAAACTTCAGGGAAATTGAGTCTGTACTCACCAGGGAATTGGTGAGAGGAAGAAGTCAGAGGGAGATCTGTGTGTGTTAGATTTACTAGTCTGATTTTGCATTCCCTCGGGGTGAAGAGGAAAGTGCTTTTGTTTCCAGGATTGGAATTACAGAGGGTGGACTCCCTCTGTTTAGATTCACAGAGCTTGTGTCTGTGTATCTCTCCAGGAGCACCTGGAGGTGGGGAAGGGAAAAGATTTATTTCCCTTTGTTGTGAGACTCAAGGGTTTGGGTCTTGGGGTCCCCAGGGAAGGGTTTCGGGGGGACCAGAGTGCCCCAAAACACTCTAATTTTTTGGGTGGTGGCAGCAAGTACCAGGTCCAAGCTGGTAACTAAGCTTGGAGGTTTTCATGCTAACCCTCATATTTTGGACGCTAAGGTCCAAATCTGGGACTAAGGTTTGACAGGGCCAGATCTTCGGCTGGTGTAAATGGTTGCTGCTCAGTTGACTTCCATGGTGTTTCATGTGTTTACAGCAGCAAAGAATTTGGTGCAATATATTGTAAGTTGGACAAGGAATAGAAAAGAAAATAAAGGGATAATTTCTTCCTTCATTTTCCTTGGAGAAGGCAGAAGTGTTCGTAAAGACTGAGGAAAATCCAGACAGTCTAAGGCTCTTCAGTTTTGACATAATTCTGAGTTATCATAATAATTTCCGAAATGAGCTGCTGGAGTTCAGCTATATTGTAGGACGTTATGAGCACAGTTAATCATGACTGTTAAACAAGGCAGATCCAAATTTGCAGAGGGTCATAACCCTTAATCAGTCAAAGAAAATACACAGTTTGCGTTATTCATTCTACTGACGTTATGTTTAATATGGTTCAAACAAATTTTATATGCACTGTATTGATTTTATGCTGTTCATAAAATGTTGGTAATAGAAAATCTATTTTTCTATGTGGAATCAGTACCTTAATGTTAATATAATTTCTAAGGGAAAAATGGCTTGATTCTCTTAGTTACATGAATGGGTACTGTATGTATAGCTGTACAAAGTCTGCAAGAATATAATCCAGACTTTATGTTGATGAGTAGGATAGAGTGCTGTATAGCTGACTGGGTTAGCTTTCCATGTATTTCGTATTTCTTATTGATTACGCTCAAGGGCAGTATTTTCAGATGTTGGTCCCTCAAGTGGTGCCTACAAAATATGTCTGTGTCAGTTGGGCATGGAAATGCCACATTGCATGCAATGATCAAAGAGTTATGCTCAAAATTACCCTTTGCTAATGTACTTTCCCATTTGAACACAGCAGGCACATATTCCTTTGCAAGTACAGCTTAGCACTGGTGTCTGAAATTTTGGCCGTACAGGCTTGATCTTGCAAGTCATCTATGTATGAGCATTATGTCTCACCATCAGCTCTGGCTGAGCTACCCTTAGTGCAAGTTCCAAAGAGGTTGGCTACTTTCGTGCTTCCTTGATCCTGGGGTCAGCTGCTTGGCTCCTGATATATAGAGCAGCTGTAGAGCTGGTTAATGGTCCATCTGGGGCCATTCTGCTCGCTCGGATTTCAGGAGTGCAAAGTGCTACAGGCCTACTCCCTACATGCGTCCAGAACTTCCACTGTGTTGGGAGGACCAGGAGTAAGTGCAGAGCCAGCTATACTGGCTGTAGGCTACCTGGGGATTTTCTTATGCCAAGGAGCAGCCTAAAAAATGGGACATAGTAGGGCTGAGGATCTAGTCTATTGACTACTGGGAATCATTCAAACATTATGAGCCAGATTCATAACTGAAGGTGACACAGATGCCCTGGGCCAAAATCATCCTGGGGGTATGGCTATACTGGAGCAGGAAGTGCAATTTTCTGCTTGGGTAGTCTTAGCTCAATTAGAGCTAGTGTCGGTAATGTGCTAAAAACCCTGTAGCTGCAGCTGCACAATGGTCCAATGGTTTGTATTCGGGGTAGCTAGCCCATCCCACCATTGTGCAGCCGTGGCTACACTGCTATTTTTAGTGCACTAGCTTGGCCAGAGCTAGCAGGGTATGTCTTTACCCAAGCTAGAAATTGCACCTCCAGCTCCAGTGTAGGCATATCTCTTAATTACTGAATATGAAGCATAACAATACAAATGATTTTAAACAGCTGTAAAATAAGTGCTTGTGCTGTATTTATAGCCCAAATCCAGTAACATAAAAGTATTAACTAGTAGAGGTGATACTCCTCATATTATTGACAGTTAAGAATATCAAAGGTGAATTATGAAGATCAGCTAAAAAAGTAACAGGAAGGAAGGATATGATTCTGTATATTAAGCTAGGAAAAAAAGAGAAAGTAAAACAAGTAAAAATCTTTACAAACAAAAAGTACAATAGAATTTACAGTATCAAGCGACTGCCTTCATATTAGATTAATGTTAATGCATTCCATTCCAGTTCATGTTGAAGTAAAAGGAGTTTGTCTGGTAGATCAAATGTGGCTTTCACTGCAAGACTGGGATAATGAAGGTGAAACAAGAGGATATATAGTCTCATAAACTGTGGAATAAAGACCAAAGACTGTGTATTGTTTTTATGTATACCTAATGGACTAGTGCATTAGAAAGAGCATTGCCAGCAGATCGAGGGAAGTGATGATTCCCCTCTGTTGGGCACTGGTGAGGCCACATCTGGAGTATTGTGTCCAGTTTTGGGCCCCCCACTACAGAAAGGATGTGGACAAATTGGAGAGAGTCCAGCAGAGGGCAACGAAAATGATCAGGGGACTCGGGCACATGACTTTCAAGGAAAGGCTGAGGGAACTAGGCTTGTTTAGTCTGCAGAAGAGAAGAATGAGGGGGGATTTGACAGCAGCCTTCAACTATCTGAAGGGGAGTTCCAAAGAAAATGGAGCAAGGCTGTTTTCAGTAGTGGCAGATGACAGAACAAGGAGCAGTGGTCTCAAATTGCAGTGGGGAAGGTCTAGATTGGATATTAGGAAACCCAATTTCACTAGGAGAGTGGTGAAGCACTGGAATAGGTTACCTAGGGAGGTGGTGGAATCTCCATCCATAGAGGTTTTTAAGGCCCAGCTTGACAAAGCCCTGGCTGGGATGATTTAGTTGGAGTTGGTCCTGTTTTGAGCAGGGGCTTGGACTAGATGACCTCCTGAGGTCTCTTCCAGCCCTAATGATCTATAATTCTGTGATTCTGTGACTACTCAATGATTTCATCTTAGAGCAGCTGTCTTAACGTAAAACAATATTACAACTGGTTTTAATTTTATTTCACTATATGTTCTTTTCATAAATAAAAACCACGTACACCTAAACTCGTGTATAGTTCACGGTGTATTTTAAGTTCAGTAGTAAGTCTATGGGATTCTTTTGATCATGAATGTCAGGGTTTTGAGCCAGATTTGAAATAAACTACATATTTTTGGCATTATGTGATAGGTTTGGACTGAATGATTGTATCTGATTTGCAATTTGCTATATGGTTTTGTTCATTTGATCTACAGTGTAGTGCATGGCTCAACATAAATCCGCTGGGTGTAAGCAAAGCCGGGTGTATCCCCAGAGGCCATGTCTAGACTAGTGAATATGTTGTGTTTAAAAACATTATCTAACATTTGCAAACATGATCTATTTTTCTAATACAAACAGGACTAGAGTCACAAGATCTCTCAAAATAAAACTTCCTTAATGACCTTTCAAAAAGATCTCAAATGTTATCTGTTCTACCATTACTGGTTTATTTGACCAAATCTGATTATTATTTGATTCAATTCCGGAAAAATTGATTTGTCACATAAATTACTTGGTGAAAAACCGCAAAATTAGTCAAATAATGACTTAGAAAAAAGTTTGACAGCTGTAAATCCAGTATATGTTTACATATAGTATATTGAGCACCTTTAAATAATCAGTAATAGAACAGTTTTTTGTCTTATCTGTAAATTGGTCATTCTGATTTGCATATATTGTAATAATTTCACTCACTTCTGTGGTAAAACATGGCAAGTTTTAATGGCCTGATCCTAGTTCCTTAAAGTCTTTGACAGCATCTTCCTTCACTCCAGTAGTGCTGGATTGGGCCCTAATTCCACACAGGAGAATCACTACAAATGCTCTGTTTGCACAAGAGACATTTCGGCGTGCTATATCATTTGGGCTCTATCACAGATTGTATCCACACACACAATTATGGCCAACAGCGCACAGCCATTCACAGCACTGTTTGGCTCCAACTTTTTCCAAGCAACGCTAAGCCTTCTTCAGAAAGGAGGAGGAGGAGGAATGTGTTTGGGCAGATTGGAATCTGATCCTTGGCTCCACTATGATTCCTTTCTGCCGTGCCAGCGCATATGGCCATAAAGCATAACTGGCCAGGTGAGGAATATCCTGACATAAGGGAATCCACACATGCCCCTTTGCAGTCCCTGGTGTAGGGGGTATAGCTGGAGCACTGCTGTGCACTAGCAAACTCTGGGATGCTTAACTTATATTGCTCTCTGTTGCAAAGTAGGATTGGCCTGGTGCTTGGCAGTCTAAGGATTAGGGCAGTTTAGAGATGGCTTATGTTATCTTTGCTGCGCTGGGCATAGAGAGGTTGGGCTTAAGGATCTGTACTCATTGGAAAAACTCATGGAGCTGGGTGTGGACCTAGGACATTGTCTCATTACTGACCCAGAGGGTCATGCCGTCTATCAAATCACTACCCACTCTTCCTACAGCACCCTAAATGTTTTTCCATTATTGCTTTGGTATTAATTAGAATGTAAGGTCATTCTCCCCGGAAAGACAAAGTGCACCAGGCACAGGGGATCCTGCAGCCCTGAGCCTGCAGTAGCAACCCATGATAGCTCCACTCCTTCCAGATCCCTTCCCTCCAGACAGCCTGTGAGGAGATCTGTAGGAGCTGATGTCTTTGGCTGTGTGATGGGAACAGGCGTTTGGTCCAAATGCATTAACAGAGGCAGAGGGCTTAACGCTTGTGCTTTTCATGCAGTTCAGAAAGTTACATGCCTGGCACTGGTGCTCTCCCATGAATGGCGGCAGACAAACACTGACATTTTGAAAAGAATTCATGGTGTCAAGATGTGTGGATAAGAAGCCCAATAGCTCCTGTCGCAGGGATGTAATTAGTTTTAAATAAGAAGATAGCCTTAACTCTAAACACTTACTTCCTAATAACCTCCCCTGGTAGGGGTGCCAATAAGCAACTAAACCTAGGTATCCATTATGGGATGAAGTCTCTAATTTATTTAATGTTAATGAAGTTTATAATTACATAGTGTCGTTTAGTAAAACTGTTTATTTTCTCCCACAAGAAACTCACTGAGTTTTCAGAAGGGGCTTTTTGGCTGTAATTTAGATGCAAATAGCCTATTAGGTGTAGTTTGTGTTTAGTTCATTTGGTTACTGTTCATTGATGATGTAGTAGGAGGCAACATACAAAGAACTGAAACCACTAGCGGAGTGAACAAGGAAGGGCCAGGCTGGGGTGGACACACATTGTCTTCGCTTTGGCACCAAAAAGTTGTGGCAAAAAGACTAGGGCTAATTTATAGTCTAGAGTTGTATAACACTTTCCACAGAATCCTCCATCCCTGGAGGGCTAGGGGCAGCCCAGCCCAGTGGTGTGCCCAGTGGTGTGCGAGGGAGGTGGGGGACAGATTCAAATAGTCTTGCTGCTTTGGGAGAAGGTGGGGGAAGGTCATTAAGGGCCAGAGCCAGTGCAAAGTCACCAAGCCTTGATGTGATTAGCCCTGTCTGCCTGTGGATCTTCCAAGAGTCACCAGGTTAGTGGGTAAACCCTGCTGACTAGTCTGGGAATCTAAACCTTGCCCCAATAGAATGAGAGGGGTGGTATTCCAGGAGATCCTCATGGAGACTTCCTTCCCCAGAGCCCCCATGTTCTCCTACCAGAGGTGCTAATCCAGATAAGAGGTGTTGAAAGGCTTCTTTGGAGTTTAAGCTTCTCCTATGATTCTTTCAGTCTTCATAGAGTTGCTGGTCCAGTAGGATCTCTGGCAGGGAGAAGTAATAGCGTTTTCCTTTTTCCAAAAAAGTGAAATATTTTCTTGGCAAAAGCTCTTTCTTTATTATTCTGTCAGAAGGCAGTCCTACCGGGTAAAAAAACCAGTTCTGGGTTATATCAAAACAGCAATGGAAGATGAGTGAATCAAATAGCGATTTTGCTGAATAGATCATGCTGAGCTATAGTAAAAGGAGTACAGATCAGCATCTCCAGGCCTGGAGGTCAGGAGAAAGGAGAGGAAAGAAGCCACTCTGGAGCGAGACCATTTGAATATTATTGTTATTAACTATATTACACTAGAGGCCCCAACTGAGACTAGGATCCCATGTGCTTGGCACTGTATTGTCACAAAGTGAGATACAGTCCCTACCCCAGAGGGCTCACAGTCGAAATAAAGAGGAGAAACAGAAGCACATAGAGGAGAAGTGACTTGCCCTGAGCTAGGATGAGAATCCAGGTCTCCTGACTCCTAATCCACTGGACCACACTTTATCCATTCTAAAACAATGGCATTTATGCATCCTAAATCAATCCTTGTGGTGAGTGTATTGGCTGCCAAATGGAACTGAATGAATAGTAAGGGTCTTCTGTAGGCAGGAAAAGTGAATGAAATACAAGTAGAAGAGCCAGCACCTGTCACAAGCAAAATGTTAGGAGCAATCAGTGATTAGCATATGCATTTTACAAGTATAAGTGGCACTCAGACTTCATAGACTTATAATAGTAAAATGTCATTGAGGGAAAGTATGAGAATTACTCAATCACAATTGGAAATACTGTATTGATATAAATTCCTTTGATCTATTTGGAGTGTACCAAAATAAGAAATATCAACTCCTTCACTCCCTCTTCTAGGAATATCCTGGCTCGGCAATTGTAGATTGAAGGCCATGTATTGTATGTCTGGAATTCCCATTGATCTTGGTGGAAATTGCACACACCAGATTAATGGCAGAATTGGCCCAGCTGTTCAGGTAGAGAGAAACTGAATAGTTTCTAACACAGGAATTACTCTGTTTTTCATGAGCGTGAGACATAATTACTCTGTGTCCTTCATGTGCTTCAATTTTCCTTTTATACTAAAGTGACACCTGTCAAAGCTGCATCTGTGTTGTAGTGCATTTGCGTGTTTAACATTCATATCGATGAGCATATTAAACACAAATGGTTGGGATGTCAGAAGGTAAACAGCCCCTTTCCTTAACAGCATTGACTTCTCAAGGACTACTGAAAGCTCTAAGAAAACATTCCTTGAGGTCTTGATTGATTTCTTAGACACTCAAATGAAGGGTAGGATAATCTGTAAAGGTTCTGGTTTTGAAATGTCTATACATTGAGTAACTTTTAGGCTCTTTTCTGTGAATTGGGAATTCACACCAGTGTTTAAAACTATTGATTTTTTTCTTTCCATTGTCTTCAATATCATTTACATACCATATTGTTCAGTTCTCTCAATTAAAAAAATTCCATATTTCTTTAAATGTCTATTTTACCTGTTCTGTGGTTTTCCTTCTTTTTAGCATTTCATCACTTCAATTCCTCTGACTCTTGTTTTGGATGAATACTTATTCTGAGAATTCTCATGATGTCTTTTCTAATCACAAGAAGCAACCAGATTCTTTCAGTCTGGGTTGCTTTTTTATTTTAGATTATGAAAAGCAACAAAATAAGAAAGAACAGAAGTACAGTGCTTGTGAGAGCGAAAGAGAGCTCTGTGTGTGTGTGTGTGTGTGTGTGTGTGTGTGTGTGTGTGTGTGTGTGTGTGTGTGTGTGTGTGTGTTCTCTGAAATATGCTGCATCCAGTCTGCCTTACAAATTGGCATATGCCCCTGCAGAGGCCCAGTCCTTATAAATTTAATGGGGCAGTGCACAGAAAAAGTAATAACAGGTACAAGCTACATACAAAACACAATTCTTTTTTGAGTCGAAAGTATTCTGATGGAATATCAGGAGTCAATGGGACTTTTCATGATCATAGAATTGTAGGGTTGGAAGGGACCTCAAGAGGTCATCAAGCCATTCCTCTGAGGCAGGATTAAGTGTACTTAGACCATCCCTAATGTATTTGTCTGTCTTGTTCTTAAAAACCTCCAGTGATGGGGATTCCACAACCTCCCTAAGCAAGCTGATCTCTGAAACAGAATGGATGACCTTTTAGTTGTAGCAATACCATGAGGTTTACAGTAGGAGGTAGCATGATAGTAGTGCGTAACCACAGTGGGAGCTCAGAGGGCCATTGTGTCTTGGTGAATCAAAATGTCCTTATGAGTGGAGGAAGAGTGTGGCCACTGTGCAGCCCTGGGACTGGGTGCAGAATGCACTCATTTTCCTGCTACTGAACAGGACCAGTTCTGCTGATCAGTACAATCCTCCCTGCTCTTTCTGGGTCTAATGCCCACTTCTTGCAGTGGTGCCAGACCTCACCAGCCTTGTGACTGAACATGAGCAAGGATTGTCACTGTGAGCAGTTCCTGCATGGATGTGTAGGCTCCTTGCATCATCTCTTTCTGCTGGGGTGTCTGTCTGTGTTTTAGGTGTATCTGAGGTTTACTGCTGCATCTTCAGCATCAGCATCAGTTGCTTATGTGTCCTCTTTCTTCCCTGTGCCTGAATTATAAATTGTGCAAAACCTGCCCACTGTCTAGCTCTGAGAGCAAGTGGTCTGACCTGCAGGTTTTTAATGTCCTTGACTCTCAGTAGAAATCTGAACAAGCGCAACATCAGCAGTAGTACTGTAAAAGGGAATGTCTATTGGACATGGCACTGGAAGATATGTGAGTAATGGCTCTTGGGAAACGCACTATATTCTCCTTAAGAATGCTGAGCATGCTTTGTTTCCCTTCTGCACACTGCCTAGAAAAGGAACACACCTTTCAAGATGTCAATGTAAGGGTATAGAATAAAAGACTCTTTCTAACATATGAAGCCTCTGTAAACGACATTTAGATATTTAGTGTTCATACCAGGGAGGGCAGGGCACCATTAACCCTACCTACTTTTCACTCTCAGATCTGCTGAGTAAATGGGTCAGATTTTACTACCTTTTGCTTCTAATTCATTTTATATTGAGATCAGCTTTATAGGGTGCTTTTATTAAATACATATAATTTTGTTTGACCCCCCACCCTTGCTAGTTTTATGAACTTGTGAATCAATGACCCAAACTATTAAATAGATTGAATGCTGCCTACAACAGTAATGTTAATGGCTCCAATTTTATTAAGAGCATTTGCAAATCTCACAGGTGGCAGTATCTCTGAAATGATAAACTGCATGTCCATCTCTACTGAGCATAAACTCAAGCAGTAGAAGAAATACTAGTAGTTATGGGAAGGAAACATTTTAAGTTTGGCAATGTTTTGGTGAATTACAGGGGAAAGATATAATTTGTCATTTAAATTTGACCCTAATTAGCCCTCAGTCTTATTACCTATGATACTGTAGTGTTATACCATGTTGTCTTCAGAGGCAGAGTAAACCTCTTGATTTCTATTCTCAGTTATACCACTTACTTTATGTTGGACCATATTGAGCAAGTCAGTTAATGGCTCTCTGCCTTGGTTTGCTCAGAAGTAAAGTGAATATAATCATTAGAAATGGGCTGGACTCTCACAATTTGAACCCCAGTGCAGCTTCCCACCCTCTATGATTCAGATCAGGGTTCAGATCAGGGGTTTTGGTTCAGCCCAGGGATGGGGACTAATGTGAAATTCAGATCCAGTTTTGTGTTCCAAGCCTCTAGAATGTTTGGTTTAGTTCTGAAGGTTTAGTTTGGCCCCTGTCTCACAGGCTGTTGTGAGAATTAACATTTGCATCCTTTGGTAAAAGCAGTACATGTTGCAAGTGTAAAGTATTATAAGTGTTCTTAATAATATGAGTGTGAAATCATCACTGTATTAGAGTATCCTGAGAGAGAAACATTGCTAAAGGTAGTGCTTTTTTAAAAAATGGTGCTGGTAATGGGGAGGAAATTGGCACTATTGTATTTGGAATTTAAAACACTTGTGTTTGAGCTGGCATATTTATTGAAACACAAAACCACCCTGAAGGTAATAAAATTAATGACAAAAGCTCAAAGTCCAGCAGTTTAGGGATTCAAAGCACATTTATCAAAACCGTAATGTGAATAAAAAGTAGGACTATGAGAGATCATGTTTTTGGATTTGTCAAATACTGAATTCTAATTTATAAAACTCAGGAGAATGCAATTGCCAATCTGGTTGCACACTCAGGGACCTGGTTTTTAAAATAGTGATTGGCCTTTGTACATCTTATTTGTATATGAAAATAGCACAATGGCATGCCTAAATTGGATATTTGCTGCCTAAAATGTATGTGAAAATTAGGGGCATAACTGGGAAATCAGGCCCTCAATGATTTGGACACAAAAGTATCAGCTTTATTCTATCAGTGCTCGAAGAGCTGAATTAACAATAACAGTATAATAATACTTTATTTTTACTGTATAGGAGGCTCCTCAAACATAAGGTAAAAGTGCTTTGTGAAAGGTAGGTCAGCATTATTCTACACAATTTATGGAGATGGAAAATGAGGCACAGTAAGGTTAGGTGGTTGCTTGAGTAATGTCTCTCAGAGCCAAGTGACAATCAAGAACAGAACCCAGATCTCTTGACTGCTGGTGCTCAATTGACTGGATCATAGTTGCCCCCCACTACCTAGTTGTGCTTTATCAACTGAGGGCATGATTTTAAAAATACCCAGTATTGGCCTAATTAGGTGCTTTTAACAATGACACCTTGAAAGCACAGTATGCAGCATGCTTTTTTACTGCACTCTCTTTGGGTATGTCTACACAGCAAAGAAAAACCATGGCTGGCCCGTGCCAACTGACTTGGGCTTGTGGGGCTCGGGCTGAGCGGCTCTTTCATTTCTGTGTGGACTTGTGGGCTCGGTCTAGAGCCTGGGCACTGAGACCCTCTGAGGTGGGAGGATCCCAGCCTGAGCCTGGAAGTCTACACAGCAGTGAAACAGCCCCACAGCCCAAGCCCTGTGAGCCCAAGTCAGCTGGCACAGGCCGGCTGCAAATGTCTAGTTGCTGTGTAAACATACCCTCTGAGAGTACTTAACTTAGGAGACATGAATTTGAATATTATATCGCATATGAGAACATCATAATAGCTACACTGGGTTGGACCAGTGATCTTTCTAGCCCAGTGTTCCGTCTGCCAAGTAGAGTGACCAGACAACAAGTGTGAAAAATTGGGACAGGGGATGGTGGGTAATAGGAGCTATATAAAAAAAAAGACCCAAAACTCGGGACCGTCCCTATGAAATCGGGACATCTGGTCACCCGACTTCCAACAGTGGCAGGTGCCAGATGCTTCAGAGGTAATGAACAGAACAGGGCAATTATTGAGTGATCCATCTCTGTCATGCATTCCAGTGTGTGCCTTGCAGTTGGAAGGTTAGGGACACCCAGAGCATGAGCTTGCATCCCTGGCCATCTTGGCTAATAGTCAGTGAGGAACCTATTCTCCATGAACTTATCTACTTCTTTTTCAAAGCCAGTTTTACTTTTTACCTTTACGACATCTCCCTGGCAATGAGTTCCAAAGGTTGACTGTGCATTGTGAAGAAGTATTTCCTTATGTTTGTTTTAAACTGCTGCCTATTAATTTCATGGGGTGACCCCTGGTTCTTGTGTTACGTGAAGGGGTAAATAACACTTCTTTATTCACTTGCTCCACATCATTCATGATTTTATAGACCTCTATCATATCCTTTTTTTGTCATCTCTTTTCTAAGTTAAACAGTTCCAGTCTTCTTAACCCTTCCTCAGATGAAAAGTGTTCCATACCCCTAATCATTTTTGTTGCCTTTCTCTATACCTTTTCCAGTATATCTTTTTTGAGATGGGGTATCCAGAGCTATGCTCAGTATTCAATATGTGGGCATACCATGATTTTATATAGTGGTGTTATGATATTTTCTGTCATCTTATCTGTCCATTTCCTAATGGTTCTTTAGGATTGCCACTGCACATTGAGCATATTTTTTCAGAGAACTATTCACAATGACCTCAAGATCTCTTTCATGAGTGGTAGCAGCTAATTTACACCCCATCATTTTGTATGTATAGTTGGGATCATATTTTCTTTGCATAATTACTTTGCATTTATCAACACTGAATTTCATCTGCCAATTTGTTGCCCAGTCACCCATAATTGTGAGATCCCTTTGTAACTGCTTTGCAGTCAGCTTTGGACTTAACTATCTTGAGTAATTTGGATCATCTATAAACTTTGTCACCTCACTATTTATCCCTTTTTCAGGATCATTTGTGAATCATTGAATAGCACTGGTCCCAGGACAGATCCTTGGGGGACTCTGCTATTTACCTTTCTCCACTGTGAAAACTGACAGTTTATTCCTACCCTTTGTTCCCTATCTTTTAACCAGTTACTGATCCATGAGAGGACCTTCCCTCTTATCTCATAACAGCTTATTTTGCTTAAAAGACTTTGTTGAGGGACCTTATTGAAGGCTTTCTGAAAGTCCAAGTATATTTTATCCAATGGATCATCCTTGTCCACATGCTTGTTGACACCCACAAAGAATTCACATAGATTGGTGAAGCAAGATTTCCCTTTTCCAAAGGCTTATTGAATCTTCCCGACCATATTGTGTTCACCTATATGTCTGATAATTCTGTTCTTCACTATCGTTTCAACCAATTTTCCTAATACTGAAGTTAGGCTTACTGGCCTGTAATTGCCCAGATCACGTCTGAAGCCTTTTTTTAAAGACTGGCATTACATTAGTTATCTAGCAGTCATCTGGTACTGAGGCTGATTTAAGCAATAGGTTACATACCACAGTTAGTAGTTCTGCAATTTCGTACTTGAGTTTCTTCAGAACTCTTGGGTGATTACTATCTGGTCCTGGTGGCTTATTACTGCTTAATGTATCAGTTTGTTTCAAAGCCTTCTCTATGTACTGGTTAATGTTTGTTAAAGAACATTAATCTGACCACTGTATTTATGAAAGTCCTTTATATCAGGAACTAATATTGGAACAAAAGTATTACCATGTTCCATTTTAAGAACACTGGACTTTCTGTATCGTCTGGGAATAAACTGCATATGTGATCTGAATAGATGTCCTCAGCATTACAAAAACACTGAGAGAGTACAGTGTTGAGCAGAGTGACTAAGAAGGAAACCACAGTTTAGTCCTGTAGATAAGCTAGCCACAGCTTTGAGTGATTTGACAGACACAAAGATAGCTACCTTTCTGCAACAGTCTTAAAAATGAGTGACTGATATTTGATCAAGGTCTTCTTTCTGTATCAGTTGCTGGATAACTGCCCCTCTTCCTCCACTTTTATTTTGAACTGTCCGGTATTAGCTCTGTAGTATATATTTTCTACTGCAAGTTTCTGAATGGCAGCTTATGCAACAGCAAGGATTGTTTTGAACTAGTCTTAAACCTGAGACCAAGTATTCTGCCAGCTCTTTCAGTGAATGTCAGCTGTTTGCCTAAACCTTCTTAACTGGCTCTCTTTGAAATCTGAGAAACCCAATCAAAGACTTGGTAGATAGGATGTGACACAACATCTCCTAACTACCACATTGCATAATGTTTTTAAAGTGCTATCTTGATGACTCTGAATAACTTGACAGTCAGAGAACTGGTGAACAAATTGTCCCTGCCTAATCAATTTTTTTATATTTCAGTGGAAACCAAATTTTACTTAAAAGTTTCCATTCAGTGTCTGCAATCTTTACATCACAACTCTTTTATTTTTTTCATGTTCTATTTCACCTCCGTCACTGTACCAGTGATGCCAGCCTCACCACTTCCTTTATTTCCTTGTCTCCTTCTGTCTTTGTGCCATCTGCTGTGTCACACCATTTGCCTAGATTGCCTTCCTTGTTTCAGTGAATCAGACCCCCATCTTCTTGTCCTTGAACCATATTCTTAAAATTCTTCCCGTGAGCATCCTATGAATAATCCATGACAATGTAACACCATCACCTTTATCTGGGGAAAAATATTCCAAGTTATCACCGTGAGCATGTGACTGAGGTTTTGTCTGATCTTTGTCTGTCAGACCCCAACCTTGTAAGTGAATCAATATGCTCAAACTCTTGTGCCCCTGAGGAGCAACATTGACATCAATGGGAATTCATGAAGGCATAATAGACTGGCCGTTTGAATCCGATTGCAAGACTGAGGCCTTAGGTCTTAGGTTAACTTTGTGCACTGTGAGTAGTCCATTGTCTTCAGGGGGATTATCCCAATGCTTAAAATTAAGCATTTGCGTAAATTTTTGTAGAATCAGGACCTTATAATATACACGTCTCAGGTCAGGGCCATTACTCTGGTTCTACTTTTCAAACTGATGTATTTCTGCTGACTTCACAGGAGTTACTCCTTATTCACACTGGAATAACTAAAAGGAGAAGCAGGCCCCAGGTCTATTTGTGTATAGTACAGTGCCAAGCACTTATTTGCTCTTAACAATAATAATAATAATTGTATTGCTGAATGAAAACTAGGAATGAAATTGGCTCTCAATCATTTTCATTGCCCAACATGACTGAATTGCAAAAGGTAAGCAACAAGTTTGAGGCTGGAAAAGAAAACTTTGAAATTCTTTCATGGATAATAATCGACATTGGTGTTAGTAATGTGTGATGAGTGTGTGTGTGTATGTATGTATGTATGTATATAATTTGAAATGAAACTTTCGATTTAACAATGAAAAAGCCCATACAGATGCTCTGAGTGTCCTAGCAATAAACTTCCAAGAACGATGATGATCATCCAGCAACATTAAATACTAATATACAGGTTAACTCTCACAAACAGCAGCATTTAAAAATAAAGCAAATGGAGATAATGATTTACCACAGAACAATTGCAGTGATTTTAATATACAGTGTAGTGGTATTAATGTGCAATTATATTGCTTTGAACTCTGCATTATGGAGTTCTTCATGGACCTGCAGCATGGCCTGAATACAGTAATTTAATTTAAGATCCTTTATCTATTTGAAAGGGGGAAAACAGGAGAATTATCAGAATTAAAATTATCTAAAGTGTAATAAAAGCACTGAGTCCAACAATAACATAGTATTCTTTAGGAGGAGGTAAGATATTCATCACTACATTACCTTATGTAACTAATCCTCTCAACAGCAATGTAGCCTGAAGCCTTCCTCTCACAACAGTTAAAAACAGTGCCTGTGCAGAAACTGGGCAGCTCAGAAGTGATACACACTTGTACTGAAATTATATTTTGCATGTGGATTAGCCAAGTCTCTCTCTCTTTGCTTTTGTTGGCTTATGCTAAATCCCATAGATTGTTACAGCGAAAAGGAATTTTGCACACACCCTATTGAAAACGTGAAGTAGCGCACCCATAGCCAGCATGTTTGGCTTCCTTGTGTGCTATTACCTACACTCAAAAAGAAAATATTATTATCTCCTAAAGATTTAAATTAGCAAGAAAAGAATTGTAAATGAATTAGTCACTTTTACTTACTTTCTAACAGTCAAATTCAACTCCTATTGGAGTACATAGCAAAATTCTCATTAACTTACATCGGACCAGGATTTGGCTCTAAATCTTTGGTTCTTTGGAGTGATCTGATGTCTAGATAAGATTTGCTCTCTTCACAAAATTGTGAATTTACTGAGACAAGATCTCTTAAAAAAGACCTATTGATTAAATGTATATTTGCAGGAATACAGTGCTTGTATATCCAATTCTCATATAATTTCCTTGGGTTTTTTTTAGCGTCATTAGAACAAACAATGGTGACAATAAAAAGTGACGTATATAATAACATAACTGCAGTCAGACAACAACAGCCTGTGTAAAATGATGCTGTGCTAGGAAGTATTTATGATTTAGAATTAGGTGCATGGATTTAATCCCAATCCCAAACTGGTTTTCCTGAAGGCTCTCAGCCGTAGACAACCATCATTAAGATTCACATATTGGGCTTGATGGTAGATTGAGGGAAAAATTGATCTGATTTAAAAAAAGTTCAGTTTTTCTTTAGTCATTGATGTAGTGCCTGTTGATTTTTAGAGGTAATTAATTCTTTATGAAAAAAATGGTAACTTTCTCCTCAGTTATAATTTTCTCTTTCATAACAAAGTAAATCAAAGATGATCAGGACACTGAGGGCTTGATCCAGTGCATAGCTGGTGTAGAGTGTTGTGCATATCAACACAAGGTAAAGAATAGTGTTTATATGGGAACCTGATGCTGCATTAATAAGAACACTGTGTGATGGCCTAATTTCTTTAGCTAAGCAGCCAGAACAGAGCAAAAAGAGAGAGAGGGGATGCATGCAGATGATCACCCTTAAGACCAGGATTCCTCAGAAACTTCCATGTTCTACCGACATCTACTCCTTGTTTGGCAGCGGATCTGACTAAGGTTCTTCTGCTCAGTGTAGAGGACTAACCCTAGCATTTGTCATTACTTGTTCCCATTTATAGTCTCTGTCCTTAAATACTGTTGAGTCAATACATGATGCTATACTGCAGATAGCCTCAGACATTTAGCGTATCAGCATTGATAGGCATTTAAAACTTGATAGAAATGTTGTGGTGCTACTTCTGATACTGTTCTTTTTAGGACTAGATTACACTGCTGGGAGGATACCCATATAAATAAAGCATAATTATGCCTATAAAAATATGCCCACACCCATAGTTTTGTATCTACTAGTTATATTGTATTGCATCTTATTGTGAATGTTCTTTGTGTTCAGCGTAAAACAGTATGCATTGAAATATTTGATTTTTAATTAAATAATGAAAACCATGCCCATAAAATACAGCAAATTATGCATTTTCCATAAACCATGCACAGTTTTTATTTAACATTTATTTTGTACTTTTGAAATGCATTTCATGTGTATTTGTCTTCTTCTTTATCTAGTGTTCATCTGTGTTTATTTCCTTGTGTTAATTTTTCCTTGAATTTTGTAAAGCATGATTTCTCATATTTTATTTTGTTTCTTTTAGGTTTTGTTTTGTTTCATAAGATCCCACTGGATGGGTAAATGAAATAAGGAAAAAAAATGAGAGAGGGGCTGTTGAGCTTGTTTGTTGAAGCTGCACGCTAGGGAGTGGACATTGTTCTTGTCCTGTGAATTGCCACATCCTTTGGACTTCTCTTTTAGACATGGGTTGTGTTTGGAGGATTCTAGACGTACACACAGCTCATTAGTTGTTTTGGAGACATCAGGGCAAAATCAGCCCTCAGGCTCCTGTAAAACTCAAGAAAGCCCAGAAATAAGCTATCAGATTCTTTTTTATTATCCTGGTTTTATTGTGGCTTCAAAATGACATTTAAATGAAATTTGGTTACATTGTTTTCTCTGTCAAATAGTTTTTCTGTTTGAACTTAACTGGAAAGATGTTAGTTTTTAGAAATAATATTTATTAAAGGTGAATTGCAAAGTTTTTTAATTTAAAAAATGAAAAAATCAGATGTTTAAGACCCAGATTTTACAAACACTTTTGCATGTGCTTATCTTTAAACTTGAATGTGCTTATCTTCAAACAAATCCCATTGAATTCAGTGGGATTGTTGATCTACTTAAAGTGAATTGGGGTCTAAAATCCTAAAGCAGTAAACACGTAGGTCTGATCCTGTAATCCTTATTTCTGTGAGTGGTCCCTTTGGCTTTATTGGGAAGATTCTGGTGAGCAAGAATGACATGAGTTAGGGTTTCAGGATCAGGCCTTAGTGCATGTAAGTTGATTCAGCAAAGCACGTCAGCAAGTACATAAGCGCATCCTTGTTCAGAATATCACTTAACTATGTGCTTAACTTTAGGCATGTGTTTGTGTCCTTTGCTGGACTGGGATGGTTTGAGCTGGAGATTAAAATGCAGACCTTTTGGTGTCAGTCCTGCAAACCAAATATACACAGATCATGTGCATAAGCATTTTCAGGATCAGGGCCTAGGCTTGAAACATAATTTTTGAAAGCCATTTCCGTTTCAAATACCTGCCAAATCCTGAGTTCAGTACTTGAGCTTTCCTATTCAGAAGGTGACATCAGGGTAAGAAAGAAGAAAAAAATCAATGAAAAATGTTTTTGAAATTAAAAAAAATGAGTTAAGAGGATTCCCAGAAAGAGGGACTAAGATGAACCTCTATAGAAATAAATGATTGTAAAGATTGGGTGTTTCCTTTTCTACACACCAAATGTGTGGGTTTTGAATGAATGAACAGTCACTTTGAATTCCTCATAGTCTGTTAGAAGTTGAGGACATGCTATATGCCATTTATGGTTTCTCTAGATAATAAATGTTGTTTGATTATTTATTTTAACATATGACATTTGGGGAGAAAAAAGAAGGGCTTCAGATTACTTTGTCTATTTGGATTTGCTTTTCTTTCTCTTTCCCTTTTCCGTTCACCCCATTTTTAATTTCTACTCTCTGTATTGTTTGTTGTTTGCTGTACTCTTTTTCATTGTCTAGCTTTCATCTATTTTACAATATTCTGTATTGTATCATTTGTTTTTACTTGTTTCTTTCCATATCTTCCCTTTGTTCTTTCTTTTCTTCATTGTGTATGATCCTTCCTTCACCTTTAAGTCTTTTTCCCAATCTCGTCCTCTTTCTCAGCCCAACTCTTTGACTGTCTTCTTACATTCCTTCCAATCTTTCGCACCCATCATTCACTTTTCCCTAGGCATCCACCCTGAAGGAGTCTGCCTCTGAGTCTGGGAACATGGCTCCATTTGTACTCATCTTGTCCCAAATAAGGAATTATTTCTTTCCCCTCTTCACTGATATGAGAAGTGGAGTTGCTGGGGTGTTTCCTTTCCTTCCCACAAGCCAAAAGGCTCCCAGCGAGGTGTCTTCTCCTGCTGCTCACCAGTGTAATGGATGGAGGTGGAGTTGGAATTCAGTGTATGTTGAAATTCCACGTCTTAGGTCAACCTACCCATGCTTTCCTTGAGCAGCAGCATTTGGGGGAGGGCAACAATTAGGGCTGTTCTTCACAGTCGGTCAGTTGGAGTGATATCAGCTCAACCTTTCTTTTGTTCCTGGAAATAAAATCAGAAAACATCGGCCTTCTCTTTTCCAAATGCATGAGGAAGTACTCTTTCAAATCAGATGTTTTGCAGATACCTATTCTCTTCTACCCTAGTGATCCTTTTAACTCATTTTTTAACTGACTTTTGCACTGACATCTTGTTTGCCCATGCACCTCCAACCTTATTTAAATTGCTTCTGATGTCACTGGGCCTGATTCTAATCTCTCAGACACTTGTGTAAATCAGGGGTAACTGAACTGAAGTTAATGGAATTACAAAAGGATGTGGTTTGCTGGACCAAATTCCAATCTCAATTACAATCATGAAAATTAATTGTGTTACAGTTTGTTAGTCTATGTTTACTCCTGTGTAAATGAGATCAGGATCTGACCCTTTCTATTTTGGCCAGGAAAAGTCTAAATGCCAAACTCAGAATTTGGCAGCTAAGTTAAGGAAAAGATGTTTTTGAAATATTTTTGGTTTGGAAATTTAGTACGTTCTGTTAATGATTTAGGATCTTACTTGACACCTGTTGTGATTTATTTTGTAACACTTTGCAATTCAACTTTAAGGAACAATAATAGGTTTGAATTTCAAATAGATCTACGAGTACTGGCATAATATTTTGGATTCTATGTAACCAAGACATTAACAAATCATAACTGATTTACGCACCAGGGATAGATATATATCTATAGATATAGATATATATCTAGCAATCAATCACTGTAAGATATCCTTATTGAGTATTTTGTACTATATCTTTTACATTAGCCACTAAATGCACTGTTACTTAATACAGATATTCACAGAGCCTTATGGATTACAGCAGGTGATTAGTTACTTTTTTTTTTTTTACAGTGACAATGTTTAAATAATGGAACTAGGCTACCTGTTGCTAAAATATTTTCTTTCCATTATGTGAACAGATTAGTCTCTTAAAGCTAAAGGGAGCTGAACTTTAAGCAGGGAGATTGCAATACACTCTAAATTGATATTTTTTCAGCTTGATTGTAAATGACATTGCCTGTCACTTTAGAGATTCTAATCTGCCCAGATGGTGTGGGTTTACAAAGGGCTCACCTAATTACAGAATTCCCGACTCTTTTAAATAAAGTGAGATTCAGACCAAGAATCAGGCAGGAGCCATTAAAATGGTAAAAGTCACTGAACATCCAGCATGTGATACTAAAAAGCTTTTATGTTATTTCACTAAGCAATAAAAAGTTCATGAAGCCTTTAAAGGGCAAGTTTAGAAGTTTGCCAGACCTGAAAGGAAATCAAAAATATATTTGTATTATTACACTAAAAGGGGTTGGTTTATGCTGTAATTTGTTTTAAAATGAGGATTAGTAGATGAAACAAATAAGAGCATTAAAAGGCCATATGGTGAAATCCTTCTGTTGGTGAGCAATTACTCACACAAATAGCTCAAGTGACTTCAATGGAAGTACTGCTCACCAGTGTAAACAAGGGGTTGCACAATCAGGTACTTCTAATAAATAAAAGTCTACTCCTGCTCCCACAGAAGTAAATGGGAATTTCGTGATAGGAGCACATCCCCATCATGGAAGGAAACGTCTCTAGGAAACCTATGAACCACATTTTAGCTAGAAACCATTCCACTTAATATATTTCCTGTATTTATTATTTCTAATTTGTTGTGGTTATTTGACCAGAATCTGGTCCTCTCTCCTGCCACAAATGGCCCCTAAAAACATTTCCCCAAGGATTACAAGGCTTTTTATGGGCACCTTCAGTTACAGGTATTGGGATGCAGTTTCTTTTGATTCTGATCCTAACATAAAGGTCCAGTGTTTAAAGGATCTTCCATGCAGCTGTCAGTTTTGTGCCTGCATTTAACTGCTGGCATGAATGCCAACATTTGGACATCTAACTCTGGTTTTCTGATGCAGTGAGGTAGAGATCCAAAAGCTACGAATTTAAGGCCTATAAATTGGAAGTGATTAAACAAAACCTCAGTTCTGATGTCTTTTTCATTGAAGTTCTTTTGTTGCATCTTTAATATTTGAGGTCATAGCAATCCTCTTCTGCAGATGTAGTGTTGGACAACCACAACTGATGTCCATGTTCATATCAGAGAATACTCAAAAGCTTATCTGAAGTAGAGGTGAATTACTTCTTGGTTTGGGGGCTGAAACAAAGCATTGGGGAAAAAAACAATTTCAGGCAGAACAAACTGTTTAATTCAATCAGAAACAAAATGTTTTGTTTCTAATTTTTTTTTACTCTTTTTGTTTTGTAAATACGTGTATCTCAATTTATAAAAGATGTTTCAAAATGAAAAGTTGAAACATTTCATTTTAAAAATATTGACAAAACTTTTTGGAAAATATTTTCAATTATTTTTTGGCCAAAACTATTTGTCGAATTTAACTCAAATGTGTGACTAGTTTGGATTAAACTGGATTTTTGACAAATAACTATTTATCTGAAAAATCCCACTCAACTCTAATCTGAAGCTTGTTCCAGTTTTTTGAGACTGCTTCATTCCCTCCTTCCCTACAACCCTCAAAGACTTCTCTGACTTCTCCCTGTCCTTTCAAGTCTTCGGTAGCCCCCGACTGTCCTTCCCTGTCATTCTCCAGAAAGCCCCATCTTCATCTTTCTTGCCCTCTGCCAGGTCCCTTTGCCTGGGTGTGCACACATTCTAAAGAGTTAGTCCCAGAGCACAGTAGCCATGAACGCCTTTCTGGAGGGCTTTGGCACACTGTGGGGATAGGTGCCCGCAAGTACAATGTATGCCCTAAATTGTGCAAGGTTTAGAATTAGTAGCAGCAGAAAGAGTTCTTGAATAGCTGGGCACATAATGTGATTTTTCAAAACGGAAAGTGGTCTGTTGCAGGGAGGCAACATTGTAGGGAACATGGAGAACACTGGTGTTATGTATGTCGTTACTTTGCTTCCACAAAAATATCCGGAACAAAACTTTCAAAAGTGGCCTCTGTCTCTGCTAGCACTTTAATACCCATAACCATTCTCTGCTCTGCAAACACAAATGGATTAGTTAGGTGGAAATAAGATGTTTTACTCTGTTTACTTACATAAGTGCTATTTTTAGGCCCATCTGTAGAAGATTAATTGAGGCCACTTTGCAGCTCTCCCCATAAGAATTTAAGGCTGACGTAATAACGGTAGTGGTGGAAATTAAAATGCACAACTAGAAACAGAACTAATTGCTTCTGTATTGTACAAAATAATTACAGTTGCATTAACAAGAACACGTCCTCAGCTGGTGTAAATGTGTGTTGCTCCATTGATTTTAATGGAATTAAATCTGACCCACTGAGTTCAGTGCAGAATAGGTATAGATCATTGCTTAAAGGTGCAGAGTCTCAGGGGGATTAGGGTTGATTGAAGAGGTCAGTCCTGAGTGTCAGCATTCTGATAACAGAAGGGGCTAGACGTAGTCTTAACTCCAGATAAAACTTTAAAAGGAAAATGAAGGCAAGAGTCTAGAGCTGCTACCATTTTCTTACATTTTATCTCCTATCCTGTTGCTAGGATTTAATTTAATCATAGAATAAACTGAATGGTGCTCACATCTGAACAAAAAAGCTGAGTTACTTTAGAGTTCAGACATGCTGAAAAATATAGAAGTACAAGAACTGCTGTGTAGGATTTCACATGTGCATATGGTGTGGGAGTTGCATGTACTGAACTATTGGTGGAAACTGGGTGAAATCCTGGCCCTATTGAGGTCAACTGAAGTTTCCCATTGACTTAAGTAGGGCTAGGATTTCACCCTCTGAGTTTGTCTGATTGTGCGCTCACTTAAACCAGTTTTGTACTATTGTAATGCCATTGATTTCACTGGATTTACTGCTAATTTACACCAGTGTGAGAGCAGAATCAGGCCCTCATGTCACAAATTAAGCATGAGAATAGAGGTTTAAGTAAATATGAAACTTCTCTCTCTGCTATTTAGAACCTTACACTGTTAGTCTTTTAAAAAACTTTTAGTTTCAGTATAGAAAACATAACCTCTCTGTATCCAAAGTCTGTTTTCTCATGTATCAAGGGAAATAATGCTCCAAATGATTATCAGCAATGAGGCCTCCTAACATACCTTTTAAAAATACATTTGCTGTAATCCATCAACATGTTGTGAATCTTAGATTTTCCACTTCAAACATATGTTTAAAGCTGATTTTATATTTCTTGTAAATAATTGACAATCATTGTTTTTATTTCAAATACTATATTAATAATGTGGACAGACTACATAAATGTGCTTGCTGGACTTATTTTTAACAGGCCAATAAAGTTTTATAATTCATTTTTTGTGTGTCTTGTACTTTCTATAAATACTTAGCATACACTTGGTATTTTACCAGTAATGTACAGTGTTTTAATGGAAAACATGTAATTCTATAGGGTATGTCCTCAGTTATCACATGGTACCAGATGTTATAAATCAGTACAGCCTATGGATGTGTTTGTTAATGATGGATTTAGCACAATGACTCAGAAATCCTTGTGACACATTCTTGTAGAATCATAGAATATCAGGGTGGGAAGGGACCTCAGGAGGTCATCTAGTCCAACCCCCTGCTCAAAGCAGGACCAGATGGATTTTTGCCCCAGATCCCTAAATGGCCCCCTCAAGGATTGAACTCACAACCCTGGGTTTAACAGGCCAATGCTCAAACCACTGAGCTATCCTTCCCCCTGATGTAGGGGGAGTCCTGTTTAAAATTAAAAAAAAGAAGAGTTGAAGGACTAGATTTACAAATATGGCTTACAAAATGTGTGTGCATATCATTTGTGAACACAAACACTTGTGTAGTCAGATCAGGTAATTGCGCATTGGCCTTGATCCTGCAAGAGAATGCTTTAGTTGGGCTTTGCATAGGCAGAGTGGTCTACCCAAATGGATCCCATTTCTGTATGGGTTTACAGGATCAGAGCTTATGTGCTTTATATTGACACAGCTGGTGTGTTCTATTTTGGAGACTCCATAGATAATATGGTCCTTTAAAATAGAGGTATAGAATGTTGACTACTTGGGTGCTGGGAGAAACCAAGCTGAATTTTTTTTTTTTATAACTTTGGAGGAAAAATCAATAATGTGGTTTGAAGATTTGAATGCCAGTGTTTCACTGAGCAACTATCTGGGTTTCTTGAAAGACCTATAGAGGTAGAAAAAACAAGTTAAGAATGTTGAAACAATTATGTCGTAACTCAAGCCCAAGTTTTGCTCTTTTTGCATAGGCATATCATATTTTCCCCTGGATTTCATTGCTGTAGTTGGAATTTGGCAGATTCAGATTTTGCATGATAAATTGCTGTTCATGTTTGTGAAATATACAGTCCCATATTTCCCTTCTGGAAGGACTGTAGATCCCTGAACATTTTACCAAATCAGCTTAATATGGCCATGGGGAATGACTAATTTTTCTTAAAGTTGGCATGGTGACTATGTCAAATAGCATATTTTACACAGATGCTTTTTCAGTACTCATGTAAAATGTGCTATTGGAGACAATGTAATGGAGCTTCATCATCCAAAAGAAAAGAGCCTGATGAAAAGCCCATTTATTTATTTTAAAAGGTTTATATATAACTATCTACTATTGTAATTCAAAGGGATATTGTCCATATTAGTTTAGGTCCAAAATATACAGTGGCTTTTTTTTTATATAAAAGGGGGTATCAGAGGGGTAATAAAATGTAATATGTATAGAAATGTTTTAATAAGTAAAAATGAGTGAAAAGTGTTTAGGGTTTTGCCATGCAATATTTTGCTGCAGGGCTGGTCCCAAACACAATGGAATTGTATCATCTAGGGTGAAGAATGAAAAAGTGAAACAGACAAGAAACAAAAGTGAAACTGATCATTTACACTGCCCAAGATGAGTGAAGAAAGTAAACAGGATAAGTAGTAAAAAGAGATTTAAACTTTTTCAGTTATTTAAAGTTTAATAATCCAAGATGGCAGTAAAAAGACAAGCAATGATTCCTTTTAAATATATATAAATTATATCTTAACAGTTATTTCTTTAAAAAAGGTTCTTATAAAGAAAAATTGTAAGAGAGGGGATTAGACACAAGCATAAACTGCACACATTTAAAAATTTTACCAGTACATGTTATATGTATAATTGCTTTGATAGTGCCGTTTAATTTCTTCATTTTGAACATAGTGCAAGAATAAAATGTCAAGTTCACAGATTTTTTTTGATTTAAATCCTTATTTTTTAATATAGGGAAGGAATGAAATATCACTGCCCATGTACAGTAACTGATGCTTTATTCCTACATTGTGTTAATAATCACAAGGATTAATAGTCTATAGCTAAAATACACACAGAGCAAATCTTGCAGTTCTGAGTTTGGCAGTATTTCATGTCATAGGACTACAGAATTGGGCCCAAAAAGTCAAAAAATTCTAATCTTAGATGTTCGGATTATTCTGATGAAAGCCCTTTTGAGGCAAACATTTGTTAATTGTTAAAGTAAATAAAATATACAGAAATTGCTAATGCAAATGTATTGGAACTGGGGTGCTGAAGCCGAGAAAACTGTTTGGAGTTATGATAGTAAAAAAATTAGTTTGCTTAAGGTTTACCATCCAAACTTTTAGCATCCACATTGTCAGAGAAACTCTTTAATGACAAGGAGATGGAATATTGATGATGTGCATAAACAGAGAGTAGAGTATTTACAAATTGTAATCCATCCCAAAATATAAAGCTGCATTTAAAAATCCTATAAGGACTGCAAGAAATGGTTAAAGACTTTGCTTCCTAAACTTCACAAAATACCTCAACAAACAAACAAAAAACAATGAAAAGCATATTTGAAACAGGAGAGGAAATGATTTTGCGTTAGATTTAATGACTGATCACAAGTTGATGCTGCCTTTGATACAAATAACTTACTGTGTTACCTGCAAAGTAACTGCATAAAATTAACTTGCTTCTTAAGCCGGTACCTCCCCTGTAACCCACTGCTCTACCTTATTTTGGTGATTCAGACCTTGTTCTCATAGCCCCAGTGATTTCATTGTGCCTGCATGCTTCATGATGGTAAACTTTACATACAATTCCAGTTATAAGGAACAACTTTAATCAGTACAGTCTTAGGTAAAACCTCAGATATTGTGCATTGCAGTAATGCAACCTCAAAATGGATAAGTTTGGCAAGATCTATCTCTGGAAGAATAGGTCACATCAGCTATCTCCATTCTTTCTTGCCAAATGAAGACAATACAAATCATTCATGGGAATTGCTTTTGTCTATGCATCCAGAAGCAGCAGAGGATTCAAGTATTATGCCTGAGTTGTGACCCTGAGTAACCAAAAAGCAGGCATACCCTTCTCTCAAGGGAGCGGATAAAATTTCCAGTATTTGTTCTGATGAAATAGAGATGTAGAGATAAGTATCATGATCCACACCTCAGGCCATATTTTCTCACTGACTCTCCTAATAGCCCATATTAAATATAAAGGATGAAAGAATAGAAATCTGTGAAACTCCTTGGGGACAGATGAGCAATTTCTCAGAAATACTCTGGAATGACTCAAGAAAGTAAGGAGTATAACTCCGTTCAAGAGGAGCTCCATCTACCCCTGCAAAGGTTAGCAGATTTATTAATACCGCCTCATTCTCCAGAGCACTGAGGCCAATGACAGATCTGTATGAATCAGCATGGAGACTTCATCCATTTCCGAGAGGAGGTCAGAACCCCTTGCTTACTTCAACTCTTCCTGCCCTTCTTCAGTAGCTAACAGAGTGAGTCATATCTGCACTTCCCTATAGGATTATGCGTAGCCAATATGCAGAGGAATGAAAGGGAGATTCACTCAGGTTCTCTTATACTAAACACCTAGCAACTGCTGAGAAAATTCCATGGAGAACACATACACATACATACTATGTTCTGTTCACACCTATATATTTTTATAAACACAATGTAAATTAGACTGAATTAATGGTTCTGAACTTCAAACCAGTTCATGTTGCCTGAAGTACAAGCGATAAAATAGAAACATGAAGGGAAAACTCTTAATTCTATTCTCTGATGGTCTGCACATATTGGCTTGTAACTGGGTATATCAACTGAGGACCAGTCCCCAGTGAAATCAGTGGAAGACTTCCATTGACTGCTGTGGGCTTTTGGACATGATTGCTCAATGTATTGAAAGATTTTCCAGTCAGGTGCACTATATATGAAGAGAAATCCCATTATATGGGCCTAATTTCTCTCTTGGATATATCTTTTGTTAAACCAGAAGTAACTTCACTGCAATCTATGGCGTTACATCTGTGATATAATTTAGAGGTGCAGTACTTGGATTATGCACTCCTTTGGGGCAGGGACAATCTTTTTGCTCTGTGTTTTTACAGGGCCTAGCAAATGAGATCCTGGTCTGTGACTGAGGCTCCTCACGCTAGTGCCATACAAATAATGAATAATACATCAGTGCAACCAACAGGACAATCAGACCTATGTCGACTAAATTAGTAAATTTGTCAGTCCTCGCTCTTTTTCTAACAGCCAGCCCTAAACTGAAAAAAATGTGAATGGCTGATCAGTGATCTCTACCTTGTATTTTGGAGGGAGGTAGAGGAGGATTTTCCTTTTTTTTCTTCTCTAATTTTTAATATGTTGGTCATAAGAAAAGTGAAGAAACCTACCAAGAAATGCAGACATCACTGATTAAAGGTCCTTTTGTGTAAAAGAATACTAATGAAAATCAGGTAAGTTCACATAGCTCTGCAGTAAGTTCCTAGATCATTTCCTGTATAGAATAACTTGGCAGTCATTTAATATATATTTCTTGAAGTGGAATATTCTCAGGCCAGTCTTCTTCTTGTGTACTAATGCAGTCATTGCTTCTCATATCAGCATGGGTTCCCCTTCGAAAGTTCCTATAGCCTCTTTGCAGGCAAAGAGTTCTCAATCATTTTATTAGGATGGCATAAAAATCAAATGTTTCTTTCTCTCGAGAGAAATGTTCATGTGTAATTGTATTTTTTCCCTTTGAAGGGATCCCAGCTTTCCATCCCTTATCTTCACATGTTGGTATGAATAAATCTGTATTCTTGCCATAAAAATGTAATGCTTTGAAATCATGGCTGAATTATTGCTTTGTATCAGGACTATGTATCCTTTTAACTTGAAGATGTTGAAATCAGCTCTCCCAGGAGACCCCATTTCCAAATATAGTGATTTTGGGTGATATGTGGTTTAGGGATATATAACTTTTCACGTCTGGCTTACAGATCTGAATTACATCCAGGATGGAAGTGACTGAAGCTCCTAGATATCTGATGGCTCTTTGCTAGCCTGTGTGATATTGTTTGGGTCATCAGTGATCTCAAGTGGACAGGTGTTCATGCCAGAAAAAGGCATCTTGTTGGGAGTCTGGCCAGAGAGGTCAGGGATTGTATAGGCATGGAGACTGAATTATCCTGTCATCCCTCTAACTACTAATGGTTTGAATGCCTCAGGGAGAGGTACTGTAGGAAGCTAGGTTGCATAAGAGAAGCTCAGAAAAACTTGTAAAACTTTTCCTTTTTGGGACACATGGGTCTGTCTGTGGCATGATTTCAAGAAAAATTAGGCTTCTGTAAGGCATATTTGCTCAATTGAGGTTTTAAATATAATTTTGCCCCATGATATCCACAGTAAGGAACACCCTATGCATGTTGCAGGCCCTTTTGCAAAGAGTCTGGTCAGATCCCTGTCTGGCTTATTTAGTGACCTCAGTGCCATGGCTCAGTCTCCTGGCTGTGTCAAGCAACATTTCATAAAATAAGCCAATGGAATTTATTGGTCTATGTTTTTGTCATCAGAGTTATTGACACAAAAGGATTGTGTCTGCCTGTGTGGTCCTGACTGCAGTCTGATCCTTGTCCGGCTCACTAAGAGCATGCCTATGCTGCAGTGAAGCACTTGTGGCTGGCCTGCATCAGCTGATTTGGGTTCATGGGTTTGGGCTGTGGGGATGCAAAATTGCAGTGTAGACATATGGGCTTGGGCTAGACCCTGGAGACCCTGTTATGGGAGAGAATCCCAGAGCCTGGGCTCCATCCCAAGCCTAAGCATCTATGCTGCAATTTTATAGCCCAGTAGCCCGAGCCCTGCTAGCCTGAATCAGCTGATGTGGGCCTGTTGTGGGTGTTTTATTGCAGTGTAGATGTACCCTTAATTTCCTCTGCCTCCAGGCTCTGGTGAGGGATGTCTGTGCAGTATCAGTGAGTGTCCCCTCCTGTATAAAATATATCCACTTTCACTTACTGATCTGAAATTTTGTCACATCACCTTTTACACAGAGCAGTTGTACATGCAGCCGCACAGCCTGTCTCCACTTCCTTGCACTTTGTCATCATTTACACCTGTGCTAAGTGACTGTAAAATTGAACACAAAGGGGATGCTAACAAAAATTAAGCAAATTAATTTTAAATTGAAGTTTGTGTTTCATTCAGACTGGAAATAAAGTGTAAATGCTAAGAGTGGTTAGCCTTTGGAACAATTTATCAAGATACGTGGTGGATTTGCTATTACTCACAATTTTTAAGTCAAGATTGGATATTTTTCTAAAAGATCTGTTCCAGGAATTATTTTGGGAAAGTTCTGTGGCATGTGTTATGCACGAGAGCAGACTAAATGGTCACAAGGGTACTTTCTGGCCTTAGAATCTGTTAATCTATTTTTGCAGTGTTCACTCAATACTAGTCAAAACCTTTACAACGTTATATTTTAATTTTAATTTAATTTTAGTTTGATTTTTTTGCTGCATAAAAAATCATTTAGAGAATTTTTCCAGTTCATTTGTAAAATAGTGATTTATGTACATTTTAAAATGTGTTTATTAAATTAAAGGACCTAGTTAACCAGTTCCTTTCTGGGCTGTTAGATGACGAGTTTATTGATTATTACTATGCAAGTTAATGTGGTTAAGACAAATACTGTTTTTAATACATATTATGAAAAACTATTACTGGATATGAACAGTAATTAATTTTTTTACAATAATTGCTGTTTCAGAAAAAGCCAAAATGGCATAACTTGCAACATAAAATATCAAAAATTTGCTTCAATCCTATTCTTGAAATGAAGTTTTGCTTTATTTATAGGAACATAAAGTAGCATCTGAAATGGGTTCTGTTTTGCTATCCTCCTAACAATGTTGATAGATCTGTTAACCTCTCTATCTTCATTCTCCTATATGACAATTTTCAGCCCAGGAGTGAATTTTTGCAACCAATTTGCGAACTTCTGGAAAAATTCTTGGGCCAGATCTTCAGCTGGTGTAAACTGACATAGCTCCATTGACTTTAGTCAGGTTGCAAAAATATACAGAAGTTGAGAATATGGCCCCGGTATGTGAAGAGTTTTGTGGGCAGGGCTCCCGTGGTCTAAATCTGACCCCTGCTTCCCGTAGAAAACTTACAGGAAGGAAAAACCATCCACGAATTAGCACTTGTGGAGTTCTTGATGCATTCTTGGAAACAATGCAGGATTAGTGACAGCATGGAATGGCGCAGTGGGAGCAACCTCCAAAACCTAGAGTACGTGAGGAGTCATGGGGAAGGCAGTGTTACCACCCTTTCGAACCTGGCACATCCCCAGGGATAATTGGCTCTTCTTTGTTAGTTGCTGGATTCCATTCCCTCAGGAAGGAGCCTAAAGAAGCCTTGATGCTATTGCTGCTTCCTGCCAGACCACCACCACCTCCTCAGTCTGTGTGTGCAGGCTCAGAGCCTTATTTAAAACTTTCTGAAGGAGCACGTGCCAAGGCATGCTCCCAGCACTGCAGAGGCATGGGTTTCAGAGAGGGTGCAGCATGTTGCATGGTCTCTATTTAACCTCCATCTTTCTGGTGTCGTGAGCTTCATTTTCACCCCTCTTCACTCATTCTGTTCCCGTGTGCCTTGGAGTGGAGAGGTGAGTAGAACCTAATTGACCTGAGGGCACAACATGCCTGAGAATTCACAGACAAGTGAAAAATACCCCCCCAAGTAAAGGCCTGTTCTACAGTCCCTGCATGTGCGTAACGCCCACTGGAGCCCATGGCAACTGTGTGAATGAAAGAGCAGTGAAGGATAGATGACACAGATTATACATCACTGGTGCTATGCGCCAAGTCATGTAGTCTTTAATCTCCACTCTGGCAAAACTCCCAATGAAGTGGATGGAAGTGTTGCCTGGGCATGAAGAAAGTAGGAATTTCAGGTTTTAATCCTATAGTAATGTCTCAGCAAGAAAGAAGGATGGATTTTATAGATTTTTTCAGTTAAACATTATGTAGATGTGAAACTGACGCTATTTATAACTGTGATATAAAATATCTGTAATTACCTTTTTGTCATTGTATCTTGGGAATAATATAGATCCATTATTTTAACCCATTTCTAATGTAATTAATGTACAATCATATATTTGAGATGTTCCCTTTCCATGGCAGAACTGACCAGCACAACAACATAAAACTTCATTTATGCATGGAGGTGGGGATGTGATCGTTGGCTGGAGGAGACACAGTTGCACTAGCTTTCATCAAGCTATCATGCAGAAACAGTAGTGTAGCTGTGGTACCACGGGCAGCAGCTCAGACTAGCCACCAAAGTATGTACCCACAGGGTCCAGGAGGGTTTGTACTTGGGTCTGCTAGTCTTTCCTGCCACTGCCCATGGTGCCATGGCTATGCTACTGTTGTTAGTGCTCTAGCTCACTGACAGCTAGTAGGAGTATGTCTTCTCAAGCTGGGAATCACCCCCCACAGATCCAGTCATGCACATACACAGTATTCGCATTTCCATGTGAATTTGGTCTATTTGATTAATCTGTTTCTAAGTAGCAGCAGTGATCAGACCTTTGATAGAAGAGGCAGTGATAGAATACTTTAATAGATACAATTCCATTAATGGATATTACAATTATTTAATATTTATATTGCATCAGCACAAGAGGCCTCACTCAGGATCATGACCTATTGTGCTAGGTGCTGTGCAAGATGACAGGAAGAGATGGTCCTGCCCCAAAGAGCTTACAATCTAAGAAGCAACTTGAGAGAGACAGAGAAGAGGAGGGATGCTGGACGAAGTTGGGGAGAAGTTGATATTGGCAGTTGATCAGGGAGGGAGCTGTGCAGCTGTTTAGAAAGAAAGAGGACATTTTCAGAGCAGAGAGAATCAAGTGGGAGAAGTTGGCATAGCCATGGGACTCTTGCCAAAGGCATTGAGCAGCATGGGAGTAATTGTAAAAGTATTTCACACAACATTTTGAGAAACAAAAAATTGTTCCATTTTGAGCCCTGTAAAATGGAAACAATGACATTCCAAAATGTTTCAGGAAATTCTTTCTGTTTTCTGACCAGATCTAGTTAAAAATCAGAGGCCATTGGAATCTTGACGATGGTACGGCTGCCATCATACTGGTACATCTGGGCAGCTGGCTGTAGCACTAGTGAGATTTTTTGGAAGTGAGGAGATATGTGGGTCTCAGCGGAGCTGAAAGATGGTGTGGTTGGGGAGCAGTTGGCTCCAAACAGCAACAGCGAGGGTGAAGTAGATCACGATTATGGCTTGACCCTTTGAACTTATCATGCAGTGTTTTGGCTCACAGCACTGGCCCAGCCCACGGAAATAGGCTGAAGTTAAGTGAAAATGAAGGGACAAAGCAAATGCTACTTATGTTCTCAAATCAGCTAGAATAATTTTTAGATCTGCATTTGCAGAGCATTTTCAGGGTGTGATGACTCCACTGTAAGTGAGCACTGTGCTTGTGGAAACAAGAAATATGACTCTTTGAGCCAATCCCACTTTTTTTATCCTGGGGCATATAAGGTGGAATACTTGCCCAAACATTGTAGACCAAAAAACATTACAATTCTTTTTTTAAACAGAGACCAAAAATATCTATGGGGGCATGATCTAAATGTCATACTGAAGCAAGTGTTATTTATTTTTCTGTTCAGTTTCTTCCAAAATCACAGCAGCACCAGCTGCTGGTGTGAGTTTTGAGTATTGGAGGGTAATGATGATACAGGTTACCCGCAGGACAATGGCGAAGTGATTCTCATGGCTATCTTGTGACGCTCTGCAACCATTCAGGATTTCTGTACACAAAAAAAGTTTTCAGAATTGAGGTTGTTGCAGACTGACAAAAATTTCTATGCAGGGAACTCATCACTGGTATAGAAAAGAAATCTATAGCTTCTGAGTATTCTAGGGCTGACACTTGTACAGGAAGCCACTGAAATGGCTACTGCAACAGACACAGGGACCAGTTTCACGGCTGCTAAGTAATTTAACATAAACTAGGACAAAATAATATCATTTATTGCTGCTTTATCTCTTTTAGTGGGGAGGTATTTAATTAATAAATCATGTGCTCATTGTAAATAATGCTAATATGAACTGGTTTATTAGTATGGCTTAATTTGTGACATTTGATACGAGACCTCCAGCACACTCAGGTTTCATCAGAAATCTTAAATAAAATAAGCACACACAACTATGAACTAATGAGGTCTCCAGTGCTGTGTAATACATTTTATTTACATTAAAAGAATCAGGCTCCAGTTATTAGTGACTTTGCTTATGCTGGCCTTCGTAGCCTCTGGAAACGGAGGTGCTGATCCTCCTCTCTCTTCACCAGAGCATACCAGTAGTGGCTCTGTTGGACGTAGTGCAAGTACATCTGTGAACAGGGGTGGCTCCAGGCACTAGCACTCAAGCGTGTGCCTGGGGCGGCAAGCCACGAGGAACACTCTGCCGGTCGCCGTGAGGGCGGCAGGCAGGTTGCCTTCGGCGGCATGCCTGTGGAGGGTCTGCTGGTCCCGCGGCTTCGGCGGACCTCCCGAAGGCTGCCGCTGAATCTGCGAGACCGAGGACCACCCGCAGGCAAGCCGCCGAAGGCAGCCTGCTGATGTGCTTGGGGCGGCAAAATATCTAGAGCTGCCCTATCTGTGAATAACTATTGGAAGTGATAGGAAAATCAGGTTGGAGTATGCTAACTTGACCACACTCCAGTGGTCTCTGTCTCAGTATAAAATATAAAATAACTAAAGGTAGCTACTCTTTGTTAGGTCTTTTAAAGAAAAATCTGACGGTAAATCTGACATCTATTATTTTAGTTGCTGATTTCAGAAAACAGTTTAGAAAGCCTGCTTATAAGTGGCTGGGGAGCTAGCAAACAGGAACAGCTAATTGGGGTTTTGCAAGGGAATTTAGAGATGGAGTGTGAGAGCCAGATACATCTAATAAACATTATCTAAACTTAGGCCAAAACTCCTACCCCAAGAAAAACAAACAAACCACACATAAAGAACAAACAAACAAAAAACTCTGCAAGAGTGAAAATATTGGTGGCAGAATTCCAGCAGCAGAGTGGGTCTTTCCAGTTGATTGCACTGAGTGCAACATGGGTGATTATCTGCCTTGTGCTCAGGTGGCATAAGTGTGTGTTCAATGCACGCAGCTCATGGCCCTCAGAAACTGAGTATGGGCTCTTGAGACCAGGATGGCTGAACTGGAGGAGCTAAAGGAGACAGAGAGGTACATAGACAAGACTTTCTGGGACACAAAAGAGCAATCCCAACCCCAGAATGACAGCCTCTATGCTGTTGAGTCTCAAGAAGGAGAACATCAAGCTGGAGCTGAGGGACCCATAGTTGGGACCCTCCTTCCAGGTTATGTCACAGTCTCACACTGTCACACTGAGGATACCCCTGTGCGGGAGAGAACACCAATTACTGGGAAGAGACATAATAGGGGATTTGATTATTAAAATATAGGCAGTTGGTTTTATGATGATCGGATGAACCACATGGTGAATCGTCTGCTGGATGTGAAGGTTGTGGACCTCTCAAGACATCTAGACAGACTTATGTGCAATGCTGAGGAGGATGTGGTAGTCATCATACATGTAGGTACCAGTGACATAAGGAAAGGTAGGAGAGATGTCTGGAGGCTAGGACAGAGATTAAAGTCCAGAATTCTCTGAACTGCTTCCGGTTCCATGCACACGACCAGTTAGTAGGCAGAAATGCCTAAACCAAAATAGAACCAGATTTCTGGCACGTAAAATTAAAAAGGTCGTAGAGGGGTTTTTAGACTAAGGGCTAAGGGAACAGGTGTGGAGGAGCACATGGTTCAGACAGACACGTCTGTTAGGGGAGAATTTATTGAAAAGGGTATTCTATATCCTAGTAAACAGGAGAGAATAGAAGTTGATAAAGTACAGGTAGGAACTGAAGAGAGGAAGTCTAAAAAAAGTAATATTCCAATTCAATTATATTACATGAAGGCAGACAACTAAATATTAAGAAATTTTATAAGTGCTTGTATACAAATGCAAGAAGTCTAAGTACTAAGGTATGTGAACTTGAGTGCCTGGTATTAAATTAGATTATTGATAAAATAGGCATCACAAACTTAATGGAACAATGATAATCAATAGGACACCATAATATAAGGATACGAAATATATAGGAATAACAGAGTAGGTTGCACTATTGAGGGAGTGGCACTACATGTGAAAGAAGCATAGTGTCAAATATTGTGAAGATTTTAAATGAATCAAACAATACCATAGAATCTCAATTGATAGAAATGCCATGCTAGAATGATAAGGCAAGTCTATACTACAAAATTAAGTTGACCTAAGTTACATTGATGTACAGACACTGCAGGAATTAAATCGCCTTTGCATGTCCACACTATGCTTCTTGTGTTGGTGGTGCACATCCTCACCAGATGACTTGCACCGATTTAACTGTCAGTGGGGGGCATTGTGGGATGGTTTCTGAAAGGCAGAAACAGTCAATGTAAGCAACACAGGGTCTACACTGACACTGTGTTGACCTAACTACGTCGACTTAAGTGCTACACCTCTCACAGAGGTGAAGTTAAGTCGATGTAGTGGGCGACTTACATCGGTGGGAGCTACATGTTAGTGTAGATGGTTACAGAGTTAGGTCAATGTAAGCTGCCTTACATCAACCTAATTCTGTAGTATAGACCAGAGCTAAGATATAGCAGTAGGAATATACTACCAACCATCTGATCAGGACTGTAAAATGCTCTGGGAGATTAGAAAGGTTACAAAAACAGAAATGTAATGATAATGGGGGATTTCAAGTGTCTCCCTGTTGACTGGTAATGTGTCACCTCAGGACGAGATGCAGAGATAACATAAGAGCAGGTTGGACAAACACCTGTCAGGCATGGTCTAGATAATACTTACCCCTGACTTGAGTACAGGGGACTGGAATAGATGACGTCTTGAGGTCCCTTCCAGTTCTATGATTCTATGATTTCTAGACACCATTAACGACTGTTTCTTGGAGCAGCTAGTCCTGGAACCCATAAGTGGAGAGGCACTTCTTGAGTTAGTCCGAAGTGGCACGCAGGATCTGGTCCAAGAGGTGAAAAAAGCTAAATCGATAATAGTCATTATTATTATTATTATTGTTATTATTATGTAGATTATTATTATTATAATCACTCAATAATAGTGGTCTCCCTGTAGGGGAGAAAATACCAAAGAAACCCACCTCAGTAGTATATAAATGTAAAAAGGGAAACTACACAAAAATGAGGAGGCTAATTAAACAGAAATTAAAACGAACAGTCACAAGAGTGAAATGCCTGCAAGCTGCATAGAAACATTGAAAAAACACCATAATTGAGGCTCAAACTGTATGTATATCCTAAGCATAAACAAACAAAAAACCAGAAAGAGGACCAAAAAAAAATGCCACCATAGCTAAACAATAGCTTAAAAGAGGCCGTTAGGTGCAAAATACATCCTTTAAAAATTGGAAATCAAATCCTAGTGAGGAAAATAGGAAGAAGCATAAACTCTGGCAAGTCAAATGTAAAAGTATAATTAGACAGACCAAAAAAGAATTTGAAGAGCAACTAGCAAATGACACAAAAACGGACAGCAAACATTGGAAGCAGGAAGACTGCCAAACAATCAGTGGGGCCACTGGACGATCAAGATGCTAAAGGAACACTCAAGAAAGACAAGGCCATTGAGGAGACGCTAAATGAATTCTTTACATTGGTTTTCACTGCAGAGGACGTGAGGGAGATTCTCATAGCTGAGCCATTCTTCTCAGATGACAAATCTGAGGAACTGTCCTAGATTGAGGTGTCAGTATAGAAGATTTTGGAATAAATTGATAAATTAAACAGTAATAAGTCACCAGGAACAGACTCTATTAACCCAAGAGCTCTGAAGGAACTCAAATATGAAATTGCAGAATTCCTAACAGTGGTATGTAACCGATCACTTAAATAAGCCTCTGTAACAGGTGACTGGAGGATATCTAATGTAATGCTGTTTTTTTTAAAAGGCTCAAGAGGCAAACCTGGTAGTTATAGTCTGGTAAGCCTAACTTTAGTACCAGGCTAATTGGTGAGACTATACTAAAGAACAGAATTGTCAGATACATAGATGAACACAATATGTTGGGGAAGAATGTGGAGAAGGTGAATAAGGAAGTGTTATTTATCTCTTCACATAACACAAATCAAGGCTCACCCAGTGAAATTAATAGGCAGTGGGTTTAAAACAAACATAAGGAAGCACTTCTTCACACAATGCACAGTCTACCTGTGGAACTTATTGCCAGAGGATGTTGTGAAGGCCAAAACAGATAGCCATTAAAAAGAATTAGGTAAATTCATGGCTATTATCTAAGATGGTCAGGGATACAGCACCATGCTCTGGGTGTCCATAAACCTCTGACTGTCAGCATCTAGAACTGGACAACAGGGGACGGATCCCTTGATGAATTGCCCTGTTTTATTCGCTCCCTCTGAAGTATCTGACACCAGCCACCGTTGGAAGACCACTGGTCTTACCCATATGGCCATTCTTATTTCTTATCCCTTTTCAGAAAGGGCACTGACCAACATGCTTAAAATCAAGCACTGTGCTTACATGATTTCCTGATTAGGGCCTTAAAGATTTAGTCTGGGACTCTCAAAACTGGGTGCCTAATGTTAGGATCTTAAACCCATATTTAGGCACCTAAATAAGTGGCCTGATTTTCAAATGTGCTGATCACCCAGCAGCTTCCATCTCGTGTACCATCCAGAAGACCAAAAATTATTTTCCAACGTTTATTCAGTAGCTAATTTCAAATAAAGAATAATTCTGAGAGAATCACAGAAAATTCACAGGTAGGAAAAGAAGTGAAATGCATTGAATAAATTGCTCACTCAGCTCTGCTTATTATCCTGAATGAGCTGCTTTGAGTCCATTAATATATAGCTGATATAAGGAGCACCAGGAAGTCTTTTTTCTGTGGTTTTCATATCCAAGTAAACTGTGCAGTTAGACAGTTCTAGCATAAAATATTGTACAGGACTATTTGCACCTACTTAGCCAAACTCTGCTCTACTTGTTCCAATGCAGTACACTGAAGACTGATGCTGCAGCATTTCAGCATGAGCTGAAGCCAGCAATTATTTAAACTGTCATGAGAAATGCTGGTCTTTTGAGATTTCCAAACCAAAGAGATTCTGATAGGCTTTGGAAAAGTCTTCAAAATTCAGGCTGGTTTCAATAAACGGAACCTTTGAACATTTTTAGATTTGTCTATCACTATTGATTTGGCTAATAATTAGCTATTTCATTGCCAGCAAGTGTAAGAGTTAGATCTGTTTTCACAAGCCAGTTTCAAGAGCAGGGAATGCCCAGGGGACTGGTTGGCTCAGGAGATAGAGGATTTTTTCACTTAGAGGCTTCTGGTTGGAATTCAGTCCACATTCCTTCTAGCTGGAAGTCATTCCAGCTCTGGTAACTAATTGTTTAGCTCACCTGTGCAAAATAAGTTGATGGTTTCAGAGCTGAATAAATAGTAGTAACATATTTTTGCAAATATTAGTTTGAATTTGAACATGAAATTTCATTTGACTGTGGTTTGGAGCCATTTCCTTTTTGCATTCTGTGAATATTTGAATAGCTGAACTTTGCTAATGTGAATACTTATAGAAAAATGCATGTGAAGCTCCCACTCTTGAATGTTTGCTGAAAGCAAATGTTGAGTGTCACAAAACAGGAAAAAATGACATGTGGCTTGTGTAACTAACAAATTTCCAGGGACTGTTCAAAAGCTATCAATATAATGGAGGTGGGGAGGTGGGAGGGAGTTGGGAATAATTTTCTATAAAGACTACATTTGAAAAAGCCAGTCTTGTTGCAGATATTTTACAAGCGGGAAAAGAGACAACATTTGATTAAGAAATGGTGCATTATGAATAATTAGACTGTGGCTGGGACATTGAGGTACAAAGCTACATTCTGAGTAACTGGGTGAATCTTTTTCATGTTGTCACAACTGTGCACCAAATCCTAGTGGTGCTCATGTACACATGGAGAAAAAAAAAATCCCAACATCCATTGTTTTAAATGAGGAACAGAGAGAGGGACACATCAATTTGAAGAATACTCAGCTAGACACCGTGTGGTGGGGAGAGGAAAAGTGAAAGGCAGTAGAAAAAAATGACAGTTTTAAATTGCCTGCACATCACAAACTACCAGACAGCAGTTTGTGGTGTTTCTAGTCCCTTTCTATTATGAAACCTAAATTGGGAGCTTTCAGATTTATAAGTTATCAAACAAATGGAACTGAAGTTCGCTGTTGACTGACAAACTACTGTGAAAAGGCAGTGAGGCTTCTGGGAGAGGGGAGTAGAGGGGAAGAATGCAAATAGTCTAGTAAACCTAGAAAAAGAGAGCAAAGGTAGAAAAAAATACAATAAATGTAGTCAAAAGACTAAATAAAAGACATTTATAATGTTTTCCTATTATTTTTTCTTATACTTAACTAGGGACTAGTTTTCATAGTGGAAGGATGTTATAATAAATATGTTGCACATCCCTTCTCAGAGCTGTTTTTAAAATAATGTATTGTAAAATGAATGAACTGTACTTTGCTAGCAATAATCTATTATAAACTGTGCATTAATAGACTACTAGGGCACTTCTCAAGTAGTTAAACCTATAGTACCTATGAGGAATGCACAAGTATCCTGCTGTGCACTCCTAGTCATGTCTTATTGCTATATATGCTCAATTGCAGGCCTAATTCAAATCCCAGTGCACAAATGTCCTCATCCATTTAGGGATCACCATGGTTGGGACATTTGGCCTCCACTGGCTTCTTTTATCTTTTGGCATGAAATAATGTTTGGAGTCATTTTCCTTATGTGGGAATGCCCTGGGCATGATAAATCTGAATCTAAGAAATCATTCAGCAAGGACAGATTGAGGCAGAAAGAAATAACTTTACTAGTGATATGTTCAATTTATAAAAACAAGTACACCACAACTAACAATAAGAATTTCTTCAAAATTTAGCTACCTAAAGTTTGTTAAACAGAATTTGCAAGATGATCTGTGATAATGCCAGCTAATAACTTCAAATAATGTTGCAGTTCTATCAGATGACTATTAAGACATGGTGACAAGGCAATTTGGGAAAAATTGTGCTGCTGCTCTCTGTGTTGTACCTGTCATGTGGATATAGAAGAGCTCATTCACCACACAGCACTAAATTCTCTCTTTCACACACACTTGCGTAAGTGGAAAAGGGAAGATTCACATTCAGATTAGTTGGGAGGAGTGCATTGGTAAGAAATCATTGCATTAATATTACTAAAATGAAATGAAAAATAATAAGCATTTGATTTTAGCTGAATAATTACTTTTTGTGTGACTCCAATAAGCACATTTCATCTGATCTTTTATTCTCATAGCAGATATTTTTGCAGTGTAGTATTTTAAAATGATCATTATATTACCCAAGTTCCCTGGGTACTGGAACCTGCAGGTGGCTATAATAAATGGTCTGCACGATCTATATTAAAAATGATAAATCATTTTCTTTCTTTCTTTCTTTCACATTGTCTGCTCCCTGAGATACATACATCTTTCTGACTCATGTATTTGTATTGATTATTACACCATCTCTCTATTACACTTTAGGATCAGATCAGTGTTTCATTTGACTGCCAATAATGACGGGCCACAAATTCATCATATTCCGGTATAGGTCGCACCATCAGAACTGCTGCTACTATAAATGTGGTCCACTAGCCACAAACCAGTAGGCAGCTTTACAGCTACCATTTAACCTGCACTTGAAAGAATGTTATAATTCTTGAGGCTTTGTGATGTAGAGGTGAGAGTTCTTCCAGAGTTTTAGCAGTGGCTTTGACAAAGATTCCCTCTGTATCTTCCAGCAAGTTATTTAACCCTTTTGTGTCTGCTACCCCATCTTAAAAATGGGAATAACAACACTTCCATATAAAGCATGATATTGAATAGATTTGCAAAGTCTTGTGGGCCAGATTGTGCCCCTGAGATTGGTATGCAAATATTTCCTGCTTTGGAAAGAAAGAGAGATCAACAATCTCTTTACTCCAGTCCCTCTCCTCTGTGTGGGGAGTCTCAGGGGATGAGGGCAGGCTGCAGGGAGGGTTTTTCCATCAGACCTGTACAAATTACAAGAAAAAGGTAATATAGATCCTGGCATTATAACCTTTCCCTCAGTGCTTCTGCACCAGGGAAAACCTCCCTTCAAGTAGGATACCAGGGCTAGTCATGCTACTTGTTAGCCAGCATGCCCCCGACCCAGTGCAGAGACACAAGGCATGTATGTGGATGATAGAACCCAGGTGTTTCACTGGATTCTAGACGCAGAACCCAATTTATTCAACCTGGGAGAGGGGACAGAATTCCCCTTGCCTTTTAGAATGATTTGGGGTGAACTCTGTGTGCAGATCCTGGCAGAGTTTGCCCCAATTCTAATCACCTCCCTTTGCAGGTATTTCCACTTCAGGGATGCTCGAGGTGTATGTGTGTGTGAACTGAGGTCCTTTGTCATCAGCACACGGGAATAAAACTGAAACAAATACAAATATGCAGCTGTGACTCTTTTGGATTTAGAGCAAAAACAAAAGAGCTGGTAAAATATTTGAATAGCTACAGTCTGTGTATGTCAATTTCAATGGAAATGGCTAGAATTGCTTGTTCCTCATTCTCTAGAGGAGTCAAGGCATTTGAAACAAAGACTTTTGACAGGAAGAATGTGTGTTTTAGAGAAATTGCGTTGAAATCAGCATGACTGAACTTTTGACACTTGACAATGTTGAAAATTGAGTACTGTGAAGGTGACTAACATAGCTATTATTTAATTACCCTCAAGAGTACCTGTTACTTAAATTATTATATATGAGGAAGATTAAAATTTGTCACTATAATGCATTTTCTCTGCATCAAAGCAAAACAGAGAAACATAATTTAGTCCTCTTATGTCACTGTAATAAATACATTGATTGTTATCTGAGTCAAAAGATAAAATAAAATGAGAACTTGATCAGCAAAATGAAAGATGAAAATAGAGTTGTGTGATTCTGGCAGGGTTCATGAACTGAGTCCTGCAGGTTGGTTCATAAACTCATCGATTTTAAGGTCAGAAGGGACCATTGTGATCATCCAGTCTGACCTCCTTCACACTGCAGGCCACAGAACCTCTCCTACCCACTCCTGAAATTGACCCCTAACCTCTATCTGAGTTACTGAAGTCCTCAAAGGTTTAAAGACTTCCAGTTACAGAGAATCCACCAGTTATACTAGTTTAAACCTGAAAATGACCTGTGCCCCATGCTGCAGAGGAAGGAGAAAAATCCCCAGGGTTTCTGCCAATCTGACCTGGGGGAAGATTCATTCCTGACCCCAAAGATGATGATCAGTTAGACCATGAGCATGTAAGCAAGACCAAGCAGCCAGACACCTGGGGAAGAATTTTCTGTAGTTACTCAGAGCCCTCCCCATCTAGTGTCACATCTCCGGCCATTGGGCATTTTTGCTGCTACCATTTGCAGATCGGTTAGGTGACATTATAGGCAGTCTTATCATACCGTCTCCTCCATAAACTTATCAGTCTTGAAGCCAATTAGGTTTTTGCCCCCATGGCTCCTCTTGGAAGGCTGTTCCAGAACTTCTCTGATGATTAGAAAACGTCATCTAATTTTGAGCCTAAACTAGTTGATGGCCAGTTTAGATCTATTTGTTCTTGTGTCCACATTAGCACTCAATTTAAATAACTCCTTCTATCCCTGGTATTTATCCCTCTGATGTATTTATGAAGAACAATCATATCTCTCCTCCGCCTTCTTTTGGTTAGGCTAAACAAGCCTAATCTGCTTGAATCTGCTCTCATAAGGTAGGATTTCCGTTCCTCGGATCATCCTAGTAGCCTTTCTCTGCACCTGTTCCAATTTGAATTCAGTTTTTTTAAACATGGGAAACCAGAATTACACGCAGTATTCCAGGGTTCTTTATCTCAGACAACACACCCCAGCTTTCTCAACAATCCTGGGAGCAGCCCATTTCTTCCTGGATGTCAGATGTCTTTGGAGAAGACAAGGTCCAAGGAGTGTGATGAGGGGGAGAATAGGTAGGCTGATGGAAGGGTGAAATGAGGTTCACCAGCTCCCCATCTGTGCTGAAACCTCAGGTGCATATTCGTCAAACTTTTATGAGTGTTTGGACATTTTGTGCAGCTCTAGAAAGCTTTTCTCTGTGCATCCTGTCAGAAGAGCAGTGATGCAGGGCAAGCTTAATGCTACTGAGGGCAAACCAGGTCAAACAATTAATATGATATGCAGAAAATTACTTACCCTGTTAATACATAAACCTGCCAACTATAAGTCTTCTGAGCCACAAACCCCAGTGTCTAGAACCTAATTATGGCTCAGAGCCATGCATGTTGGGGGCTGCCGTAGAGGACATCCGTTGTTTCAGCAATGATGAAGGGAGGCATTGTGTCTATGTAGGGTTGGATCATAGACTCATAGACTCTAGGACTGGAAGGGACCTCGAGAGGTCATCAAGTCCAGTCCCCTGCCCTCATGGCAGGACCAAATACTGTCTAGACCATCCCTAATAGACATTTATCTAACCTACTCTTAAATATCTCCAGAGATGGAGATTCCACAACTTCCCTAGGCAATCTATTCCAGTGTTTAACTACCCTGACAGTTAGGAACTTTTTCCTAATGTCCAACCTAAATCTCCCTTGCTGCAGTTTAAGCCCATTGCTTCTTGTTCTATCATTGGAGGCTAAGGTGAACAAGTTTTCTCCCTCCTCCTGATGACACCCTTTTAGATACCTGAAAACTACTATCATGTCCCCTCTCACTCTTCTCTATTCCAAACTAAACAAACCCAATTCCTTCAGCCTTCCTTCATAGGTCATGTTCTCAAGACCTTTAATCATTCTTGTTACTCTTCTCTGGACCCTCTCCAGTTTCGCCACATCTTTTTTGAAATGCGGTGCCCAGAACTGGACACAATACTCCAGTTGAGGCCTAACCAGTGCAGAGTAAAGTGGAAGAATGACTTCTCGTGTCTTGTTTACAACACACCTGTTAATGCATCCCAGAATCACGTTTGCTTTTTTTGCAACAGTATCACACTGTTGACTCATATTAAGCTTGTGGTCTACTATGACCCCTAGATCTTTTTCTGCCATACTCCTTCCTAGACAGTCTCTTCCCATTCTGTATGTGTGAAACTGATTGTTCCTTCCTAAGTGGAGCACTTTGCATTTATCTTTATTGAACTTCATCCTGTTTACCTCAGACCATTTCTCCAATTTGTCCAGATCATTTTGAATGTTGACCCTGTCCTCCAAAGCAGTTGCAATCCCTCCCAGTTTGGTATCGTCCGCAAACTTAATAAGCGTACTTTCTATACCAACATCTAAATCGTTGATGAAGATATTGAACAGAGCCCGTCCCAAAACAGACCCCTGTGGAACCCCACTTGTTATACCTTTCCAGAAGGATTGGGAGCCATTAATAACTACTCTCTGAGCACGGTTATCCAGCCAGTTATGCACCCACCTTGTAGTAGCCTCACCTAAATTGTACTTTCCTAGTTTATCTATAAGAATATCATGCGAGACCGTATCAAATGCCTTACTAAAGTCTAGGTATATCACATCCACCGCTTCTCCCTTATCCACAAGGCTCGTTATCCTATGAAAGAATGCTATCAGATTAGTTTGACACGATTTGTTCTTTACAAATCCATGCTGGCTATTCCCTATCACCGTACCACCTTCCAAGTGTTTGCAGATGATTTCTTTAATTACTTGCTCCATTATCTTCCCTGGCACAGAAGTTAAACTAACTGGTCTGTAGTTCCCTGGGTTGTTTTTATTTCCCTTTTTATAGATGGGCATTATATTTGCCCCCTTCCAGTCTTCTGGAATCTCCCCCGTCTCCCATGATTTCCCAAAGATAATAGCTAGAGGCTCAGATACCTCCTCTATTAACTCCTTGAGTATTCTAGGATGCATTTCATCAGGCCCTGGTGATTTGCAGGCATCTAACTTTTCTAAGTGATTTTTTACTTTCTCTTTTTTAATTTTATCTTCTAAACCTACCTTCTTCCCGTAAGCATTCACTATATTAGACATTCCTTCAGACTTCTCAGTGAAGACCGAAACAAAGAAGTCATTAAGCATCTCTGCCATTTCCAAGTCTTCTGTTACTGTTTTCCCCTCCTTACTGAGCAGTGGGCCTACCCTGTCCTTGGTCTTCCTCTTGCTTCTAATGTATTGATAAAAAGTCTTCTTGTTTCCCTTTATTGCCATAGCTAGTTTGAGCTCATTTTGTGCCTTTGCCTTTCTAATCTTGCCTCTGCATTCCTGTGTTATTTGCCTATATTCATCCTTTGTAATCTGACCTAGTTTCCATTTTTTATATGACTCCTTTTTATTTTATAGGTCACGCAAGATCTCGTGGTTAAGCCAAGGTGGTCTTTTGCCACATTTTCTATCTTTCCTAACCATTGGAATAGCTTGCTTTTGGGCCCTTAATAGCGTCCCTTTGAAAAACTGCCAACTCTCCTCAGTTGTTTTTCCCCTCAGTCTTGATTCCCATGGGACCTTACCTATCAGCTCTCTGAGCTTACCAAAATCTGCCTTCCTGAAATCCCTTGTCTCTATTTTGCTGTACTCCCTTCTACCCTTCCTTAGAATTGCAAACTCTATGATTTCATGATCACTTTCACCCAAGCTTCCTTCTACTTTCAAATTCTCAACAAGTTCCTCCCTATTTGTTAAAATCAAGTCTAGAACAGCTTCCTCCCTAGTAGCTTTTTCAACTTTCTGAAATAAAAAGTTGTCTGCAATGCAGTCCAGGAACTTATTGGATAGTCTGTGTCCCGCGGTGTTATTTTCCCAACATATATCTGGATAGTTGAAGTCCCCCATCACCACCAAATCTTGGGCTTTGGATGATTTTGTTAGTTGTTTGAAAAAAGCCTCATCCACCTCTTCCACCTAATTAGGTGGCCTGTAGTAGACTCCCAGCACGACATCACCCGTGTTTTTTACCCCTTTTAGCCTAACCCAGAGACTCTCAACACTTCCATCTCCTATGTCCATCTCCACCTCAGTCCAAGTGTGTACATTTTTAATATATAAGGCAACACCTCCTCCCTTTTCCCCCTGTCTATCCTTCCTGAGCAAACTATACCCATCCACACCAACATTCCAGTCATGTATATTATCCCACCAAGTTTCAGTAATGCCAACAATGTCATAGTTGTATTTATTTATTAGCACTTCCAGTTCTTCCTGCTTATTACCCATACTTCTTGCATTTGTATATAGGCATCTAAGATACTGGTTTGATCTTGCCTCCCAGCTTTGCCCTGACCCTCCTTTCTCTCTGCCATTATAGCCCGTGCTCCCTCCTGTTTCCGACCCATCTCCCAGGTCTTGTTCCCCACTTACCTGTGGGGTTTGCTCACCTGCATCATGCATAAGATCTCCAGAGCTGCTCTGATTGCCAGCACTTCCTTCACCTTTTGAAAAGGGGTAGTATATTGCCTCCAAATGCTTGTTTGACAGTGAAGTTTGGGGACGTGGCAACAGATGCGCTAGTGACAGCATTCAGATGTGTCCTTCAGTGGTGGTGATGGTGCTGCTGACGACAGCAAAAGCTCTGGCAACCTCTCTCTGGTACTCAGAGAACAAAAGCAGGGCCAGCGCTTCCATTTAGGCGACCTAGGTGGTCATCTAGGGCGCCAGGATTTGGGGAGGTGGCAATTCGGCGGCGGGAGGTCCTTCTGTGCTCCGGGTCTTCGGCGGCAATTCTGCAGCAGGTCCTTCACTCGCTCGGGACCCACCGCCAAAGTGCCCCGAAGACTGGGAGCGCAGAAGGACCCCTCCGCCGCAGAATTGCCGGCAACGATTGGGCATATGGAAGGACTCCTGCCTAGGGCTCCAAAAACCCTGGCGCCGCTCCTGAACAAAAGAAGTCCCATAATGTTTATTTCCTGTGTGGAAATATGGTGGCTGATATCTTTGCCAACATTAGATTGAATTGGGGATTTCTAGAGTTGAAAGCATGAGTCTCTATAGCATGAGCTAAAGAAATAGGCTATCCAGCTGGGAGTGGTAACAGACTCACATACTCTGTGGATCAGGAATTTAGAGGGATAGGAAACACATGCTGTTGAATTATACAAGCGTAGGCTGAGGGGTAAGGAAGGAGGCCTGCCACTGCTCAATAAATGCTGGGGCAGCCATATAGTATGCAATAGGACTTTTAGCAGTGCCATTAGTACAGTAAAAGGTTAAGCATCTATATAGAAAAAGCTTCACTGAAGTCACACTAAACAGATTTCTAATGGTGTCTGAATTTACTGAAAGTAGCTGTACTCCTCTGAGGTGGTGCTAAACAGGTTTGATTTGGGGTGACCTGTTCAACTTGTCTTGTATCTTAAATACTAGTTTTCTTTCTGGTCTATTTATGCCTTTTAATTCAATTCCCTGTATTCAAAGTGCAGCATATAAGACAGCAATCATATAAAATAATGTTGATGTAATTCTATTACTTTCTGTTCTGTTGTGCTCTCTTCTCTTATTCACTCTAATAGAATTACTTAAACATTATTTGAGATCATTGTTGCTTCAGAGTTTGCCTGGACTTGTTGAACTTAAATATGTGGAGGGAACATTCAGAATAGGGAATGTAGTACCTGGGTGGATAACCTTGCTGAACAGTGACTACAGGATAATGGAACAGAGGGAGTAGATGGTGAGATAGGGATTCAAAAAGTCAGCTGAAAATGGGGTGTATGCTCTGGTGGGAAGCTTGCACACTGGTTTAATAAATCTGCTGGCCATAGGGTATATGCTTTGGCGAGTGTGCATGCTAGTTTAATAACAGGAAATATTGAGTCTTTGCTCTCTCTGAAGCATGAATCTTGCCTGGTAATCAGGAAGAAAAAAGCACTTCTTAGAATCTACAGTAAATATGGGAGTCTCATGGGGAAAAGAAACTTGCGTAAGTGCTTTTTGACAGCCTTGTATTTAATACTTAACAATACACAAAAAAGGGAAGAATCAATACAGGAACGAAATCAGTGAAAGGGAAAGCTAATATTACAGTGGTGACATGCATTCACGTCCTGCTTTTGCATGGTAATGCAGTACCATTAATATGTCTCTACACAGGTTGATTTGACTGCAAGCCATTGCTTACGTTTCCTATGGAAACAAGGGCTTGAAGTAACATGAGCCAATACCAGTGCAAGATCTGGTGAGAAGTCACCCCAGATCTTATGAAGGAACCATGGAATTGATGCACCAGCATAAGTGTCATACAGAAGGATCACTTGCAAGCATGACCACCTCTCTCTCGCATTTATATTAATTGTTCTCTTCACATGAGAATGCTTCATAATACTTGTATGGGCAAAATCCATCCCCGTTTTAACAACATGACTTCAACCGCAAAGCCATAATTTACTGGCTCTAATAATTATCAGGCATCACAGCACAGGGAAGGTTGAAGGAGGCTAATGTAGTAGTTTTGCAGATTATTACAAGGAGCTCTTCCCAGGTATTGGGGGTGGGAATTGCATGGGAGAAAGTACAAAGGTGCCTGTTGGAAAATGGAAAATAGGCTATAAAAGTTATTACTGACCTTTGCACAAAAAGCAGGAATGTGCTAATAAAGTTTGCAGATGACACAAAGCTGGGAGGTATTGCTAACACAGAGAAGGACCGGAATATCATACAGGAAGATCTGGATGACCTTGTAAACTGGAGTAATAGTAATAGGATGAAATTTAATAGTGAAAAGTGCAAGGTCCTGCATTTAGGGATTAATAATAAGAATTTTAGTTATAAATTGGGGACACATCAGTTGGAAGCAACAGAGGAGGAGAAGGACCTTGGAGTATTGGTTGATCACAGGATGACTATGAGCCACCAATGTGATATGGCCGTTAAAAAAGCTAATACAGTTTTAGGATGCATGAGGTGAGGTATTTCCAGCAAAGATAAGAAGGTGTTAGTACCGTTATATAAGGCACTGGTGAGACCTCATCTGGAATACTGTGTGCAGTTCTGGTTTCCCATGTTTAAGAAGGATGAATTCAAACTGGAACAGGTTCAGAGATGGGCTACTAGGATGATCCCAAGGAACGGAAAACCTGTCTTATGAAAGGAGACTCAAAGAGCTTGGCTTGTTTAGCCTAACCAAAAGAAGGTTGAGGGGGGATATGCTTGCTCTTTATAAATATATCAGAGGGATTAATGTTAGGGAGAGAGAGGAATTATTTAAGCTTAGTACCAATGTAGACACAAGAACAAATGGGTATAAACAGGACACTAGGAAGTTTAGACTTGAAATTAGACGAAGGTTTCTAATCATTAGAGGAGTGAAGTTCTGGAACAGCCTTCCAAGGGGAGTAGTGGGGACAAAAGACAACTCTGGCTTTAAGACTAAGCTTGATAAGTTTATGGAAGGGATGGTATGATGGGATAGCTTAATTTTGGCAACTGATCTTTGATTATCAGCAGGTAAGTATGCCCAGTGGTCTGTTATGGGACGTTAGATGGGATGGGATCTGAGTTACTGCAGAGAATTCTTTCCTGAGTGCTGGCTGGTGAGTCTTGTTCATATGCTCAGGGTTTAGCTGATCGCCATATTTGGGGTCGGGAAGGAATTTTCCTTCAGGGCAGATTGGCAGAGGCCCTGGAGGTTTTTTGCCTTCCTCTGCAACGTGGGGCATGGGTCCACTTGCTGGTGGATTATCTGCAGCTTGAGGTCTTCAAACCACAATTTGAAGACTTCAATAACTCAGACATAGGTTAGGAGTTTGTTATATAAGTGGATGGGTAGGATTCTGTGACCTGCCTTGTGCAGGAGGTCAGACTAGATGATCATATTGGTCCCTTCTGACTCTAAAGTCTATGAGTCTATGTGCATGATACTACTATGTGCATGATACTACACAGAGCCAGTGTTGAGGGCTGTGTACAGTGAACAAGATAACAGGTAGGGCAGAGCTAAGCCATGAAGGGAGTTAGAGGATCCTCCAAACAAATGCTGAAAGAGCAAGTAGAGAGGTATGAGAGATAACAGGAGAAGACAAGAGTCATGAAAGCCTAATGAACAAGTGATCTTATTTTCAAAGCCATTAAGCCAATATTATCTAGCAGCCTACATTCTGATTTAGGATATTTTGTTTAAGTTTCCCCTGGCTGGAAGTGTCATGGGTCTCCAGAACAGCCCCTCAGCCTTCCAGGGAGGACTGTTGTCAACCTGTGATTTATTATTTTTTTTTAATATCACAAAGACAAAATGTCAACATTAGTGATAATTGGTTTATATTATAACAGGCTTCCCCTCCCCAATAGCCGGGGTGCGGGTGGGGTGATTTGAGAGAGGCTGGGGAATGGCCATTGAAACAAAGCATTCTCTTTTATTTATCTTTTACCTTCAAGTTTCATACAGTTGCCCATCACTGTAGTATCTCAGCATCTTCCATACAAAATGCTCGCAAAAGCAAAGTCTCTAGCAGACATCATAGAGTCTCTAGCTCTTCTCCTTTCTCAGGGTAAAACCTCTGCATGGGGTAGGGTGGTTTGGTGTGGGGTTGGTGTTGTTTGCTTACTTGGTTTATTTTGTTTGTGTTTTGGGAGGGGGAGCCACTGGTTTCCAGCTCTGGGGGAGGCGGGCACTATTGGGTGAGAGCTCTGGCTGCATTCAAGTCTGTTGGATTCTTTTTGATAATGTGTTCTGGCCTCATTCCTTTAGATTTCCCTGATGCTATAGTATTTTCAAGGCCATCTGCAAGAAAAAGGACCTGGGGACCATGCCCTGCACATTGAGCATCCCTACCTTACATTTATAGTCCCCCCCGCAAAAAAGGGAGCTCAGACCCATAACAGAACATTTTTCCTCACACTTGATTTTGCCTGCTGACATGAACACTGATGTATGTGACAAAGGGATCCAGGACCTGAATACAGGAGGAAAGAAATCCATGGAAAATTCAGGCAGTTCTGGCTGCAAAGCCAAAAATATTGGTTTTCTTTAGTGGTCATAAAGGAAGCACATTGAGCCAAATTCTCTATTGGTGTCAACAGGAAACAATAGAATGGCTATCATTTACACCAGCAGAGAATTTGACCCATTGAGGTTACTTTTGGGTTTATATCTATATATAAAAACATAAAAGTTCTCATTGCAGACTTGTTTCTGTGGGCCATTCTATATCAGTCTAGCATGAAGCCAGGAGACAAACTGAACTACAGAGAGTGAATATTAAAGAGGTCAAGACAAAATGATCTTTTGAAGTAAGGAACCAGTTAAAGGGATATCACTCCAAATGGTCAACACTGGGTTCTGTTATGCTCTTTCATGTGGGACATAGAGAAGCACTAGGCTTTGAACATATTATCCCTGCTAAATTGTGAAGCACAGCAGACAACAAAGGTACATCTACACTGTGACATGACCGCAGCTGGCCTGGGTCAGCAGACTCGGGCGTGGGACTCAGACTGCAGGGCTGTAGACATTCAGGCTCAGGCTGGAGCCCAAGCCCAGATGTCTACACAGTAGTTTTACAGCCCTGCAGCCCCACAAGCCCAAGTCAGCTGACCTGGGCCAATGATGGGTGTTTAATTGCAGGGTAGACATACCTTAAGTGCACATGGCATACATCATTTGTCTTCTAACCAAGATCAATGGATGGATGTAAATGAGCATAAGGGATTGTTTGTGACCATCTGATCCAAAGCCTGAAAATGTCTTTCAGCAAGGCTATGCCAGGTGTAAACCAAAACCGTATGTTCTTGCCTTTGAGATTTATCTTTTGCAGTGCTTTTCTAATTCAACCTCTGTGTGCTTCTCCCCTTCTGTGTGCTAACGTCAGTGTTCTTGTCTGAGCATGCTCAGCTGAGTCAATCTTAGGACATTATTTAATTTTGGACCTTTTTTCATCTTCTAACATGTGGGACGGTAATATGCATTACTTCAATGGCAGTCAATAGCCAGACATATCTCCAAAGCCAAGAGGCTAAGTACCACAGGAAGTCAGAAATGGAGCAAGAAAAGAGCCAGAGGTCAACGCCAAGAAATCATAGTGTGACTAGAGTCCAGCGGAATTCATATAAAAAATCCATTACTGCTCTTTCACTTCACAACAATGGGGCAGCAGAAAAAAATCTCTTATAGTATGATCATGAAAGTATTGATCCTGGTCAGAATATCTAAAGTACTTTAAAATATTATTCTGTAAGAACATTTTTTTTTGAAATCTAAGGAAAATGCAGTTGCAACCCTGTAGAAAAAAATATCAGGATAAAATTACCAGTCTGGACCTAATTGTTCCTGTAAGGCACTAGCCACTATAAGGGACAGCACAGAAATGCACTGTCCCAAGAAGAAGTTGGAGAGCGACTGTGCATCAGGAAGCTCCAAGGGGTACCAGAGGATTGCACCGAATGTGGCAACCTTCTACCCATGTTGCTGGTGCAGAGTGTATGGGTATGAGCTATGGCCCTGCTTCCTCCCCTTCCCCTTTTTGATAATGTGATTGTCTCTGGTTCCTCTATGGGGTACACAGCAGTGAGCAGAGAAGCTCCTTGTACCCTCCCACCCTCATGCATTTCATGAGGAGCAGTCACAATCTGGCTCATTTTCTCTCCCCCCACTATCCCACACACAGAATGTCATCTTAGAAAAGAATTATTTTCCCTAAATCTTTCCACATGCTTACATCTTGGAAATGATGTGCATATAGCAAATGGGTAATGTGCTTGCATCCATGCTACATGTTTTCTTTTGTGCACAGACAATACACAATGAATAAAGAGAGAGAGGGTCAGTCCTGTAAGATATATTTTCTCATCATTTGTCTCCAAGGCAGACAGCTGTTTCTTATCTGGCTCTGGCTTCCATCTTCTTAAGACAAGAAATATATTCTCTAAAAAACCCAGTGAGGATGTTAGGCAGAACATTCTGGGATGGAGAAACCTCCTGTTTCTTTGGAGTTTTCTTAAAAGCTGCAACTGTCCCTTGAAGGGATGGCTATTGACAGCCAAAGAGTTTCATTTCCATTGGAGACATTTTGTTTAAAATTTTCTTCCTGTACGAAGCCAATGTTGGATTTGAGAAAGCAAGATCAATAATAGGTGTCAGCAAATGGTTGCCCTGCTCATTCTGCCTTTGACAAGTAATTTTAGGTGACCCCATTTAATCAGGATGAGACAGTACTTAGACACTGTTTAAGAAATTACCCTTTGATTCGTGCTCTGGATAAATGATTCATGAAAGAGCCATTCCAGTTTCTTGCCAGCTTGGAGTGGTCGCATTCAAATTGCATTCTGGAAATGCAACAGTGAAAACTGCTACAGTGAAGTGTCAGCTGCAGTGCTAGCCTTTGACTGTAATGTAATTAAGTCAGTGCATTGCAGAAATGGAATGTAACTTCATGTAAAACAGTTAGTCTGTCAAATAAGCAAGCAACAAAACAGTTTGTGTACCTGTTTATTCACATTTATCAGTGGGCCCTGATGAAGTGGATGTTTGAACTGGTGTAAGTTTATTTGTCTCCTGTTATGTAAAAAGCTTGCCATCCCTTGGATGATGGATGCTTTAATTATATAACAGATATGTAGAAAACTGAAATGGGTATTTTAAAATTAAGCAAAGGCCATCGTTTTGTCTTTTTTCTAGTTAGTAAATATGGTGTGCTTATTAGGAGTTGTAATTTACAGTCAGTTCCCTGTACTGAATGTATAAAAAGGGTTCCTTGATTAAGTGGATTAATAACAAATTAAGTAGATCATAACACATCACTGTGGTCTAGCATTTACCCTCATATTTTAGGTATTGCACAAAGATATCAGAAATGTTTTGAAATCTAATTGGCATAACACAGAGGACCAGTTTAATTACTTGGCTTAGTTTAGTAACCTCATTTACGAAGAAAGCAGCCACATTTTAACCACAATGCCTTGCAACATGCAATGATTTAAAAAATAATTCAAAAGTGGTCTAGCATATAAAACTGGATGCCAGAGTCCTGATCAGCGCAAAATTGATGTGATTAGCAGATTGCCTTCCTTTTCACTAGTCTGCTTACATTCCTATAGATGTGTAATGTACACTTCTTCCTTCCAAGCCTGTATACGTGCGAGGAATGAACAAATGACAAAGGGATTTGTTTCTCATGCTAATCAGAGGCTGCAGAGGACTTAGAAGTGCCTCTATTAAGTTATATAAGAAAGCTTACAAGCTGTTGTAATAAAATAGATGTGGTCCTTCGCACTAAAGATACATTAATATAAAAAGGACAGCATTTTGGACAAGAAAAATTTTTGTCTGTCAGCTTAGTGGTAACATCAACTTGAGACATGCCAAGTTCAGAGACATGAGACTAAGGAGTGGTTTTTTTTCTAGGAAACTTAAGCAAGGCTTTTCTTGTTCTTCTCTACATTTTCATGATGTTTTATAGCAGAACAGATGCACACACAAACTCAAACACACATCAAATAATGTTGTGACATTATATGTGTAGCTAATATACCATCTCAAGGAATGTTTTCTCCCAACTGTTTGCTGTGTTCTGGACTTCATTATATAAAAATCTTTGCCAAAAAACAGGCATAATCCTTGTAGCTTTGCTAGTAGCATTAATCTTCTAAGGATCAGGAGTGACAAAACAGCATCAGTATTAATACGTCACTTGATAAATTGCATAGATCTAGGTGCATTGCTTAAAGTTGTCAACTGTGACTTCCCAGCAAAGTGAAAGGCATTTGAAAAATTACCGCTGATGTTTCAGGCTACGGGAAAACTACTTTTTCAAACAATAAAATGGTTTCCTTTATGGACTGCCAAACCAGAGTCAGGGTTTTAAGTGGTAACGGGGGAGAGAGACAGGGATGTTCCTGCAGCTAAAATAGCTATGTCAGAGGCGGAATTTCTAATGGGATCTCCAAATCCATCCCCTACTTACAAGCCATCTTATGGAATGATAAAGATGTCTTTATGGTGAAACTATGAGCCAGTCAAGAGAGGAGAATCACATAAAATAAACCATTTGAAAATGTGAGTTTGTCACTGGCTCTTCAGTGGGAAGAGTAGGAAAAGTGCTGCCAAGGTTTATTAGTGACTTGGATCTTCTTTCTGAATTCATGTTGCATACATAGAATTATAGGGAAGAGAGCAATTAAGCTGTAAACCGTGAGAGCTCTTGGATTACTTGGTTACTTATTCTGACCTTGCATAGGTTGTGAGATATTAGATCAAAGCCCCTGAAACCCACCCGAGAAGTGCTCAATTTGCATAACTATTAATTAATCAGTCATCACTTTTTATCTCATCTGTTGCTGTGGCTTAATTGTAATAATAATTATTATTAATAAAGTGCAAAGAGAACAAAACACAGAAGTGGCCACTCAAATACTGGGTTCTGACAGGCTGCCAAGGGGAATGAAATATTCCATTGTGTTGGAACAGCCCTTGCACAGTGACTCCACAGTCCTTCTGAGGCATAGGGTAGGAGTTGGGAGGATTCCTTCCCCCTGCCATCCTTTCATGTTTGCCCAGCACCTTCTTTGGTCCTACATGTCCACTGGGCTCTGAATGTTGTCTTAACCTTCTTAGTCCTTCAGAATTTAGACAACCTCCCTCATCAGGGAGAATGCATCTCACACACATATCCTGTCTCGCAATAAGGCCGTGACAAGGGAAAAAATCACTCAGCTTTGTTTTCAAAGGCCTTACTTGTGTATGTTCTGTGTAGGGGCTAATGCAAACAAGCAATGAATACAGGTTATATCTATTGCTGGAAACAACAGAAGAGTTCACTGCATTTTGATATTTATCCCACTATATTGGATGTAGTCCTATCAAGTCTATGTAATCTATCAATATAGGTACTTATAACACACTCGTAGTCATAGTATCTGAGTGCTTTAGAGGTTACTTCTATGGAACCATGATCCTTGTGCATATAAAAGAGTCACCAAACTAAGCCTTTCTTTTAAAGTCCCATATGAAATATGTTCACTACCTCCCTCAACATGCATACAAAATCCCAGAGACAAAAGCGCCAACTAGCAAAGCAGGTGGCTGAGGGAGGGGAAAAATTTGTCAAGTTACAGGGGAATCTTTGTTTCTAACTCTAGGTCCTTCTTCAGTTATCAGCAATGATGATGATTCGGCAAGTCCCCTCCATCACATTTCGAATGGGAGTAACACTCCATCTTCTTCTGAGGGCGGCCCAGATGCTGTCATCATTGGAATGACAAAGATTCCTGTCATTGAAAACCCCCAGTACTTTGGAATCACCAACAGTCAGCTCAAGCCAGACACATGTAAGTACAGATGTTTATATGTATTTTGGTCATTTATTTTTCTCAGCCATGAGCTGGGTTTCTTTACTGGAGCTAATGGGGAAATGATGTAATTTGCAGGGGCAGTGGGAGGGGGGTTTAAAATGTATTCAAGTCATTAAGGACATTTGTACATGAGATGAACTGCTTTACATCTGTCATAGCCAAAAGGCCAAATTCAGCCCCTGTGAGGAGTCAATTAAGACAGCTACACAGAAAGCCTACAAAGTTCACTGAAGTCACTGAGAGACTTTCCATTGATTTCAATGGCCTTTGAATCTGGCCATTGCACCTAATATGAATTTGACCCATTGTATTCTCAAGAAAAGACTAATCTTGCTTTGGGCCAGAACCAGAAGTCAATATTTGCATAGTATTGTTATATACATTCTATTATCAAATTACTTGTGTTGTGGCTATGAATGTAAATTCACTTTGAAATATATATATTTTTAAAAGTAATGCTAAAATAGTGTTGAGATTACAGAGGGTGACAACTTTTATTCTTCTGCTTTATCTGTATAGTTCAGGCTTTATATTTTAAAAAGGTGTTTAATATTTAAGGTGAAGCACTAAGTCTTGTTTTCACCTCAGATGAACAGTAAGTCTAACTGTCACATATATGTTCTCAGTCAATCAGGTTGGAGGCATATGAAGTGAGCAGTTAAACAAGCACACCAGATTTCTGTTACTGAACTCCAAAACAAATATTAGTTTTGCAAATGAACATTGTAAAAGTTGGGGGAGGCTGTTATTGAAACATTAAATATAATAGTACAGCAAATAATAAATATTGTGGTCATCTACAACTACCATGGATAACTACTGACACTAACATACTATAGCAGGTGAGACAGTAATTGCTATAATCAGAGTTTTTTAATGGTTTCCATTCTAATTCACAATTTTCAGTCATTCATAGCTATCTCAAACTTTTACCTTTTGGACTGAAATTGTTGTGGCTTGGTCCCTAGTGATTTTTTAATGCTTCAGCAAAAAATGGTTTTGTAGCATGAGAAGAATGAAAAAAAATTACTTTCCTCATTATAAAAAAAAAATGCAATTTTTTGGAACAGTCTTAAACAAAGGTTGAATATTGTGGTAGAAATGGCCGTATCAATGACAATTGCCTATAAGTGTTTCAATAAAAATTATTCTCATTTGACCAAGTTATGAGCCTTAATACATTGTACACTTCACATGCCCAATACATTTTGAATAAGCTTTTCCTTAAATTCATAGGCTGCCTGATCCATTTTCCATGGAAGTCAGTGGAAAGCCTCACATTGACTTCACTGGGCTTTGGATCGGGCCCCATGTGTGGTTGAGGAATGCTACATCGTGTATTGATGCACATAATTGATTTAACTATGCAGCAAAAATTTTAGTGTGGATGCACAAGCTGGGGCTTTTGTCCTAAACCTTGGGCAGTTTATAGAGTGTAACAGGAACCCTCCACTATTTGCTGTGTTTTTTCACAAGTGGAAAGACTGAGAACAGGTAGGGTGACCGATGCCCCAATTTTATAGGGCAGTCCCAATATTTGGGGCTTTTTCTTATATAGGCACTTATTACCCCACCCCTGTCCTGATTTTACATATTTGCTATCTGGTCACCCTAAGACCAGGGAACCTACCTTTCCTGTGAAACCCTGAGATAATTCCACATTGTGCACTTACGCACAATCTACTGCAGAACATCAGGGTGCCCTGGCAACAGCAACTTTTAACACTTGCTGGGTTGTATTCATGCAATCTTAATGTTCTTTTAATGTTATTTGATTATATGGAATTATTGTATAATACAATAATCCTCAAAGAGTCTCCAAATATCTGATATATCATATGCACTATGCTGAAATAATTTTTTTATACTTGATAAGCGTAAGGAGAACACTGTATGTTTGTATTGTGATTGGGAACTCAATTCCTATGAAAAATAGGATTCATTAGGGGATTACAACTGGAGCAATGTGCTCTCATGCCATCTACAAAGTTATATAAAGGACCAAGTGTATGAATATTAGGCTCTTGTACCCCTGCCACCAGCTACATTAAAATACATTTTAATTATTCTTCTGAAAGCAAACTTCTGTGCATGTACTGTCTCTGGCTTTAACAAAAATGTTTTTAAAATGTATGTGCTCTGTTCCAAAACAGAGGTCATTTGAGTTGAATAGGAGGTTGGAGCTCAACTATAGAAGCATTGCATCACAATTGAACAACACTAACTACAGTAAAAGTTGTAAGTCAATAATCTCAGGTCCTGATCCTGAAAAGAGTCAGGTCTTTTCTACTGAGGCCTTAACTAGAGCAGCAACACGCACTATGCAGGGGTGATTTCTAAAGTGCACTGATGTGTTGTGCATTAATTGGTCTGTGTAGACTCTGCTGGTTTACACTAAAAGTTTCCTAGCATGCTTTAGTATAGTGCCTATTTGAAACACCCCCCACCCCAATATGCGTAACTCCACTGTGTAGACATGCCCTTAAACATGTACTTGATTTTGCACATTGTCAGTAATATCACTGACTCTGATGAAATTACTCACAGTGTATAAAATTAAGCATGTGTGTAAATGTGTAGAGAATGAGGGTTTAAGTCTTCACATTACTATGCATGATATGATTTGAATGATAAGGAAGGTGGAGATCTGTACATCAGATCGTTCCACGTTCTGCTACACTGCATTGATGTTCTCAGTGTCTGAGATATTTGGGTTTTTATTATTTTAAACAAAGAGAACCAGGTAAACTACTATAGCACAATATAATCAAGACAAATCTGGTCTCTTCTACCACATTGAGCATGTCCAATAAAGAGGGTAATTTGAATTGTCTGAGACAAAAATGGTCTTCCCATGAATAATTTCACACACACTTTCTCTGTCTCATTCACTCACTTTTTATTAGTGTTGCACTTGTCCTCCTCTGATCTGCAAACTACCTCCTGGTTTGTATTTTTGATACTTTTATAAGCTGTAAGCTCTCATACTGTTTTCCATTTTGCAGTAATACCAGCTCAAAATGTCATCTAGTTTCTCATCTCAAGTAAAATAATTAACATTTATGTTTACTCCCTATCCAGCCTAAATACAGCTGCCATCTAAGTATTAGACACCTAGTCAATGGCTGTCATGGTGGAAAATAATTGTCATGCAGGATCCTGTGTGATTGATATTTTTATGCTGCATTTTTGGGGGCTAAGTGGAATCACTTTCCAACACTAATGCTATATTTAAATGGAATTTGAAGGTGCATGTTTGCAGTGAGTAGCAAGTGGAGTTTGTTATTTCGTTCTCCACTTAAGCGATGTTTTACCCTCTTGTCAAATGCCTAATCCTGTAGACAGAGCACCAAGCTCCAACGCCAACTCTGAGAAGTGTGTGTATGTGTGTGTGTTTATTAAAATAGCAATCATAATAAATCCCATTTGAAATTCCATCACCAAAAAATCAGCACGTCTGCCACTGAAAAAAATCATTCCTGAGAAGTACCAGCCTCTAAAAGTCTGGGAATGAGGAGACTAGACACGATAGTGCCCCCTTCCCCTCTTGATACACTCAAGATGCAAAATCAGAACCGGTGAGGTTTAGTTTCAGTTTTAGTTTCATAAGCACTCAAAAGTGTGGAGGTGATGTCCTGGCCTTGATTTCATTCTGGATGCTCATCTAGACATTCACTGAATGTACTGATAGACAATTGAAAATGACCCTCCCTCATCCATGCCTATGTGATATTTCCCATTCCAGCCATCGGTGGTTAAACATCCATTTTCCTCTGGCTGTCCAGCAAGCCCACAGGACTCTACTCTAGCTTCTGCCCATCTCGCATCCCCATCTTGCCATGGCACGAACACTCACCTACTGCTGGCCTCAGGTTCCTCTGCCTTTTCTTCAGGGTCACATAGAGATTTTGAAGGGCCTTTGACAATATCTGACACAGGGCCAGGGGTGGCTCTAGCTTTTTTACCGCCCAAAGCATGACAGACAGGCTGCCTTCAGGGGCTTGCCTGTGGGAGGTCCGCCAGTCCCACAGCTTCGGCGTACCCGCAGCCGAATTTCCACTGAATCCGCGGGACTGGCGGACCTCCTGCAGGCAAGCTGCCAAAGGCTGCTGACTGCCACCCTCGCAGGGACCACCAGGGCATCATGACCCTGTGCACTTGGTTGCTACGCTGCTCAGTTTGGGAGCCCTCTCAAAAAGGGGGCCTGGGCAAACTGCTCCCCACTCCTCCCCCCCAGGTAGACCTACCTTTATTTGGCTGATCCGCCTCTGCAGAAGGGTTTCCACTTGGAATTTTTGCATTCTGTGATGCACTGAGTAACTTAAGGCACACCAAACTTGTTCACTTGCTTCTGCTTAAACTAAAGTCAAGTGTCAGCCCTTTCTGTTTGTAGGTACCTGGCTAACTGTGACATATCTAGTTTCAAATGGGTGAGAGCACTCAGAGCCTGGACATGACAAAATGATCTTTGGTATGAGATCATTTTCAACAAAGTTGCAATGAACTGGGAGCACCCTGTAAATCATCTCACTTGGGAATGGGACTTTCAAATGTCACTATCAGTAATGAGGCCAGACATTCGAGTGAAGTAATCTTCAGTGTAGGACACTCACATAGATGGCAAACCTTCCAGAAATTATCCTCCCTTGGCACCAACTATACTGTCTAAAACCTCACAGGCACAATGACTTGCCATGCTATAAAGATCATTTTTTGTGTCTTCTGAGTTTTACTAATTCTAGTAGGACATCGTAAGCCTCAATCTCATTGGCCCTTCATTGAGACCAGGACTTTTCCAAGATTAGCATTTAGCAGCTGTGCCTGATTTTTTGAAGTTACCAAACTGACACACCAAAGCTGTTGAGATAGGACTGAAAAGGTCAAGCCTATCAATTCAGTAGTGCATAGCTATTGAATTTCTTAAATTGTCACTTAGCAAACTGCTCTGTACTCGGAATATATCAGACTATTACTGTTATGTTTTAACGATTAAGGGTGGAACTTCTCACAGTAAATAACACTGCCTTGTTGATCATAATGTGAAAGACAAAAGTTCAGGACCAGAGATGCATAAAACATCAATGGGATTGCAAGGGTTGTGATTTAGGGCAGAATTATCCCACTGCTTGGATAAGAAGCTGCTCTGAAGTAAACTTTGGAGCTGGAAGAGACAAATTCTGCCATGAGTTACCCCCAGGAAAACGCCATGGATGTCACTATAGTTGCTTCCATGTAACTGTGTGAAAAAATTGATCTTTGCTCTTGGTTTCTTGTGTAAAGATTCCTGAACCAAATCTTGGCCTCAGTCACAACAGTGTAAATCTGAAGTAACTCCACTGACTTGAGTTTCCCCATACCAGCTCATTCAAATGCCTTATAGTTACAACAGGCTCATAGTTACAATTCTCCTCTCTCCAGTTATTTTTTAAAGACATTCTCACTATCGCATAGGTGTTATCTCGTTCCTGTGTGGTTTATCCCCTGGATATTTGAGCCAATGGCTAAGACACAAAGTCAGGTTTGCTTTAGAAAATGTGAGGAAATCTGTGTCCTTTATACGGGTAGCTTATGGTATATCAGGGTATTTCTGATGTCTTTCTTAATCACTCAATCATACTTTTCCTCTTGTAGGTGTGTACTGCTGTGATGTACATCTAAGTGCACATGCCTGAGTGTGGAAGTTTAGATGTAGACATGAGGCAAAAAACTGAGTGACATAATGGGATTCATTTTTATTTGTAAATAAAATAATGACACAAGCTTGTGCCTCATCAGATTAAAATGAAATGTTTAATCTGAACCGAAATTAACAAATTAAATATCATCTTCTTTTGATAATTGAATATTGAAAAATAAGGAAGGGTTAGGGTAGACTCCAGTGAAAAATAATAGTTATGATTCTTAGCTCAAATGTCATTAATGTAACATTTGTCCTATCTGTATGTGCCTTAATTCAGATTCTACTGTATAAAACTGGAAAAATACACTAGAAGAGTCTGTTTTAGTGCAAAAGAAGCTGTTCACATCCTTGCTATGAATTGTTTCACCTATCCGATTGCTTTCTGTTAAGGAGTGCTCCTGCTGCTGCATGTCGGTTGTTAGAAATAATTACTGTAAACTGATTGCTACTGATTTTGCAAATCTGTATAACTAGCAAAAATTAGTTTACAATCTGTAGCTCCAGTCCTACAGTCAGGGCCAGTGCTTCCATTTAGGCGACCTAGGTGGTCGCCTAGGGCACCAGGATTTGGGAGAGCAGCATTTTGCCATCCTCGGCAGCAATTTGGCGGCAGGGGGTCCTTCCGTGCTTCGGGTCATCGTCGGCAATTCTGCGGCGGGTCCTTCACTCGCTCCGGGACCCGCCGCTGAAGTGCCCCGAAGACGAGGAGTGCGGAAGGACCCCCCTGTTGCAGAATTGCCGCCAACGACCGGGAGCGCGGAAGGACCCCTGCCTAGGGCACCAAAAACTCTGGCCCCACTCCTGCCTACAGTGTATTGCTAATTGCACGTATGATGGTGATTTTTTTAAAACAGGAACTTTGAGAGTAACTCTCCTATATGCCATTTTGAAAACTAAGAGTTTCATTATGACATACATCTAAAAAAAGGTCACACCATCTCGTTAAAGTTGAGTTAAGTATTTTGCTTAGTTTATTGTGCCTTCCAGTTACAAATTTTGTTAGTTTGCTAAAAGCCAGATTGTGGCTTGTTCTGACATTGCTACCTTGGAGAGTAGATAGAATAACTCCACCTCACCCTCTTCCCAGAAACCTGCAGAACAACGTGAGGACTTCCTGGGCTGTGGGTCTGGAATCAGGGAGAGAGAGCAAGGAATGTTGCCAACTCTTGTGATTTTTGGTGTTTCTTCTTTAAGCCCCAGCTCCTGGAGTCAAGTCATCATTTTGGGTTTAAGTTAAAAAAAAAAAAAAAAAAAGGCAAGTTTCTTGCCCTCCTGATTGTGGAGAAAGCCAAATGAAAAGATCTTAATATTTATTATTTTTTAAATCTCAGGATTTTAAAGCCAGTCTCATGGTTCTGGGTGGCCTGGCTGCTGAATGTTTGAGGTTGGCAAATCTGACTGGTTGTACCTGACTGGTACAACTCTGATTAACTGGGTGAGTAGAGAGGACACACAGGGAAGTGCAGCTAAGCCAACATGCTGGCCAGCAGAGCTGAACACTAGCGCAAGAAGTGGGGAGTATGCGACACCAAATAAAGGGTTGTAGCAAATTACTCCCTCTAGGAACAATGGGAGAGCAGAGAAGGAATTGTGATTCTGAATTGCAGTTCCTCCTTGAGGCTCTTCCTCCATGATCAGGGCACTGAACAATGGCTAAGTTATGCTTAATCTGATCTGCACCCAGTTCTGCACCTATAACAGCAAACCTATTTGCTGCAGCTCTCATCTTCCATTCTTGCAGAGATCCCCACACATACTGATGGCTCTAGGCATGTTTACAAAACTTAACACATACACCAAGTTGAAAAGAAAACCAAACCCCAGTGCATGAACTGTCCAGATCAAACCACCTGCAGTCAACAATATTGCCCAAAGTAATAATAATGAATAATCTTAAATAACGTCCCCCGTCTAGCTACACTATATCTAACATCTCTTCTGCTCACTAAAGGTCTGAGGAAGAGACAGGCTTCTCAACACCCCTTACAGGTTAACAAATCCAAACTCTGTTGGTCTAAGTGGGTAGGAAGAACCCCTTACAGAGAATAAGATGCCAGCAGACATCTCCATTTTAAACAAGGGGGCTTGAGGGTCTCTGCTAGTAATAGTGGTGATGCTGTTGCACAGAGAGGCAGTTTCTTAGCAAGCTAGGCCCCAAGCCCAGGCACCATAGAATAATAATTATTAAAAATACAGAGCTCAAAAGTTATAAACTGTTTTGCCCTTCATAAAAGCCATCCTGGCCTAATCCTCCAACTAAACAGAAAACAAAATAGCAACAAATTCAAACAATGTTCAGTCAAAGCCTAATTAAATGGAAAAGCGTCACTGCATGATTTGAACCTGCAGGACTTGGACTCAGCTGATCGACATGTTTCCAAAGGTGGGAATCTTTAACAGAGAACACCATGCTGCCAAAATTAGCATGTTCAGACACTGACAGCCAAGATGTTCCAGTGAGCCTCAACTATCGTGGGATATAAGGAAGGAAATATATTTATATTTTTTCCAATCAAACTGTGTGTTTAACTCAGAAAATATTTATATATGTTATGGTCAGGCTAGATATTTTCAGATTCAACTGCACATTTTATACAGCTGATTTGGTTGGATACATCATTACACAGGATGCATGACTTCTTGATTGTCCTGCAGACTTCAGTGAAGGAAATATTACGCAAGCCAGTAGTTATGCTTCACTTTTCTTCAACTGGGCAGCAGATTTTTGCGTTTTAGTCCATCATAGTTTGAGTCCTACGCATTTTGCTAATAATCTGGCTGCACATTTCCTTTGCCCAGCACAAAAAATGGAACACAAAATAAATTTGGTTGAAAGTAGAATGTTTACCACCTGCTGTTCATCTGGGTTCTCAGCAGGCCACTAATTTCTTTAGTTTTTATCCAAATGGAATAAGTGCTTCCAAAGACTGAAGTCTTCACCCTGAAGAACTTGTTTTCCTTGCCACATGGAAAGTTAAAAAAAAAAAAGAAATTTATCTCCTTTCCATTTTTTTTGTAAAAGTGAACCTAAAAGATCACCATGATCCCGACTGACATTCATGAAGCAGTGCTGATCTGCACAAAATTGATTCTTTCCACTTAGTAAAAGAGAAAAGCAGAAAGTTGTTACATTTTCAGCAAAATGTTCCAGGTCCAATTATATTTCACCACTCAGAACAGTGTATGATCTTGCACTACTTATTTGTGTGATTACTGCTTACGAGTGGTTTCCCCAGGAATTGAAATTGGGGTGGGGTGTCAGGGCCAATGAGGGGTGAGACTGACGGTGAAGGTGGGCTGTATGGGACCATAGTAAAAACTGAAAAATGTTTCATGACCATTTTATTAGATTTAACTCATGTTTTAAAATCATCACACAAATTAAAGTTGGCTACTCAAGCCTTCTGTGAAGCACTACGTCTACATCCTTCTTGATTTCTTGTTATAATTTTGCACAACTCTGTTAATGAACTTCTTGAATGCAATGCGTTCATCTTTGGTGGCTTCTCGTTTGTCCGGTTCTTCCATTCCTTCAATTGATATGCTCATTAGTTCATTCACATGATCAGGCAGAAGGGGACTTGTTTCAGAACACAAAATTCTACTCGATGAAAAAGAACGCTCAACTTTAGCTGTTGTAACTGGGAGTAGCAAGAGATGAATTCCTACTTCTTTCATCCCAGGAAACAGAACACAAAGATCAGGTCGAGCCACTAATGATAATAAAAAAGAAGTTGAAGTCAAATCTTCATTCATTCATCTTATGATTCATAGATTCATAGACTTTAAGACTGGAAGGGACCTCGAGAGATCATCGAGTCCAGTCCCTTGCCCTCATGGCAGGACCAAATACTGTCTAGACCATTCCTGATAGACATTTATCTATCTACTCTTCTCCAGAGATGGAGATTCCACAACCTCCCTAGGCAATTTATTCCAATGTTTAACTACCCTGACAGTTAGGAACCTTTTCCTACTATCCAACCTAAATCTCCTTTGCTGCAGTTTAAGCCCATTGCTTCTTGTTCTAGCATTAGAGGCTAAGGTGAACAAGTTTCTCCCTCCTCCTGATGACACCCTTTTAGATACCTGAAAACTGCTATCATGTCCCCTCTCAGATTTCTCTTTTCCAAACTAAATAAACCCAGTTCTTTCAGCCTTCCTTCATAGGCCATGTTCTCAAGACCTTTAATCATTCTTGTTGCTCTTCTCTGGACCCTCTCCAATTTCTCCACATCTTTCTTGAAATGCGGTGCCCAGAACTGGACACAATACTCCAGTTGAGGCCTAACCAGCGCAGAGTAGAACAGGAGAATGACTTCTCGTGTCTTGTTTACAACACACCTGTTAATGCATCCCAGAATCACGTTTGCTTTTTTTGCAACAGTATCACTCTGTTGACTCATATTTAGCTGGTGGTCCACTATGACCCCTAGATCTCTTTCTGCCATACTCCTTCCTAGACAGTCTCTTCCCATGCTGTATGTGTGAAACCGATTGTTCCTTCCTAATTGGAGCACTTTGCATTTGTCTTTATTGAACTTCATCCGGTTTACCTCAGACCGTTTCTCCAATTTGTCCAGATCATTTTGAATTTTGACCCTGTCCTCCAAAGCAGTTGCAATCCCTCCCAGTTTGGTATCGTCCGCAAACTTAATAAGCGTACTTTCTATGCCAACATCTAAGTTGTTGATGAAGATATTGAACAGAGCCAGTCCCAAAACAGACCCCCTGTGGAACCCCATTTGTTATACCTTTCCAGCAAGATTGGGAGCCATTAATAACTACTTTCTGAGTACAGTTATCCAGCCAGTTATGCACCCATCTTATAGTAGCCCCATCTAAATTGTATTTGCCTAGTTTATCAATAAGGATATCATGTGAGACCGTATCAAATGCCTTACTAAAGTATAGATATACCACATCCACTGCTTCTCCCTTATCTACAAGGCTCGTTATCCTATCAAAGAAAGCTATCAGATTGGTTCGACACGATTTGTTCTTTACAAATCCATGCTGGCTATTCCCTATCACCTTACCACTTTCCAAGTGTTTGCAGATGATTTCTTTAATTACTTGCTCCATTATCTTCCCTGGCACAGAAGTTAAGCTAACTGGTCTGTAGTTTCCTGGGTTGTTTTTATTTCCCTTTTTATAGATGGGCACTATATTTGCCCTTTTCCAATCTTCTGGAATCTCTCCCGTCTCCCATGACTTTCCAAAGATAAAAGCTAGAGGCTCAGATATCTTCTCTATTAACTCCTTGAGTATTCTAGGATGCATTTCATCAGGCCCTGGTGACTTGCAGGCATCTAACTTTTCTAAGTGATTTTTTACTTGCTCTTTTTTTATATTATCTTCTAAACCTACCCCCTTCCCATAAGCATTCACTATGTTAGACATTCCTTCAGACTTCTCAGTGAAGACCGAAACAAAGAAGTCATTAAGCATCTCTGCCATTTCCAAGTTTCCTGTTACTGTTTCTCCCTCATCACTGAGCAGTGGGCCTACCCTGTCCTTGATCTTCCTCTTGTTTCTAATATATTGATAAAAAGTCTTCTTGTTTCCCATTATTGCCATAGCTAGTTTGAGCCCATTTTGTGCCTTTGCCTTTCTAATCTTGCCTCTGCATTCCTGTGTTATTTGCCTATATTCATCGTTTGTAATCTGACCTAGTTTCCATTTTTTATATGACTCCTTTTTATTTTGTAGGTCATGCAAGATCTCGTGGTTAAGCCACGGTGGTCTTTTGCCACATTTTCTATCTTTCCTACCCATCAGAATATCTTGCTTTTGGGCCCTGAATAGTGTCCCTCTGAAAAACTGCCAACTCTCCTCAGTTGTTTTTCCCCTCAGTCTTGATTCCCACTATGTCCATATTCCATATTCCATTGTGTGTTCAAATTCTCTATTCTGTCCTGATCACATGGCAGCCCCATTGCTGGTAGTGCCTCACTCCACTCATCTGTTGGTGTTTTATAGGACAGGCATCTGTAAAAGCTACACAGAGGTTGAGTAGAATCTAGAAGTCGCTGTTGTAGATTTTTAAGAATCAAGTCTATGTACTTTTTCAGTTGTCTTAAACACTTCTTGTCGTCTTCATTTAAGGATTCAACATAAATGCCTTCGTTAGTCAACTTCTGGACTGAAGTCTTTGCTTCTTTTAGTACTTTTTCAATGGATAGCTCTCTGATCCAAATGTAGCTTCTATTGCTGGACAAAGAACTACTACTGTTGTAGCAGGTGCCTGGATGGCATTGTTTAATGACCCAAGTGGTTTCAACAGTAGACTTATGGAAGAGAGAATGGCAATAGTCTTCTCTGAACGTATTAGCAAAAGTAATCCACCAGCCTCACTACTTAGATCCATCCCATCTTGGTAGATACTTTCCAAAGCCAGTAATAATGGCTGGAGTAATTTTAAGACAACAGCCAAGGATCGCTCATAAGAAAGCCAGCAGGTTTTCCCAGGTTGGACTAATTTGAACTTCAGTCCCAGTGTATCTTCTATATTTTCCAAGATAGTCAGTCTTTTTGGACTCTTGCTGAAAAAAGAATATAATGAAGACATTAAATTTAGAGGTTTTTAAATGTCTTTTGAAGATTCTGCAGCTCGTACTAGTGCTAGTTGGAGTAGACGGCCTCTGCACTGTGTATAGGAGAGATTAGGGTTACCCTTTTCTCTGAGCAAAGCTTGTACTCCACCATGTCTTCCAAAGAAGTTTGCAGCTCCATCAAATGCACAAGCAGCCATCTGTTTGGGGTCCAATTGACAAGCATTTAACTCTTCTAAGATGTGGGTTGTCACAGATGCAGCCGATGTGTCTTCTATAACTTGAACATATAGAAATGGATCTACTGGCCTACCCCTGACATCAAGATAATGTATACAATGACGTAATACTTGATGCCCATTTGCATTGGTGCATTCATCAGCCATGTATGCACATTTTTTGAATGGGGTGAGAGAGTTCTTCACTTTTTCAACTGTTGAGTCTTTCACTGTTGCACCACATGCTTCTAGCCAATCAGTTGAGTTTCTTGCAGAAAGATAGTGAGCATTTGCTGGTCTCATTTGGAACCAGTGTTCCACTTCAGGATGAACAAGTGAGAATGCACTTAACATTGGCCTCCAGTTTGTAGTGTGTGGTATCTCTTGCTTAAATAGAAAGTAGGATGCTACAGTCATGTTTGTTTGCATGAACTGTGTTGTGTCTCCAGCATTCTTAACAGCCTCCTTTAGTACTTCTAAAATTGGCTTTGAAAGTGGGTTTATAAGGCTTTCTGCATGTTGATGCACTCCAGAGGCCTGGTGTTTTGCAGCCTTTTCACGTAGTTCGTCAGCATTGGCTTTTCTGATTGGTTTGACAAACTAAGCTCCTCCACTTTTACCAATTATAGCATTGGGAAGCTTTCCTTTTTTGTAAGCTTTTTTGCAAGAGGTGCACTGTAGCCATCTTTTGTAACTTCAATAAATGGGAACACTTTGACTGACAAACATCGGGAACTGTCTTTAGGTTTTGGAGACACTGTTTCTTCAGTAGGTAGCTGTATTTTTGCTTTGGGCTGGTTGAATGTAGATATACCACTTGAACCTTCAGATGACATGTTGATATATTCTTGGTTCTTGATGTGTTCTTCACCTTGGTTAATTTTTGAGGCCTTTGAGTGGGGGATTCTGTGAAGACCAAAACTGTAACAGGATTAAAAAAAGAACTAGATAAATTCCTGGAGAATAGGTCCATCAATGGCTATTAGCCAGGATGGGGAGGGATGCAACACCATGTTCTGAGTGTCCCTAGCCTGTTGCCAGAAGCTGGGAATGGGCAACAGGGGATGGATCACTTGATGATTACCTGTTCTGTTCATTCCCTCTGAAGCACCTGGCTTTGACCACTGTCAGAAGACAGGATACTGGGCTAGATGGACCATTGGTCTGACCCAGTATGACCATTCTTATGTATAAATTAATTATAATAATAAATATGTTTAAAACAGAAACCCCCCAACATAATGACCTCTCAAGATAGCAATGATGTGAGATAACAACCTTACAAATAATGCATTTTAAAAATCTTGGCCTACTAGGAAACATATTTATATAAGTTTCCATTCTCAGACACAAATCTAGCATTCTGGAGCAAAGTCACTAAAATATAGTTCAATGAACAAATGTTTATTTAACGTGCCCCTCACTTTTCCCTCCACTACACCCCACTCACCGGTGTTGTCCTTGGTCAGTGGAGACTCAGAGTTCAGAATTGCTTTCACGTGAGTACATCTCCCAGGTGGGGGGCAAGAAGGCACCTTGCTCATTCCTCCAGCTGCTCACTGTTCGCTCTGACCACTGCTGTTCGTTGTGCCACCGTTCACTCCACTACTCTGTTGCCAATGGCCCTGCGCAGTCACCTTCTGCTGCCACCTGCCACTGTGACCTCTGCGAGTTGGTCTCTTGAGGTTCCACCAGCTCTCAGTGATTTCAACTTAGCTCTCAGTGGGGGAACCTCGCTGCTAGTGCAGTCCGGGCTGTCACTTACATAAAAACACTGTACCCACAGCAGGACTAAGCACTTAGACCTGATTATCAGAGCTTTCAGCTGCAGTGGTCACTTAACAGAACAAAAGACTATCTATGGAGCCTAATCAGCTCTGTCTTTAAACAGTGGAGAGGGAGTGGTCTCCACCCTCTCTCTTGATGCCCTCAATCAGCACAGGCTAAGTACGGTTCTACTGCCCTTTACTCATACAATAAGAACAACATTTCACCCTCTCTCCCCCGCCACCCCCCCGCATTCAAGTGATTTGCTGGATACCTAGGTAGATTAGATATGAATGTCAATGCAATCTGGTCCTGAGGCCTTTCTCCCCAGCCCATCACTAGCTGTCAGGGAGAGCCCATTTAGACTTTGCTTACAAATCATCATCATTTGAAATTATTAGATTGGCCAACATCACCTAAATGAATGCACTGACACTGTTATAAAAAACAACAGCTGTATAAGGAAGCTAGTCTATGTTCATACTTCTCAAATATATTGTACTTTTTCAGATACACGTATTTTATCATACACTGTATATGCTTTTAAAGTGTGTATTAATGTTTCAATTTCAATTTCAGTTCAAATTTCCAAACAGTCACTAAATTGGCATGTAACTAGTTCACAAAACTAGGGGCGGCGTGTTGGGGTAATTCATGGGGGGTGTAGGGAAATCACTGCTGCTTACTCACACCAGGATGCCCACTGCTGTGAATAGGATGACTGACATGAAAAAAAGCATTTTAAATTCTGGTCCTTAATTTGTGAACTGTGTAGCTTGAATAGCCTATTGTATGAAAATTCAACCTGTGAAACATGCTTTTGGAAGTTTTTGTTAAAAGAAAAAAGATCCGAACTGAAGTATGCATTTCGGTTAGCAAAGCAGTGTGGAACGAGCTAACATGAAATGTGCAGCCTAATGGCTAATGCATATAGAGTGCCAACTTCTGCAGTTGAAGTAGATACTTCATTAGTAAATTTGGCAGTTCAATTAGGCTCTGATTAAGCAAACCATCCCTCTTCAGCAAAGCACCCAAGTACATGCTTAAAGTTAAGCGCATACATAATGCGGAATGATGGATGGATGTGCTTAAGAGGTTTTCTGATTTGGGGCCTTAGCCAGGGACACTGTTGGATCAATAAAACAGGCAGAAAACTGTTAAACAAGTGTAACTTCAGTGACACCATTGAACTGGGCCATTTGTCTCAGTTATTTGACTATTCATATCTGTCAAAAATGTGTATAGCATTTTTACTTGAAAGTAGGTAGCTAAATCAATGACATGCACCTGACAAATAATACTATACACTCACACTGTGTTACAGTGACTGAATGATCCATCTCCAACTCCATGGTGTCTGAGAAATTCAAGAGATGTTCATTTTTTATATATATTGAAAGCATTTTGTAAAATAATGTAAGTGGATTAAAAAAGAGATTCCCTCTGTGAAATCTATAGGAAAAAATGTAATTTATAAAAAGAACTTAATTATTAAAAGCCAGGGTATGATTCTTGCTGCCATAGAAGTTAATGGGAGCAGGAGCAGACTGTTCTGTATTCCTTGCCCCAGTGGGAGTTTTGACTCAACCAGAAATGCAGGTCCTTAGGAAAAAAAATTATATGTAGACACAGAGAATATGTGTGTAAAATATGAAAAGAATAAATTCAAAAACATATAGTTTACATTTCAACACATAATGAATTCAACTATGTGATATTTTTCTTTCGGCATAAAAAGTCTAATACATCTTAAGTTAAGTGAGTCAGAAACAAAAATAAAAAAACTCGGAGCCAAAATGATTCATAACTATATCAAACAGTACGTTCTCTCCAATTCATTATCAGTTATTGCATCACCGTTTAAGAAGTCTGTGCTTGCTTGATGTGCCCGGTCTCAGGCAAAAGCGTTCCAAAGATCAGCTTGGAGAAGATGATTGATTGCTAGTACAATAATTCACAACAAATGTTGATTAAAACAGAATAGTATTTCTCGCAGTTATCATAGAAGTGACATTGTTTCCAAGCTATGCAGAGTTTTCATGCCTTTTGTCAAACAAATACCTATAAGAAAATGAAGTGCCTAATACTATATGATGATTAATATTGAGATGAGTGGGGCAGATTCTGTACCACAACAGGGAGCAAATGGGCCTTGAAAGGGTCAGAATTTCTCCAGTGTAGAAAGGAAAGAAAGGTGCATAAGGGGAGTATTGGAGTGGGATGGGGAATGGCTAGAGTCTTCTGGGTATTGTGAGCTACGGAAAAGCTCATTAACAACTGTGGAGATATATGCCAAGGTGCTGCATCCGTCCAGAATCCAAACAGGAACTCTTCTGAACTATGCCTTCTGTGCTATACTGCAGCATGGAATTTGGGCCAGTGACTCTACTGATACCCATGGCTACATAGGAGACTGTGCTGCTCCCTGTGGAAAATGCTTTCAAGAGGCAATAATACAGCATCCTCAGGAGGAAATCCAGACTAAGCTAAAATGTGAATAAATTCCAGGGCAGGATGTAGATGAAGCTTGGTTGGGATACACTCCTGAGTTATGGGCAATCTGAGGTTCAGAGAGAAAATGGAATGTAACTTTTAAAGTGTTGCCAAGGGAAAAAAAATTATCTAGCACCTACAGAATAGTTTGCACCTTCAAAGCACTTTGCAAACATTAATTAATGAATTAATCTTATTGATAACGCTCAAGTTTCTTGTTGCCTATAACAGTACAATAGTTAGGTCAGAATGATAATGCTGTACTCCTCCTCAGAACTGATGTAATTAATTAATTAATTTCAGTTTGTGTACAAATTCTTTATAAAGGAGATCCAGTACTTTGATGTAGGCACTCCTTGACATATTTTAAAAATACATTTATACACATAGTCTATTCCAGGAACTCTCTTCACTCAGTAATTAACATAAATCATCGCCCAGCAGCTAAAACGTATTTCTGATATTTATCCTACCAGAGCCCTCCCAGTTTTTCTCGCAGCTTGGAGAAAAGACTGGGCCTTTCAGCATGTCTTGATTTGATAAACTAGTTCTACTTAGGACTGGCAAGAGAGAGTTTCAAAACTGAAGGGCCCCTCAGAGAACATCCTAAAGGCCATGAGACTCTAGCCTTGGGGCTTTAATCAGCCCACCTGTTTGAAGTCTCTTAATGGTTCATCACTCCTGGGGGGGTGAGGGGCAAAGCTGAGCTGAACTAAGCAGGGAAGACTTGGTATAGAAAATCAATTGCTAGGTGAACTTGAGAGCCACAAACAGATGCAGCTAACAAGACAGTGTTGGTGGGAGTTTAGAGAGGGATTGTGAGAGACTCCGTGCTATGTGTGATATCATTTTGCCCAACGATGGAATAGTGGTGATAACCTGCAATGGGTGTGCGATGTTCTTTCCTGCCTGAAACTAGAAGAGATTTCCTGTGCATGAAGTACAAGAGGGTGGTTGTGCTGGAGGAAAAGATTCTTGGCTTGGAGGGGCAAGTTGAGAAGCTACTACAAATCAGAGAAGCTGAAGAATTCCAAACCAGGTTTGGGAAACACCAGTACCCCAGGTTCAAGGAAGGAAGAGACCTGGTCACAAAGGAATCAGTTGTAGAGGAAGTCAGAGAGGTGGCCTGGCAGTTCATAACCACCAAAGGTCACAGACGCATGGCTAGAGACAGATGAGGATAGGCAGATTGTGTCCAGCAGACAAAAGAGAAGGAGAAGAAATTCCACACAGCTAGAAGTTGCAAATCAATACCTGGTCCTCAGCAGGGAGCTGTGGAAGATACCTCTCAAGATCCAGCAGGTCCATGGAAATGGAGAGATGTACGGGACACATGGGTGGATGGCAACTTGGGTCAACCTATAAAAAAAATCAAGTTTACCCACAAAAAGTTCTCTAACTATCCAAGGTAGACAGACAATCCTTGCTGGATATTCAATACTCAGAAGAATCAAAAAAACATTCTGCTAGGGACAGGCAGACAACAGGATGGTGTGCTGCCTTGACCGGAGCAAAGACACCAAATGCCGCTCTAAGATGAGATAGGCTTCTGACGTTAAAGGGCAAAGATCCATTGGTGATGGTTCAGATCAGCACAAATGATACTACATCATGGGATATCTCACAGATAATAGAGGACTTCAGGGAACTCAGAAGAGTACTGAAGAGGAAGAATGTCTAAGCTGTCTTCTCCGAAATCCTTCCTGTCCCTCTAGCAAAGGAAGACAGAAGGCAGAAGATTCTGGAAAATTCTGGCTAGGTAAATGGTGTAGGGTGCAGGGCTATGGTTTTGTGGAGCATTGGTCCACCTTCTTTTGGGAGAGATGGCTGTATAGTTTGGATGACCTCCATCTCAGAAAAAGGGGGACTGATCTCAGGGACAGGCTGGCTAGAGCAATCAGATGGGGATTAAACTAATAGCAAAAGGGAAGGGTTAAAAGAGGGACAATCTGAGAACTCAGTGAGCACAAAATTAAGATGTTAAGAACAAAATTAATTAAGGAACCAAACGACAAAAAGAAAAAAAAATCTTGAATTCACTATGCACAAATCCTAGAAGCCTGGGTAACAAACAAGAGGAACTGGAATTGCTCATTTATGAACATAAATTAAATCTACATCATATGGAAACCTGGTGGAATTATTCACAAAATTGGAATGTTCAAATCAATCATTTATAACCTATTTAGGAAGGATCACGTGGTCAAAAGGGGGGCAGGGGGAGTGGCACTCTAAGTCAAAATAGCAGTACCTGTTTCCAAGTCATGGATAACTCAGAAAAAAATGATCTTGAATACTTATGGATCAATGTCCTAACAGAGCACAAGATGGAGTACTAGTTGGTCTGCTATAGACCATCAAATCACGCTAGTGAACAGAATGAACAGTTCCTTATGCACCTATCTACAAAGTGTAGGGTGAAAAAAACCTGCGAGATCATGGGGGGCTTCAATTTGAGTGATTTACGCTGGAGGTCTCATGCTGACAATACTAGAACATCCTTGGAATTTCTAAATATTATAGATGACAATTTCCTAACTCAAAAAGCCAACATGGGGGAATTCTATATTAGATCTTATCCTAACAAGTAAAGAGGAACTGATCACAGAACTAAAAATTAGTGGTAGCTTAGGTACAAGTGATCATAACTTGGTCACATTTATAATGTGCAAGCAGAACAAAGTCCAGACTAGTTATATATATATATATACTAGATGCTTTAATAGGGCCAGTTTCACAAAGCTGAAAACAATTCTGAGCCAAATCTACCGGGAGGAAGAATTTAATCAGAAAAATGTGAATGATATTTGGGGATCATTTAGGAATACTTTATTAGATGCCCAAAATTCACTATTCCATAATCAGTAAGAGAGCTGTGCTGGTTAAAAATCTGGCCTGGTGTAGAGGGGAAGTGAAGGCAGCTTTAAAAAGTGTGTGTGTGTGTGTTTGTGTGTGTGTGCATGCAAAATCAGTATTCATTACTATCATTCATATATATATGGAAGAAAGGGGAAGTTGATAGTAATGAATATAAAGCAGAAGTTAGGAATTGTTGAAAATTTAAAAGGAAAGCTAAGAGATACAAGGATAAATTTATGGCCAGCAGAGTTAAGGACAATAAGAAGAGTTTTTAAAATATATTAGGAACAAAAAGATGGAAATGGTAGAATTATCAATAATAATACAGAAATGTTCAATAAATATTTCTGTTCTGTATTTGTGGAAAAACAGATTACATAATCTCATATGGTGATAACACTCTATATCACTAGTGTCTCTGGAGGACTTCAAACAGAAGCTACTGAAATGTTAAACATTTTAAAATCAGCACATTCGGATAGCTTGTCTCCAAGAGTTTTAAAAGAACTTCCCTGTGGACCTTACTTGACCATTCATGTTGATTTTCAATAAGTCTTGGAGAACTGGGGAAGACTCAGATGGCTGTAAGAAAGCTAATTGTAGAATCATAGATTATTAGGGTTGAAAGGGACCTCAGGAGATCATCTAGTCCAACCCCCTGCTCAAAGCAGAACCAATCCCCAAATCTCTAACTCACAACCCTGGGTTTAGCAGTCCAGTGCTCAAACCACTGAGCTATCCCAGCATATTGTAGTGACTTTCAGATGCTTGTTTGAACCTCTTGAGTCTGCAGACCTGAAATGGAAATCTCAAAGAGTTGCTGTCTTTTTGATACATTTCCACTTATTTCAGCTTCAGGTTAGCCCAGAAATACAAATTTCCTAATGCTGTGCCAATTTTCAAAAAGGCTAAATGAGATGACCTGGCTAATTATTGACCTGTCAATCTGATACTGATCCTGGTAAGATAATGGAGCAGCTGATACGGGGCTCAATTAATAAAAAACCAAAGAAGAGTAATGTAATTAATGCAAACCTACATGGATGTATAGAAATTAGGCCCTGTCAAACTAACTTGATATCTTTTTTTTTAATAATATTGCAAGTTTGGTTAATAAAGATGATAGTATTGACATAATATACTTAGACTTCTGTGAGGCATTTGATTTGGTGCTGTACAACATTTTGATTAAAAAATCAGAATGATATAAAATTATCATGGCACACCTTAAATGGATTAAATATTAACTAACTGATAGGTCTCACAATGTTACTATAAATGGAAAATCATCATCAATCTGGTTCCAATGGCTTCCTGCAGGGATAGGTTCTTTGCCCTGTGCTATTTAACGTTTTTAGCAATGACTTGGAAGAAAACAGAAAACCATCACTGATAATGTGTGCAAGTAACACAAAAATTGTGGAGGTGGTTAATAATGAAGAGGATAGGTCACTAATTCCTAGTGACCTTGTTTGCTTGATAAACTGGGTGCTAATGAGATCCTGAGATGCATAAACAGGGGAATTTCAAGTAGGAGTAGAGAGGTTATTTTACCTCTCTGTATTTAGCATTGGTGTGGCCTCTGCTGGAATACAGTGTCCAGTTCAGGTGCCCACAATTCAAGAAGGATGTTGAGAAATTGGAGAGGGTTCAGATAAGAGCCACAAGAATTATTATAGGAATAGAAAATATACCATTTAGTGATAGGCTCAAAGAGCTCAATCTATTTATTTTAACAAAGAGAAGGTTAAGGGTTGGCTTGTTTACTGTCTGTAAATATCTACATGGGGAACAAATATTTAATAATGGGCTCTTCAATCTAGCAGAGAAAAATATAACTTGATCCAGTGTCTGGGAGTTGGAGCTAGTCAAATTCAACCTGCAAATAAGACATACGTTTTTAATGGTGAGAATAATTAACCACTGGAACAATTTACCAAGAGCCATGGTAGATTCTTCATCACTGACAATTTTTAAATTGACTTTGGATGTTTTTCTAAAAGATCTGATCTAGGAATTAGTTTGGGGAAGTTCTATAGCCTGTGGTATACAAACAGAGAGACTAGGTGATCACAGTGGTTCCTTCTGGCCATAGAATCAATCAATCAATCTACAAGCTGTCTCTTCTCTCTGAGATGAGTCAGGCATTTCTGCTGACCACAATTATGGCTGTAATGCACAAGGAGAAACTGTCAGTCTTCCAGATAAGTAGTTCCCAGGCCATTCAGGGTTGGTAGGTATGTGTAGGTGTGTGGCCATGTGTATAACAGGACACACCATATGTGGACAGGGTATGACTTTTCTATTATGTGGATGAAGGCACCACACATGCAGGTTTTGTATTAAGTGAACATTCACTGGATCATGTCTCTAGTTAACACCGATGCCAACAATGACTGAAGTCTGTTATCTGCAGATGCTTAGGGAGCCAGTTTAACTGAAGTAGAAGACCCCTTACAGGGGAAAAAAATAACAAATAACTGAGACCAAGACTCTGTGGCACAGCCTTAAATTGTTACATTATGTTGATGAAAGGTTTTATAGTGACTCTAGCTAGCAACATTCCCATTAACTTCTTAATAAATGCAACAGAAACATTTTTAGAAGTCCCATTGTCAAAAGTCAATTAGAGCAAGGTTTTCCAAAGAATTTAGGTGCCTAAAGATGTAGATAGGTGGCTACTGGGATTTTCAAAAGCACCTAACAACATTTGGTGCCAAACTCCTGTTGAAATCAATGGAAGTGAGATGCCTAATCTGCTTGGTGCTTTTGAAAATCTCGTTAACACCTTTGAAAATCTGGCTCTTGGAAGTCTAAAGCCTACTGGATGACAATAATTCAGTGAGACAATAGGATCCAATGAATTTCAAATGGACAGGCCTCCATGGGGCTGCTCTGTGTTGCATCTGGGGATCAGGATCCAAATTAAGGAGATGTAAAGGTGGCTTAAAACCAGCTTTGCTCCATCCTCATACTTTAAAAATCTTTCCTAAACCTACACTGAAAAGGAGGAACGGAGTATCTGGACTTCTGTCTCTATCAAACCTCCAGATCCAATTATTTTCAAACTTGGGTGTTTCAAATCTGTATCATAAGAACATGAGAGCGGCCATACTGGGTCAGACCAAAGGTCCATCTAGCCCAGGATCCTGTCTTTCGACAGTGGCCAATGTCAGGTGCTTCAGAGGGAATCAACAGAACGGGTAATCATCAAGTGATCCATCCCCTGTTGCCCATTCCCAGCTTCTGACAAACGGAGGCTAGGGACACCATCTTTGCCCATCCTGGCTAGTAGCCATTGATGGATCTATCCTCTATGAACTTATCTAGTTCTTTTTTGAACCCTATTATAGTCTTGGCTTTCACATCATCTTCTGGCAGAGAGTTCCACAGACTGACTCTGTGTTGTGTGAAAAAATGCCTTCTTTTGTTTGTTTTAAACCTGCTGCCCATTAATTTCATTTGGTGACCCCTAGTTCTTGTGTTGTGAGAAGGAGTAAATAACACTTATTTACTTTCTCCATCTGAAAAGTCCCAGTCTTATTAATCTCGCCTCACATGGAAGCCATTCCATAACCCTAATAATTTTTGTTGCTCTTTTCTGAATCTTTTCCAATTTCAGTATGTTTTTTTGAGATGGGACAACCGCATCTGCTCACAGTATTCATGATGTGGGCATACCAATGGTTTATATAGAGGCAACATGATATTATACATTCCTTTCTTAATGATTCCCAGCATTCTGTTCGCTTTTTTGACTGCCACTGCACATTGAGTGGATCTTTTTAGAACTATCCACAATGATAGTTCAAGATCTTTTTCTTGAGTGATCTTTCCCAAATTGTAGTGTTCGGATTTAATGTGTAATTTTGACTACTTAGAGAGAGTTTTGAGCAGCAAACATAATGTGCTTTCATTTTTTATGCCCAAAGCTTGAAGGCCTGTGACTCCCTTAAAAAACAAACAAACCCCGAAAACAATATTAACCAAAGGACATGTTCCAAATAGAGCAACAAAGAACAGAAAAGAAACAAACAACCAAAAAGAAACAAAAAAAATTCCATCCCTGCATTTAATAAATAACACGAACAGCTGAACCATGCAAGAGGAGTTCATTGTTCTCATCCCCATTCACATCAGAAAAAAGCAACACATTTTGCCATGATTCGCAATTTGTGCTCAAGAGCGGTTTGAGACTGATACAGCAGTGGGGTTGCAGACCAGGATTGGGCTGCACTGAAAGAGTTTTGTGGGGAAGCTTACACAGCACCTGCTTGTAGTGTAATATACCCGTTAAAAGCCTGTGCTATTTGTCCTTTGTTTCTAGTACTACTACATGTTGTAAGTCTTTCTAGACTTACTTTTGTGGAGAATCTGAGATTGTACGTTTAATAATTTTCTCCGTGACTTGCTGCAATATCCCATAAAAGCAGAAAAGGTCTTTTCACCCCTGTGCAAGAGTAAAAAGGTGCACCTACCAGACCAAGAGCCATCTCCAGAGGCAACAGCACATGAAATGCTGGCCCCATTGAAGTCAATGTCAAAACTCCCATTGATTTCACTCACTGTATAGTTGGCTGTGTAGACTCCACACAGTACAGGAATGTGCAAATTGCCTTACTGGATCAAACCAGTAGTCTTTCCATATCCTAAGAGTATCCACAACCAGATGCTACAAAAGAAGGCTCAAGAAACCAAAAGAGAGCATTTATATAATAACCTGCCTATAGAGAAAATTTCTTCCTAACCTCCAACTGATAAAGGTTAGCATATTCTGTGAAGCATGAAGGTTTATGTCCTTTTTTATTGTAACCTTATGTAACATAATTATGAATGTTCTTATGATCTATATTCCTCCTTCTCTGCAGATAGTGAAACTAAACTAATATAGCACTATCCTGGTGAGACTGGCAGGATAGGGATGAGGGTGTGTTTTGGGACTAGCCCCCTAAGGCTTAAAGATTAACTCACCCCTATGACCATGCCTCCTTTGGCCTTGTGGTTAATCCTGGCCTGTGGATGCAAGAAAAGTTGTATGTATGTATTCATTGATGAATGGTGCCATTCAGTGTAATTTTAGAACATGTGGCCAAGGATTCTCAGTATCCTTTGGTTGTTTTTATCTTGTAGATGTGAAATAGAAACTTTGACTTAATCTTCATCAAGCCATGTAATTCAAAGGGTTGTGTACAAGTGCCTAACCCCATACCCTAGGAGAATGTTTCCCTTTGTTCATATCTGAGCCATTTTGTCTCTGAAGATCACGCAGATGTCATACTTCTTCTTTCCACACAGATGTAGGAAATCACAGTGCAGTACACTGAGAATTGCTGACAATCCTTATTCTGTTGGAAAGTGACCTTCTTCCACCTAATAAAAATCATTTGTGTTATCCAGCTGAGCCAACTTGTTTGCCAGCTGGAATCATCTCTGTAACTAATGTTATGCTTTCTGGGGATATTTCTTACCAGTTTGTATAGGATTTTGTGCTTATGATTTTTATATTTATCCCATTTTTGCCACAGCATTCTTGAGAAGTCTGAAGTTGGGCCAGGCTGATGAATAAACAATGCAAACCAAGGCAGGTCTTTTAGAATTAAAGAGAGAGAACGAAGTTGCAAATTTTCCTTGCAGTAGTGGCTTCTCTCCAAGGGCTTGACCCAAAACTGGTTTCCCATTAAAATCAACAGAAGTCTTTCTGTTCCACTGATTTCAGTGTGATTAGAATCAGGCCCAAGGTGCATAAAATAGGACATTTCAAACAGCAAACTGCAAAGTTAAATAAACCTACAATATTGGGGGTTTGTGCAGCGATTCTTAATAAATCTAACCCCATGAAACATTCTGTACATTTGCTCTGTATGCTGTGCTGCAGTGAGAAGTTTATGCTGGGCTGGTAAACTTTCTTGTTTCGTATGCATGAAGAATCACAATGTGCAGAGTCATATAGGATGGTGTCAGAACAAAATGCACAAGCAGCAGTTTAAAGGAAGCTTTGTCATCTCAAGCCTTGAATATGTGTTGGAGATTAATTAAATTTGATGCATCAAAAGTATACAATTCTTTTTTAAAAAAAGCACTTGGTGTTATTTTTAAGAATGCCAAGTAAGTTTGTGGAGAAACCTTGGAATTTTACTGGTGCTTTTTTGTGTGGTTTAGAGAAGGGGGCTTTGCCCAAGCATTTGATACTTATTTTGCACCATATAAAAAGGGTTGTTATTGCAAAATCATGCCCACCCTCAGTAAATTCTTGGCCTCATCAGCTGTATATTCCCTTCCAAACAGCCATAAAAGTCTTTGAGGGAATATTTTGCTATGCTGTATCTGAGTTTCCTGTGTGTGTGTGTATGTAATATATACAAACACAAGTCAGAATCTGTGTTGTTTGTCAGCTAAATCATCTCAAGTGCTGGGTGTTGTCAGTTTGCTTGTTCCATGATCTCCAGTGGAGAAGGAAAAAACCTCAGCTGACTACGCAAAGATTGGCTGAGTGTCCTGAAACTTTCCTCAGTGAGAGAGAGAAAAATCAGAGGAGTATTGAGAACAAAATGTCTTCCTGCATGAGCTTCTTTCCATCCTAAGATGTTGCATGCTTATTGAGAAGGGAGAGGGACAGTTATTTTGGAGGAAATGCAGTCTAAAATACAAGAGAGGATGATATTTTAGACTGAACACTCATCTAGAAGCTCAGGCTTCTGTGGTGATGAAATGGAGACTATATACCCCTTGGTCCCCTTGATTTAGAAATATAATATGAACATTCTCAGGCCACACTCATGAACGGTCCCTCACCGTTTCCATCCCTCCAAGTCTCCATCCTGAACTACTCCGTAGTCTTAATTTTAGCAAATTCTTATAAATCACGTCACAGTTGCAGGCACTAGCTGAACTTCTAGCTGCGCACAGTATTTTAATAGTCTAAAAAACACACCATATTTAATCATGCTAAGAAAGTCATATATCAAAACCTGCTTGAACCCATTCCAGCCAAAAAGAGCTTGTGCTGTTTTCTTTGCATCTCTGATCAGCAACAGTTCTGCTTGTCTTTGACAACAGATTATTTGGAATTAGTTTTTATAAATTAAGGAGTTGTTTAGTATTGTGCAGCTGAGCAGTTCTGCAGCCTGATGCAGCTGAACTATTGAAATTCCCTTTACATATTGTTTAGATAGGGAAAATTGCTGGGTGGCCATAAATAAGATTATTTTTTTGGGCCGATGAGGTTTATTCAACATAATTCCATTATTGTAATCCACAGAAGAGCATGATTTGATTCAGCTAAGACAAGAGCTCCATTTTTCCCCTCACGTAATAAGGTGGTAAAGCAAACTTAAAAAAACAAATCTGATATTAATAGTGTGTGAATTAAAAAAAAAAAGTGCTTATAACATGACACATAAATACAGAGAAATTAATACATCTAGTCTCTTAAAATGATAAGTTATCATAATAATGAAAATAAAGAACAAACTATATATTGTGGAGACTCTTAAAAATTTACCAATTAGCTTTGATAAATAGATACTATTACCTCTGTGATAACAATATTCACTCCATTTCCTCATGCTTTACTATAAGGAATATCTTTTAATACTGCAAATTCAGGGAATGAATTATTTTGATCTCTAGGTATTATCTAAGGCAACTGGCATGTTGTTATGGATGACCAATGTTCATGGCAATTGTCATAAAAATATAAACATTTAGATACAATCACTAATAAAAATCATTAGATGGGACAAAACTGGACTAACATCACAAAGCTGAAACACATAAATCACACTCAGACAATAGGGAAACTACAGGAAAAATACAAAAGCACATGATTTGCACGTATCCAAGCAATAACCAGAAAAGGCTCCAATAAGTGGCACCCTATGAGACAGTGATGTGTACAAATATTCCTCTTCAAGACAAAGAGAAGGAAAGACAGGGTGGGGGAAAGGCAGGACATTGAAGATAAGAAAAACAAAAGGGCAAGCCTAGTGATCATTTACTCTTCATATCATTATGTCTCTAATTAAGGCAATACTTTGCAGCTGTCCCACTTCAAAGTTCAGGAAATTAAAGTTACTAAATAGCTTTCTACCCTCCCTGATAGTATGAGAGAAGAATTTGGGGTTCAGAAGCAAAAGAATTTGGGAGAGTTACCATTGCTTTTGATACATCACCTGCCTTGTTAACAGTTGTAGTGTTTGATTAAAGGTCTTTTTAATTGCCTTTCACAGGAATGATTTGCTCTTTGCTGCTTTCCTTCCCGCCTGCATTTCATCCTGACAGCCAGATAATTGAATGCGCTGGTCAGGTTATGAAGGAAATTCTAGCCACTTTTCTGCCGAGCCAGAACTCTGGCCACAATTAAGGGAAATGGAGGTCAGTGTGGCATGGCCTTCTATCTGTAGCTTCAACCACATGTTGATATGGCTTTATAGCTTTTAAACTGAATATTAAAGAGGGAAGTCCCCTTGAATCCCTGATTGCATTCATTTATGGTCATGATTATAAAATGTCTCTGATTTTGGGGAATATGCGAGGATCAGTAAAGTACAGGACAGCAGAGGAACAAAAAGCTCTTCAGGTTTTTTATTTTTTATTATTATTATTTTCCCTCTGCCCACAGCTATGCTACAGGAGATGTCTGTGAGGAAAGAGTGGTGACTGCTCCGGGGGCATGGAGTAAGAGAAACTTAACAACAAAGGGAACATCATTGGTTCAGATGCTTAAATTAATTAGCTGGGATTTGAGAAAATATTCATGACTTGCAGTAGTAATAGAAATGTAGATAAGAGCTGCTGCAAGATTTTCTTTGTTTCATAAATGTGTATGAAAAACAGTGGCAACACTGAATGAGGAACAATAAGGCCCAGTATTCATCATAAGCCAAAAGAGAGGGATTAACACAAAAAGTTACTATTCTGTACCAAAGTTCTGTTATTTTATTGGAATAACAGGTGCACGTACTGTCTCAGTGAAAGGGAAGACCATGCTTATATGTTGATTACATATTTCCAGCATGCAAAGCTAAATTTCAAAGCCTATTTTTTTGACTGCTTCCATTTTCACTTGTGGAGAATAACAGATTTTCACTGGAGATGGATTTGAGTCACAATGTTCAGATGTGGATACAAAGTCTATCAGCGTTCAGATGTATTCCAAATTTTGGGTTTTGGTTCAAGCCCTTCTCTTGTTTTTACCCAATTATGCTAACAGTTTTTGTTGTTGATGTCTGGCACAATTAATGCTGAGTTCTGGCTTCCATTCCCAGCCTCTTTGCAGTTGCACATAATTTTCCAAACAGAGTTCTTTAGAGATGAAATTTTCTCTGCTTATTAGCAGTCCAAAGGTAGTGATTGCTGGATAAAATTGAGAAAAACTCATTCTGATTGAAGTTAGTGGAACTCCATACTGGTGTAGAGATCTGCCTGCATGCTTCTTTTTTCAGGCTTGGCACCCACTCCTTGTGTGCTGGAAGCCTTGAGTGCTTCGTTCCTACATAAAAATGCAAAGAGATAGAGGAAGTAGGCTCCTTATATCTTCTTTTCTCCTTGTGTATTCATCTAGGACTAGGATAATCTAGGCTTTACTGTATTATTTCATATTTAGCACAACCTTTTCCCAAATCTATGTGCTAATAATATGTTACAGCTGAGATTTTAAATGCACAGAAGTAAAGCTGTTCAAAACACAAACTTTTCCTTTCATGGGAAATTTCAACATTTCAAAGTTACTTTCCATTTCAAAGGAGAACAAAAGTCGAAACATTGGCCGTTTTCATGAAATAAATAATTCCCAGAAATTTCAAATTAGAAATGTTGGCATGGAAACTGGACATTTTCAACAAAATTGAAATGTCACCATTTTAAAATGAAATTTTCATTTCAAATAAATATTACTAAATGGATTTCTTTCTTCTTAATCACCCTTTTTAACCAAATATATTATTTCATTTTGAAATGTTGATTCCAAACATGAAAATTTGTTTTGATTCTTTCAACTGGAAAATCAAAAAGTGTAATTGAACTGAAGATTTCCCTGCAGAGAATGTCTATTTCATGTCACATTATTACACTTATTTTCCTTTAATTTCTTTGCTCTTTTGTTGAGGTAGGAGAAACCATTAAAAATGTGATTGTATATATTTGCATGTGATGTCATACTGGGCCAGATCTTTTTGGTTTTCAGGGATGACACTCCATTGAAGTCAATGGAGCTGTGCCCATTTAAATCAGCAGAGAATTTGGTCCACTGAGGGCAATCATACTATTGCACATTGTGTCAGGTTTCAGAGGGGGTAGCCATGTTAGTCTATATCAGTAAAAACAATGAGGAGTCCTGTGGCACCTTAGAGACTAACAAATTTATTTGGGCATAAGCTTTCGTGGGCTATAAGCCACTTCATCAGATGCATGGAGTGGAATATACAGTAAGCAGGTAAAATATACAGCACATGAAAACATGGGATTTGCCTTACTAAGTTGGGGGTCAGTGCTAATTGAATTGGCCTCGTTAGCACTGACCCCCAACTTGGTAAGGCAACTCCCCATCTTTTCATGTGCTATATATTTATACCTGCTTACTGTATTTTCCTCTCCATGCATCTGATGAAGTGGGTTATAGCCCATGAAGCTTATGCCCAAATAAATTTGTTAGTCTCTAAGGTGCTACAAGGACTTCTCATTGTGTTTACACATATCTGGGTTAACTCTCTGCATCCCAGAATGTTGTTAGAAGATAGTGAGGGACTGTCTTTTTTAAGTGCTTATACATTTATTATCTTCAAACTAAATTTCTTCAGTTAAGGCAACTGCCATTGCCATAACCTAAGCTTGTAGCAAGTTTGAAGTTTTAAGGAAACTAATTTTGAGTTATCTGATAGCAAAAAATGCTATAACTATTGTTTTTTACATTACAATAAATAAAAAATGACAAAATGGAATTTTACCACATTTTCAAAATAAACCAAACCAAACAACAAATAACTTACATTTGGATTGGGGAGGGGTGGGAAATTCCAGCAGCCCAGTTTTTTCTTATTCCTTTGGTGAAGATAATATGTCAGCCCAAAATATAAATGTTCTTAATTAATCCCTGAAATTAGGTCTCATAATGAAAATGCCTTCTCTCCAGTTACTTTTACCACTATCATAACTCTATCATGCAGTATTTATATTGAGTATCTGTGCAATATATTTGATACACTCTATGAGAAAAATAGATTACACTAACCCTATAAGAGGCAAATATATTTTCTTGTGCTTAACTATTCATTACTGCTGGGGTTTTTCCTTCTTGTCTGTGTTGGTATTCTTTTCCTTAAAAGGAGAGGAAAGCACAATTCTTTATTATTTATTACTTCTTGTTTGCATTATATTGGCACCTTGAAGCTCCAACCAAGATCTGGGCCTCATTGTGCTAGGCATTGTACTCGCGTATACTAACAGGTAGTTCCTGCCTCAGAGCTTAAAAGCTAAGGCCCTGATCCTGCAGTCCTTTGCCCTCTGGCAGATTGTTGCATGCAACAAATTGTTGAATCAGGGCTGAATGGACAAGACAAAGAATGAGGGAAGGAAGATTTATTGTTCCCATTTTACAGATGGGGAACTGAGGCACGTAGAGGTTAAATGCCTCGCCCAAGGTCACACAGGAAATATGTGGTAGATCCAGGAATTGAAGGCAGATCTCCTGATATTCAATCCAGCACCTCAGCCAAAACCATCCTTCCACTCTGGTATGACATTCCCATTGGCCTCAAAAGCAGAAAGTTCTACCCAAGGAGATTTTCAGTTGAATTCTGCTGTTGATCAGTTTCTTTCTCACCAATAGGTGGAAACTGACATCCCGGTTTCTCAGGTGACACAAGGAACGATTCTGCCATCCCCAAATGAGGCAGGAAAAACACCATACAGAACAAGGATTTTTCCATAAGAAACTGTACCATAGCAACTGAAAAGACCTTGAAGCACATGCTCACACTTTCTCTGCTTGTTGCAGCCTGTTTATTGATGCAACAGGATATCAGAAATGTGAAGACTTGTTTTTTCTTATTCCTTTGGCGAGGATAATGATTGCTTTAACCGTTACTGCTTGATCATGATGAATTTATTGCAAAATTCTGTAATCTTTCCAGATCCATATCTAATGTCCAAGCCAACAGCCACCACTTGTGCACTGGCAAGTGTTGTCATGCTGCAGCTGAGGGGGAGGGGGGATGAAGGAACTGAACCTGCTAAACCTCCATAAGAGTCACAGACTTTTGAAGATGTAGGATCAATAACCAAATGGGACGCAGAAGTGTTTCCGTCAGGCAAGCAGTTGTGCCATGTGTCATGTCAAAAAATAAAGCATAGTCACAAGAAGTTGTGAATAATAAGCTAGCAAAAGTTTGTCTTTTTTTTCTACAGCATCCTCCTCCCCAAAAAAATGGTTGTCCAGCATAAAAAAGGTCAAGACTGCAACAAAAGCAGCTATTACATTAGCTATGATACAGGAAAATAGACAATTTCTTGTTGAATTATGGACAGTATTTAATCAGAGTGGTGTGCAAACTCACAGAGTGGAGCTTTCTCTAGACAGATGTTTGGCCAGTTGCTGAGCAGCTGCTACAGGCTGTTCAAGATTAATGAATCTAAATTAACAGTACCTAAAATGCTTAAGTGGGAAAATGGGAGGAAATCTGATTAGTGCTACAAATCAACTGAAGTCCAGAGATTCCCTTTCTTTTGAACTAGGATGGCTTAGTCATCCTCTTTTCCCTTTTATCCGGGGTTCATGATACTTCACCCTTTCCATATTTAATCTTTCCCCTGCTTCCCTTTTTCAATCCCATCAGCCTTCAGCAATTCACCCTGACACTTATCATTGCAGACACTAACCCTGTGCTAAAAAGACTTCTCGCTTTCCTGCCTCCACACAAACTGCCTGAACAATGACAAACCTCATATAGCAATAACGTATGGTTAATTCCTTCTTTCTATTATTTCCTTTTGGCTCAAGGAAATAACTTCCCAAGGTAATCAGGATATTTTGTCTGCTGCAAGCTGCACCTTTTGTGATTCTTTGTTAGACTGGCCATTATGGGTCTCATCCAACTCCCACAGAGGTCAATGGAAAGATTCTCATTGATTTTAATGGAAATTGGATCAGGCTGTCTTACTAGAGATGGGTCTGAACCACAGAAGTCCAGACCTTGTTCTGGAGATGAAGAGTTATGGGATATTCTGAGCTGGGGCTCTGAATCTTGCCCATCTGTTCTTAGAATCAGATCACTCTCTTCTCAGTACCACAAAAATATATATATTCTTCCCAGATTGCCTATAGCTACTCTGCTACTTTTAAGAGAACTCTGGTCAACAATTTTATTGAAAGAAAAGAAAGAGATCCATCCACTGAGAAGATTCACCTCACCTGTAAGAAATGTGTCAAGGCTGAATTGCTACCATTAGAATGCAATTTATCATCTTCCCAGTTTCTGTAACAACAGGACTTTTTTCAGAATCTGAAGCCTGAAGACCTACCACATTGGAATACTATGAGAGAGAAGCATTCCAGGCACTTCTATTCAAAAATCTTGACTTGTTTACATTTACAAAGGTATGAAAGAGAAAATATATCAACAGTTTTTGGAGTGCTGGATGTATAACATTAACCCCCAAAGGCTTGTTTATTTCTTTCCAGAATGATATATAAAAGACTGTAAACCAACACCTGAATGCTGGAGTAAGAGAATAATGTTTCACAGTTAACAAAGCAACAGACTTAGCATGGTTTTCTTTGGATGCATGGCAGGTTTCTTTTTGTATGATACTCTGAATTTCTTAGTACTTTCAAGATTTGGGCCAGATTCTCCTGTCACAGACATAGAGGTAAATATTGAATAACTCCAGATTTCAGTGGAAATTACTTCTGATTTACCCCATGTAATTGAGAACAGGATTGGGCCCCACCTTGTGTCAGATAACAGTGATGGAAATGTAAAAGGCAACAGTGTTGTAAAATCCTTTTTTAAGAGACATTTTGTTCTTCCATTTATTCTTATTTCTGAATGTATTTTAATACATTTAAAACGTCTCTCTGAGATCAGAAGATCTACAAACAAAAATGAATGAAACCACATACTGTAGCTTAGTATATGTTCAAACTTCTCTATGAAGGCATTGAAGTTAGTGGCACTTCACCAAGAAGGAATTTAAACCATTGTTTTGAAAACAGAATGTTATACAAGAGCTTCATATTATTATAGTACTTAATACTTAGATCTTCAAAGCCCTTTATATACATTGTCTAATTAACCCTCAAAAAAACTCCACCATCCTCCCGTCAGCTAAGTAAGGAACCATTATCATCCCCATTTTCCAGAGGGGGAAAATGAGACACAGAAAGATTAAAGGATTCACTGAAGGCTATATGAGTCACTGGCAGAGATGGTAATAGAACCTTGGAGTTATGACTCCAAATCCTCTGCTCTGTGTGTCTGTCTAGGCTTCTATACAGTAACAGTCAACAATATAGCTTCTCTATATTTTGTCTGTAAGGAAAATGCAAATTAGTAAATATTTTTGGATTTTCCATTTTTGGAACAGGCAGATGAGTACTATTCTCACGTCTAAGGAAATGTTTAAGGCAGCCAGTATGACCAAAGCAATGATTATATCAACACACTAAACGATAGTTCAATTTTAAGATATGTTTGCGGAAGGACGTTACAGAGACCACTTTAAATGGTCTGTAAATAGTTGTTTTAGCTTCTAACCCCTTCCCATTCTCGTTAAAACTCCTTCCTCTAGTTATGCAGACTAGACACACAGCATGCCTAGAAATAGTTTGAGGTACGTTCTGGTTATTGGAGTATAAAAGATAAAGTGAAGCGTCCGCTTCTTTATCATGTACTGCCACAAAAAGCATGCTAAATGCAGCAGCCTTTCCAGAGGCCAACTTCAAACTCCCCCTTTCTACTCCTGGTAACATTTGAAGGGGACAGGCCAGCCCTGAATCACTTATAAACCTTTGTAAATGATTCTGTTAATCTACCATGATGACACCTCTCTGTTAGACTGAATAATAACTAGGAGCTTCATTTACCTCAGTGTTTTGACTTAGTACAGTCTGTGTTCGCTATAAATATGCAGATTCCATTTCCTTAGTTGCAAGTCCCAGTTCAGAGTGAATTATACCAAAAATCCAGCTGTTTTACTGGTAACAATAAAAACTACAGTACCTTATATTTCCCTTAGTGATAAACTCCCCCAATTGACTTGCATTACTCCTAACTGGTTACACATAGCAGCTAGTTATTACTGTTTATGAAGTTACTGGTCCATAAGATGCCAGAACAAAGTAACTAAATATGGGGTAAAAGAACCCAGCTGATATATATTGCTGTATGTAAGGGTTTTAAATTCAAAAGAATGAAGAGAGAAATACCTACATTTGCTGTGCTTCCTGATTGCAGAGTCTTTAACTGTGCTGTAATGTCATGCTGTACAACAGTTGTAGTGAGGCAGTGGAAGTATTAAAAACAGCAGCAGCCATATAGAAGATAGGTAGGAGATGATCTTCCTTGGTTCACACATTTTGCTCGTTTGAAGAGACCCAGGAGTCGCATTTACATTCAGTTGAGTCTGAACTGAGTGTTACAGAAGATTCAAGTGCAACTATTCTTCAGGAATGAAGAGTAAAAGGGAGAGAGGTGACTATGATTTATGGTAACACTGATGAAGCTTTTATAGAAGAAGATACATGTGTTCTGGCCATCACCATAAAAATTACTGTCCATAATTGGTCAGAGCTGCCAACTCAGCTTGCTTATAAACCTAACACCTTCTTTTAGGTCATGTCCATTATACCGGCATAATAAGTCAGAGCTCGAGTAAAGTTCGTTCAGCCATTCCTGCCATTCCTCTTTACGTTTCCCCCCTGTTACACGTGCATGCTGACATTCAGGGAGATCTCATCTCCAACGGAGGTTGGATCTCTGTGCTTCCGTGGATACATGCCTTCGATGGACTGTGGCTGCAACGGTGGACTGCGGCTGTGGTTGGGCATGCATAGATGATGAAATCTGATATTTTCCCCTTTTTTAACTGACCAGAACAAAACGCTCACTGCTGTTTCTCTCAGTCTCTCTCTTTCTCTATCCCATGCTTCAGAAGTCTGTAACTGAGTTCATTATAGTGTGATAAATCAGCCAGCAAACTTGCATTATGGTGTGTTTAGGCAGCTCCTTCTCCTTAGTGACAGCTGCTTGGCACAGGATGTTGTAATTATCCACTCAAAAAAGAGATACTTATAGGTGCTGAAAGGATAATGGCAGTGACTGAGCATGGCCTCAGCTTCCTCATGGGCCTCAGCTTCAAAAGCCCTGCTTAGGGGTCGGTTATATTGTTGACTGTTGGCTCCGTGGCTGTGGGAGGTCGCTGTCACTTTGGCACTTTAGAGAGCCGCTGTTCCCATAAAAGGCAATGGGCCTTTTTGTAATGCATTAGCCGCCAACATATAACTGCTGCCACACAACTGGCATTTGTTAGTGCATTTGTGTTCATTCTTGAGGATAAACATACCATACTTGTCAATGACAATTAAAAAAAAAAACCTTATTAATCATACGTCTGAAGAAAAAATCCAGTAGACCATTTGCTGGATCCCACACAAAATCACACTTCACACACTATAGATAGTCCCATTGTGAGACCTGGTAAATGAAAGTGGCAGATAAGTGGTTAATGAGCCTCATCTTACAAAAGCAATCTAAAAGAGCTTAGCTTGTTGAGGCTAGCAAAATGAAGGCTGTGTGGGATATTATTGCTCTCTATAAATACATCATGGGAGTAAACACCAAAGAGGGAGAAGAGCTTTGGAAGCTAAAGATTGATGCTGGCACAAGAACAAATGGATATAATCTAGCTATGAATAACTTTGGGATGGAAATTAGGTTTCTAACCACCCAAGGAGTGAGGTTCTGGAACAACCTTCCAATAGGAGTAGTGGGAGCAAACAACCTAATTTTAAGATGGCGCTTGATACATTTATGAATAGGATTATGATGACGGGATTATCTAAAATGGAAAGGGACAGGACTGTCTGACCAGGGAAGTCCCTTCCAAGCCTATGTTCTAATGAATCAAAAAGACAATGTTGGAGTTCACAGAGTCTGAGCGGGACACTTCATTTACTACTGTACATGACCTTCTAAGCTTTTTGCTTCTGCTACAATACTTCATTTTAGTATCCATTGTGGACTACTCATAGTGTATAAAGTTTTGTACGTGTGTCTTTGCAGGATCAAGGCTCAAATCTTTAATCATAATGTCTTTAAAGTGCCCCATTTATAAAGCATTTCAGTGTGAAATAAAAAAGGAGCCAGCAATCATGTTATAAGCCTGATGATCAGGAAATCAGAACTTCAGCCAAAGATCCAGGAAGCAGTGGCCAGAGCTAGACAGAACAGCAGATTTCCAAAACTCATTTTATAGGGGAGGAAGGTTAGTACATGGATGTGCTAAACCTGAGGGATGAAGACGGAAAAAGCTTAGAATTTTCTCAAAAGAGACCTATGGGAATTTCCTTCTATTCGCTATGTCAAGCTGCATCTCTGGGTTTCCTGTCTTCATCTGTGTGGCCAGGTTTTGTTTCCTCTTTGAATGGCCATGAAAATAGTTACCTATCCAGATGGCATCAGTGGAGACTCTGAAATCTTTTCAGATATTTTAAAATCCTGCTGTGTGATAGTTTGGTTTAGTTTCCAGTCATGATCTAATCAAGGACTCAGTTGTGTATTTACAGAAATTCCACAGTCAGAGGTAAGTGCAGTGTTACACCACCATACCTACCTAACCTCAGGCTTTGGGGAGATTTTTCAGACCATCAACACTGTTTCAACCATCTCAGAACTTCCAAAGAGTATAGTCATCGTAGGCGTAGAAATCTACTCACCTTTTCCACAAAGAACCCAAAGGTTTTTATCATGCAAACAGTTAAACATTTTATAGTATCCTAAAATATATACATATCTCATAGAGCTGGAAGGGACCTTGAAAGTACTTTCATTAGCAGGACCAAGTACTGTCCCTGACAGATTTTTTTTGCCCCAGATTTCTAAATGGCCCCCCTCAAGGATTGAGCTCACAACCCTGGGCTTAGTAGGCTAATGCTCAAACTACTGAGCTATCCCTCCCCTGTTCAGAGGGCACAAAACAACACCGGCAGTCAATGGAGCAGTATTCTTCAGCTGAATTTTTACTTATCAAAGTATCAAAGACATTCACTATATTATTTTAACTGAGAAGAACCAAGCATGTACTACATTCGTATGGAAATGGAAGGGATATCTTTATGACTGGTATGTACAAAATCACAAAAGTGAAATCAATAAGTACATTAAAATTATTGAGGGGCTGATTCTGCAAATTCTTAGACCTGGTCTACAATAGGCTGACATAGCTGCGGTGGTCAGGAGCCTGAAAAAACCACACTCCTGAATGGCATAGCTATGCCAACCTAACTCACACTGTACATGCAGCTCTACTGATGGAAAAACGCATCCACTGATGGAGCCACTGTCGCTCAAGGAGTTGGTGTTCCTATATTGATGGAAAAATCCCTTCAGTCAGTGTAGAGTGAATCTACACTACGGGATTATGCTGGCATAGCTATGGTGACCTAACTATGTTAGTATAATCTCTGTAGTGTAGCCATACCCTTAGTCATGTTCAATCCTGCAAACCACTTGATTTCAGCTAGAGGATCACATGAGCAAGGGTTGCAGGATAAGATTCTATGATTTCATATACACTAGGATAATTAAACTGTTACACTACGTTAATCTCTGCCTGCTTTGCAGTGTGTGCTAGATACACCTGGCGCAGTAGAGCAATAATTGAGAGTGTAATGTGTCTGTACCTTGTACGTGCTGCTGGTTGAAGCTGCTTTTGTTTTCAGTAAATGGTGGCATTCTGAAATTACATGAAGGGCCCTGAAGAAGCTACTATTTGGGGCCCATCAGTAGAGCCCAGTCTTTCTTGCAAATGCAGAATAACATGAAATAAAATGAAAAACCACAATTAAAGTGACATAAAATGAGAAACATCCCACAGCAGCTGCTCCCGTGGCTCCTGTCAATAGGGCTGGGCCCGGCTCCCCACTCCAGTAGGCTGCATGATCTCGAAAAGTGATGAACCAACCTGTCTAAGGAAAATAGAATACAATAAACAACAACAACAAGAACCCTGCCTCTGGGAGTTTAACTGCTGAAGGGGAGAAGAGTTCATAGAAACTGCATCCCAGACACTGCATTTTTTTAATGGTTTCATCCGTCATCCCTCTGCTCAGGTCTTTATTACAGCCCTAGCATTAGAGTTAGCCCCTTGTTTGTCTCCAAAAGTGGAAAATGGGCTGTCTTCTTTTTAATGAAACATACAAGTATTTTTGAACGTCTTTTCCACTCTTACTCCATGTTGAGAAGTGACTGTGGGGAGCTTTTCCTCCTGAATCTGATCACTAGGGGACCGGGGTGGCGGAAGGGCAGCCCCCCACTGATAGTGTATGTTAGGGATCAACCAGTTGAAGTGTGCCTCGGGGGATGAAGGGGAATGGTTCTTGCCTTGCAGTTTCCATTATTTATTTATCAGCCACAGAGGTTGGGGTGTGATGGGTGTGGAACTGTTAGCCTGATGGGGCTCTCTTTTCCCTGGCCAAGCAGTGAAACACAACTGTTAGCCAAGGGAGATGACTTCTGTCTGTATTACCTCTTTGTAATTCTTCTTCAGGAAGAACCCACCTCCCGCATTAGAATGTCAACAGATATCAGCATTGCCTCCAAGCATGCCTCTGTGCCTGACTGCAACCTGTGAGAGTATCCATCCCAGGGAAAGGACAGGGACGGAATGATAAGAATGAGTAATCAAATAGCCATAATGTAGTTAAAATATAAGGAATACAGGAAAAAAAACCTCAACCCATCCGATGACAGTTTGCCTGGAGTACCTCAAAGAAAATGAAGTTATGAAGTGTGAATAATATTATATTTTCCTAATAGGAGGCAGCAACTCAGCAGCAAAGGGATTAACCTAACAGCCAGGCTAGTGACTGAGACGTATTTAACCCTAGTTAGTTGGATGGGAATTGTAAGAGTTCCTTTGGGGAAATGGGGTACAAATTATTAGGAGAAGTGGTGTATTGTATTGTTTACAGGTAACCTGTAGAGACTATTCTGGTGTTCTATGGGCTGGCTTGATTCTACTGTGACTTTTCTGACATCTGAGATTTCTTAGATTGAGACTTCATGGGGCTGCGACAGTGAACTCAGAACTGTCCAGCAGACATCGCTCAAAGAAGTTTAGTTGCAGATTAGCTGATAGTGCTCTGTGGCGCCAATCCAGAAAAGCACTTTAGCATGCGCTTAATTTTAAGCACATGCATAGTCTGATTGACTTCAAGTTAAGCATGTTTAAATCCCTCACTGGATCAGGTCCTAAATTCAATTTTCAAGTTTCTTTTGTAAGTCATCTTTAAAAGTTGGAAGTAAATCCTGCTGTCCTACTTCATATGGAGGTACAGTTCTCTGCACCTTTCAAAACCAAAGAGAAAAAAGAGAGCAGAGGCAACTATAGTATAAATGACTTTTGTAGAATTGCACCCACTTACACCAGGTCTGAATTTGGCCCAATGTTCCTGAATTTATGACATTGTTTTCAATTCCTGCTCCTCAAAGTTGGGGGTGCCTGTGTTTAGTGAGATCAAACATATAAGAGAGAATCCTCACTTCTGGAAACTAAGAGAGAAAAGAGTTAATAGTTTGAAGCCAGTGTATTTATTAGAATACAGATCAGCAACCTTTGGCACGTGACCCATCAGGAAAAGTCCCTGGTGGGCCGGGACAGTGGCCAGCACATCCCTCAGCCCACACTGCTTCCCACAGCCCCCATTGGCCTGGAACAGCAAACCATGGCCAGTGGAAGCTGCGATTGGCCGAACCTGTGGATGCTGCAGGTAAACAAACCATCCTGACCTGCCAGCGGATTTCCCTGACGGGATGTGCCAAATCCCTATATTAGACTTTCTCCTCCTCTGTCTTCTGTCATACAAGATGTGCTGTATGATACATTCTCATTCTTTCCTGTGTGCAGCACAGGAGATCCCTAAAGATTAGTATCATGCTGAGGCAGAAGATTTCTTGATCTGAGCTGAAAGAAGGGAGGGAAGAGAAAGATGGTGATGGTAAGTGAGATTTGTCTCACACCAATTAACTTACACATGGAAGAGTGACTGAATTAGCCACAATGAAATAATACCAGCAATCATTTTGCACAGTGACTCACACAAAATAGCCTTGAGGCTTTACAATCAGTCATTTGTTGAAAGAAATGCGTCTGCCGCTATGTAGCATATTAAACATATAGCTGCATAGATACACCCACAAAGGTAAGGGATGGTTGGAAATCCAGCAGGATTGTTTGCTTAGAGCTGATTTACCACACTGTATCTGAAAAGTGTTAGTAAGCTTTAAAAATCAAGCAAGAGAGGAGAGTGACACAATGTCTGCAATCTGCTTGGAACATGGTGAGCCATATTTGGCTCTCCATTTCACTGATACATCCCAGTTGTTTTAGACCAGGGATCGGCAACCTTTGACACGTAGCCCATCAGGGAAATCTGCTGGCAGGCCAGGACGGTTTGTTTACCTGCAGCATCTGCAGGTTCAGGTGATCACAGCTCCCGCTGGCCGCGGTTCACCGTTCCAGGCCAGTGGGAGCTGTGGAAAGCGGCGTGGGCCCAGGGATGTGCTGGCCGCCACTTCCTGCACCCCCCATAGGCCAAATGAAATAAATACCAGAGGAGGAACACATGCAAAATCCTACACAACCCGTGCAAGAAGCAGTAACTAATCCAAAACCTCTCAAATATAAACCTTAAAAGAAAACAACTACTGAGTCTCACCTAGAGAGATGCCACTAATATGCTCTAGTAAATGTCTGTACCTTAGCTGTCAGTTCTTGAATATAGAGGTCCAAAGCCTAGCCCACTAAAACCTTAGAGGTGAAGATCCATAATCAAGAACCATTTCTCGAAGAGTGCAGTGCTGCATCTCTATGCCAGCATAACATCTTGTAAAGGCAGTGGAAGCTGTGGGTTCTAAAGGAAGGTCACAGGAAGATTTAAGTCTAGTGCAATTGGAAAGACTTAAATTCAGATCAAAGGCAGTCCTGACACTAGCCTGTTTGTCCACTTCTCCCACAAATGTCTGTGCACCTTCTTCCATGCTGCCCATTACGCATGGAAGACCCTTCCTCAACAAAGCCATAAAATCCCTCCCCAAGACTCACTTCTACTGTGACAGCTACAAGAAATCAGCCAACTAAGGAGGGCCAAGGTGATGGTCAATTGGGGCAGCTGATACTATTTATTTCTTCACAAAATAATACCTCCATCAAGTTGTGTGTTAAGCCAGCTATGTGACTGTGCAAACATTACCTTCAGTCTCTCTCACCTCCTATTATTTTCTACGCTCATTGGAGATTAGATCGGATTCCTGCTGTAATCAATGGCAAGAGTCCCATTGACTTCACTGATGATGACTCATGCCCTGGTTGCATCTTGCTTCAAATCAGATTGCAATCTTGTTGGGACAAAGACTGTTTTTACCTCTGTTTGTACAATGCCTAGAACAACAGGGCTCCAATCCAGATTGGTGTTTTGGGTGATAATATAAATATTAAACAATAATAGGGCAGTAACAGTAATAATAATTAGTGCAGGTGATAATAAATAAGTGGAGGGGACAAAAACAGAAACAGAAAGAAAAGAAATGGAAACTCAGGGATGAGCTAAGATTTCTGCTTCAAGACATTGCCAGCTCTGTAAAGAAAGGTAAAACAGCCAGTCAATGTCCAAGTGCAGCAAAGTGCTTAGCTACACTAAATTGGTGTGTGAATGCCTGTGGATGGGGCTAAGTCTTCCACTTTGCCTAAAGCAGTGAGAAGGCTAGAGCAAGTGCTGCCTCAGAATCAGGAGGTCATCAGGCTAGATGCTCTACCTCTACCCTATCCACAGTGATTTTGTAGCCTCTCATTACAGGATTATCTCTGAAATCCAACCCTGTTGTTGGTGAGTGACATATGCTATTCAAGTTTGGGAAGCTGTCGGATCAAATCAATCCAATCCAGTCACTTATACCTACTAATTCTGAGTCTGCTTCAAATGGCAAAAGAGGGTTGAGGGCAGCGCCTTGAAATATCTCACTGCACAATAGTTGTTGCAAAGAAGTTTTTGTAAAGTATATTTCTAACATTGCATAGCCTGTCACAAAATAATTCTTATCAGCCATTGTTTTCCACTTATAGTCTTAACCAAGTATAATAAAACATTTCCTTACTCTGTTATTTTAAAGCATTATAGGGCTAAATTCTGTTTTTAATTACAGCTGTAATTGATTTCACTGGGGATACTCCAGATTTACACAGATGCAGAATTAGAGAGACTGTATCCTGGAAAACAGTGACTCTAAAAAGGATATAAGGATCAAATAGGACAAGCGAGTTAGCATGAGTTCCCAGTACAACAATGTGGGGAAAAGGGCTAATGTGTTCCTTGAATGAAAAATGTGTGAGTTGTGGGTGGGAGTAGGGAAGTGATTGTACCTTTGTATATAGCTTTGGCAAGACTGATATGGACATACTGCATCCAGTTCTGGTGCCCACACTTTGAAGAAGAGAAGAGCTTTAAAACAATCCAAGGGCTGGAGAAACTGCCTTACAGTGAGAGACTTAAAGAAGTCAACTTGTTTAGTTTAGCAAAAAAGAAAATGATAGGTGACTTGATTACAATGTGTGAAGTACCTTCACAGGGAGAAAATACTCACCACTAAAAGGGCTCTTTAGCAGAGAAAGGCATAGTAAGAGCCAATGGATAGAAGTTAAATTCAGACGAATTCAAATTAGAAATAATGCACCATTTTTTAACAGTGAAGGTGATTAGCAATTGAACAAATTGCCAAAGGAAGTGGTGCATTCTCCATTTCATGGTATCTTCAGATCAAGACTGGATACCTTTCTAAAAGATATGCATTAGTCAAACGCAAGTTATTGGGTTCAATACAGGGGAAACTGGCTGAAATTCTGTGGCCTGTGTAATACAGGGGTCAGACTAGATAATCTAATGAATCCCTTCTGGCCTTAAAATCTATACAACTGTATAGCAGGACCTATCTCTCTCGGCAAAATCTAAGAGAAGACATTTTTATTTGCTGCTGCTTTTGATTGTTAAAATAGATGTTATTAAATTTTAATATTTTGTATTGCAAAGTGTCCAGCAATCCATGACTTCAAGCCAGGATTTCATTCCAGTGTGTGAAGGATGCTGTGTAAGGATTACGTAAACTCTTTCTACCAAGAATAGACTACCTGAGCTACAAAACACCAGGCTCAGTGGGAGTATTTGAAGGGTGAGGCCTTCAATGCATCTTTTAAAATATGACTTCCGGAGTGTAATATATTTAGCTGAATAACTGTAAGGGGCCTAATTCTCTCTATTGTCAACGAGAGTTACACATGTGCTTGGAGATGAGAATAGGTCCTTTCATGTAGAATTCTCTACTGATATCAGTAGGAGCTCTCTGTTTCTTCTCCAACCCACCACACCCTACTCCAATTTACTAGTCCCCTGTTTTAATTGGAGGAGGCTATAATTTTACACTGCTACCTGTCTTGAACAATTTGCTTTGTCTGGTTTATCTAGTTTATCTTGAACTTTACATTTTATCTCTAATTTTTCCCTAAAGTATTTTGACTCATATTAGCTCTTCCAATCTTGTTGCTGTAGTGAAATGAGACCTTTTCCACCAGTATAGGGGAGATTTTTAAAGTCTCAACTGTCACACCTCCCATTCAAAGTCAATGGGAGTTGAGTACCTGTGCCTTTATAAACCTACCCCTAGATAATTCCTGAGTAATCACACTAAGAGCAGAATTTGACTCTAAGGTTTTTTGGAATATCTCCTTCTAGAGTCTCCTCCCACCCAAGTCAATGGCAGCATGATTGGGCCCTGTGTTTGCTAACTGGATTTTTCCTCTGCTCATATTTCTGTCGCATCGTATTGTATATATTTGATTTATGTGTGGTGTTCTTATATTTAATCTGTGCCCACTTAGTCACATTCACTGCCATTTTGTATTTATTTAGCACTCCATTTTGCACAGAAAGGTAACTGTGATAGATACGATATGACAAGTTGCAAATACGTATTCTGTGCAGATCTATTTTGCTGCAGTTGACATACACGGCTTTGGAATGATGGGATGCTGTGTTTTGCATTTGACAGTTCGTTATGGGACAAGTTATTTACCCAATAGTTGTTTTATATAAGAGTATTTTGCTGTAGCTGTGAGTTCTCTGTAAAGCAATATTTAACAATTCTTATTTATTTTACTCTCCATTGTGATGTCTTCTTAGAAACTTGACAATAAAATCTCTTCACCACTGGGTCAAACACTGATGCTTCTCTGTGTTTCAAATGGAGATGAAAAGAACAAAGTTAAAATGTCTGATTTATTTATCAGCAATCCATCTGTGATAATATTAAAAGGAACACAATGAAAGTTTTGCTGTTAACTTCAATGGGGCCAGGATTTCCCGCACATTCTCTGCCTAACAACAGTTACTAGATGGGACACACATTTTTAAAAATGTGATATGTGATAAGTGGATCTGACCTGTCTTTCTCATCCGTGAAAGGAAATGAGGGAGTCCTTAATGATATGTGGGTGGGGCCGGGGGAGGGAGAGGAAGACCCAAAAGAAAGTGAAATGGTTGACTAGGAACCAATGCTATGACACGAGGAATTTTCAAGCCCCTTCCTGATGAAAGATGGAGCAACTGGTCACAGTCCTTCAGAGTCCTGAATGTGGCAATAATATCATTATTTGGCAAGTGCAAGATCCCTGAGCTGATAAAGCTGCTGAAGAGTCTTTTCTAGTCTGTCTAGTAGCTCTTAGAGTGCTTCAAATCCCTCCAATGCCACCTTAGCCACTGCCATACTAATATTCAAGAAAACTGGTGTGGAGTAAAAGACCCAATATCTCAGATGAAGAGAGTTCCAGCCTCTTATCAATAACTGAAATATTCTTTGAGATCATCCCTTCCCCAGCCTCCTCAGAATCTCCTTATCTACTGGCACAAAGGAGACTGCGGTCTGGTCTCTCTGACCACAATTGGACCACTCCCCAACCAACCTATATGATGTAAATTTATTAACTCTCCTCAACCTTTTCTAATACCAACCATTGGGAACTGTATAAATAATGACTGAAGAGTTTTGAACTGCATCATTTCCAAAATATCCCTGTATCATGAGCAGTAATTGAAGACTTCTGTTAATGGTAAGGGACTATTTACTCAATCAATTATTTCCCAGTTTGAAGTAGCTGAATCGGAACGGGAACAATTAATAAAAGGCAAAGAAAGCAGAGCAATTAGATCCAACAGGATGTGAACTCTTAGGCTATTGCGGCATACCTCAGGCATGCTGTGAGCCACAAAGCCTAAGTCATGCACCAGTGACCCAGGAATGTGCACCCTATTTCGGCATGGTGCTTAATTTCTCTTTGAAACATGCTCCATGTTTGCTGAATTTGGCCTTTCTCCAAGACACTTGACTGCAGTCCAGACTCGATATTTATTTTGTGGTGAATACTTAATAATATGAATAGAGATGAATGTAAGACAGTAAATACAGATTTTCATCTGTCAGGGGAAGGTTTGAGTCTGGCTCTTGTTATAACTTTCTATCATCCTTTATTTTTTAAAAATCCCAGTGCTGGAGAGGACATGAAAATAAAGGGTCAGATCTTCAGATGCAGGGCCGGCGCTACCATTTAGTCAGCCTAGGCAATCGCCTAGGGTGCCAGAATAATTGGTGGGCGCCGTTTTGCCGGAGGGGGTGGCAGGCGGCTCCGGTGGAGCTGCCGCAGTGATGCCTGCAGAGGATTCGGTGCTCAGCGGCTCCGGTGGAGCTGTCGCGCCTGCGGACGGTCAGCTGCTCGCGCGACTCTGGTGGACTGCCTGCAGGCATCACTGCGGCAGGTCCGCCAGAGCCGCGGAGCACCGGACCCTCCACAGGCACCACTGCAGCAGCTCCAGCGGAGCCGCGGGACCAACGCGCGGGGCGGCGAAATTGCCGTCCGCCTAGGGCGCTCAAACCCCTAGCGCCGGTCCTGTTCAGATGGTTTAAATTGTCATAGCTCCGTCGATTTCAATGTCAACATACCAATTTACAGCACTTGAGGACCAGGACCAAAAAAATCTATGTCAAACAGTAACAACACACTTTAAAGGACTGGACTGATAAAGGGATTTGAGACCAGAGTCTCACAGAAATGAAATCCTTTGGTGCAATGCACTACCATCATGACAAAACAGGGAGCCATTCCTAGCTTGCGTCAGTAGTGTCCAGCCTGTGGTCTGGCCCTGAAGGCTTGACATTGTGGCTGTCAAGAGTGACTGTTAGGAAGAAAATGTGTATTTGATTATGAATGGGAAGTGTGCTCCTGAGCCACACCCTGTGATTTTAAATCTGAAATGTCTGAATCAGCCCTATTGATAGGAAGGAGGGGACACCTGAAGCAGCCCTAGTGCGGGCCCAAAGGGGTCTGAGCATCTACTGTTCCTTATTGTGGTTGCTCAGCAGCTTCCTTTTGGTCATCAGGTACGCTTCATGAGAGGAAAGTAGTTCTGGCTACTCTGTTGTTGTTTCCCTGACAGGCTGTGGAAGCCCGAGAGAGTGCTTTACTGGCACTACCTGACCCCAGAGGATGACTCTCCTCACCCACACCAAGAAACCCGGGAGAGGAGGAAAAATAGTCGAAGTTGAGAACCAACAACCAATTATGGATTCCAGATTCTATGCTCCAGTACAGCCTAAAGACTGCTCTAACTTGCCCCAGCTGTCTATGGTGCCGTAGAGACCATATGCCAGCTGAGGAAAGCTGGAGTGCAGACCATACCAATCACTCCTATACATAATCCATGCACTAGGGGCTGTCAGAAGGGAGGTGAAAGAGTCAAACTGTGCCTACTGGGGTCTCCCCCATACTGAGGGAATCCCCATCAGGGGACTTGTAAGTGGCTTCTCTTCCTTTTGCATCACAAGTGGAGTGGAGCACGCTAGACAGTATGTCCTAAAATCTTAATTGGGGCCCCCTGACCTTTATGAAATAACATATTTGGTGCTCAGGCAGAAAAGGTTGGGCACCACTGACTTGTAGGATCCTGTTGGTGGTAGGGCAGAAGCCATGAGTTCCCTGCATTTCTTGCCTTATATGTGGGGAGTTGGGACTTTTGAAGTGCTAGGCATGAGAATCCTGGCTTGTAACATGGGCTCTTTTCCACACTGTGAACTCCTTCTCTTGCTTCCTACTGAGTTGCAGCCAGCACTCATGGAGACACTCTTCACAGGCTTGCTCTTGTCTCTGGCAGATGAGCCATGGAGGAGGCACAGGTGGCCATGGGGCTCTATGCTGGATTATTTCAGCATCAAATTGAAATCTGACTACAATATTTGTATGCAGTATGCAGGGGTTAGCATCTGCTGTGTGTGGCATATATGTCCATTTCCCCTCACGCTGTGGCTGCTTTCTCCTTGTGTCCTAACACTGAGGAAGAACAGGGGCATGTGGGTTTTTTCACTAGTATCCATTGGAGCACATCCCCGAGCTGCCTATGGCTGTGTAAATAGGCTGTTTTCTAAAGAACTTTGCTCCCATTATATAACATCTGAATGGGTGGGCACTGGGTCAGACATTGTTCTGTAAACTTAAATTATCCAAAGCTCACTGTAACTTCCCTGTGTATTGATTCAACAAACTGGGTGCAATTACATATACAGTTTAGGTGAGATTCACCCCTGTGCAAACAGACTGCAAGAGGCCAATGCACCACTTAGGTCCCATTTACATTTCAGGTCTTAATTAGGACTGAAGTGGTGCATAGGCTTTGTGTTGGCTGTCCACAGAGGGGTGAATTTCAAAGTCTGTGAAACCAAATAAATGGGGCAAATTCACTAGTACACTTTGTCTGCTTTGTGCCACTCCAGCGACACAAAGCAGCTGGAAACGCAACTTAATTGACCAGTTAAATTGGGCTTTCAGCTGCTTTATGTAGCTAGCACAGTGCAAAGTTGCCAGAGTATACCCGTAAATTTGGTTCAGTATTTTTAAATATTAATTCCTTTAATTAAAGTTTTGTGTTCAAAAGGATAGAGTAAAAATTATGCTTAAGGGCTTTATGAATTGGTCCATTAGTAGTGAGTTCTTTCAGCAGATATTTGAAAGGTTCTGTCAGCAACATTGACTAAAACCTTGGTCCATCTTGTGTTATTTTTTTCTTTTACCTTCGAGCAACAGTGTAAATCATATTTGTGAGAATGAAATATCTTCCTTATCCAGCTGTAGCATGAAACAGACAGAGCAAGTGGCAGTTTAATTTAAGATGAACAAGCGATAAGCAGAGAGCCATGGAGTAGATTGGATTTAATTAAAAGAGGGCATACTTTATCTTCTTGGATTATGTGAATGTTTTATTTTGTTTCCTCCCTCTCCCTCCTCCCCAAATTTTTCTTTGGAGCTCAATGAAAAGGATCAGCTGCTGTTAGAGAAATAAAAATGGAAGTGGTATGAGAGAAGCTTGGTCTACTTCCTGCCTTTTTTTTCCTTTGTTTTTGCTTGCAGGAAAGCAATATTCACTCTCATATTCAGAGAAGTCATCCAAGTCTATTGATGATAAACCCTCTCCTGATGACTGCCAGAGTCTCAGTGCCATGTCTTGTAAAGCAAATAAACGGTGCCCTCTCTATAACTATATTAACACACACTTCTTACAGTGATCTGGCTAATGACAGAACTCTAATGACATCTATGGCATTCTTTCCACTACATGCACAGTACTGTAATGGAAAACCCTCACCCTCCATAGTGTACATATGTGTCTGGGCACCCTCCCACCCTTTCCCCCAGATTCACTTCTAACATGCGTTTTATGTTCACTTTACAGTTGTTCAGCACATCAAACGACACAATATTGTTCTAAAAAGAGAGCTGGGTGAAGGAGCCTTTGGGAAAGTCTTTTTGGCCGAGTGCTATAACCTTTCTCCAGAACAGGACAAGATCTTGGTGGCAGTGAAGGTAAGAGAGTCTAGGATTTCCATTGTTAATTCATGGTTTCAACTAATGCTGTTTTATTTGTAAATGATCTGTTTGCCTGTTCACTAAGCCCAGTGTAACTCCTGTGATATATGTGCAAGGGCTCACGAGGCTGATGGAGTGTCAAGAGAATATGATATTTGATCTTGCTGTGGGTTATAAAATGAGAACTGAGTTTCATAAAGAAAAGGGGGAGGGAAGTGTCACAATGGGGCAAAATCTTTTGTGGTTTATCTGAAATACAAGAAGTGAAAAATAATGGCAGAAGTGTCATTAAAAATACATGGGGGCTCATGTTCATATGTCTAAAAAAACCCTAAACTATAACCAGCTACATGACTAGGTTACACATGTAACTGCTAGTCAATAAAGAACTATTCACAAAGGTTCATGTGGTTCTTAGTCAGCTGCCAACATTTTACAATATCATTTCCTGGCCTAAGCTTTTGGGTAAAATTGTGGTGTGATCTTAAGCTGCTGCTGTGTTGAAATGCAGAAGTGACTGCATTTCAATGCTGGAAGGGTAATTCTTAGTTATAGGACTCCATTCTGTCCTTCCGAACGAAAACCCGTGGGAGGAGGAAAACTAAGGAGAAAATACCAATAACTATGAAGCTGCTGGTATCTGGAATTATTCTCCCCTTAGAGGGGAGGAAGAGTTTATCAGCATCACAGAAAGGACCGAACTCCACTCGTGCCCCAGAAGGAAACAAGGGAACATCCCCACTGATTTTGGGGCATCTGTGCAGTAGCTAGGCTACTCCACAGGCACTCTCCTGTCAAGCAGTGGAGTTCGTGAGGGTGGTTCCCAAGCCCAGCTGTGGATGTAGAGTAGAAAACATAGTTAACTAATCCTCACTAATTTCCACTCCACATTTTGGAGTCTGCTGGAGGCATCTTGTGAAAAAGGCAGGTCCTCTCCTCCCACCCCCCACCTTTGTCCTACCAATATGCACAAAGGTCTGAATGTGAAAAGTAAAAGCCCCATTAAAGTCATTGGGACTATTCATTAACATACGTTTTTGCAGAACTGAGCCCCGAGTTAGGGAACAGAAACAATACCATGTGACCCATCTGACATTCACAACGAAACAATTATGTGCAAATTTTGAATATTAATGATTCATCCATAGAGTAAAACATCCCAGCAGATCATCTTCATGTAAATATAAACAACAAATAGATTTGAGTAACTTGCAATGTGGGAGCAGGAAAGGAGGCTAGATTTGTCAAACGAATAATTTCTTGCAAATGTTCTCTGAGTTTGCCAAGCTCAGGGGTCTATGGAAGCTTGCAGCTCTTTGCAGTAGTTTAATAAAATTGATGGGAAAAAAGAAAAATGTAGCCCTGAAAGGATATAGCAGAGTCAGGGAGGAAGTGAGGAGTTAAAGATTACAACCTTTGGATAAGTGAATAATAACAACAATGCATAGCTTTTATATAGCATTTTTCATTCATTGTTTTGTGGAAGAGATGAGATTGTTTTCTGACCAATTGATTAATAAATCTACACTTCCTCTCTTTTCCCTCACTTAGCAGTGCAGTGACATAATCAGCACCTTTCCATTCTCTTACTCCCTTTGTCAGTCCTGAACAAATGGAGCCCAAAAGGGAGTCACTTCAGGTGCTGTTTAGATGCTACCTGCCCACTCTCTTCTTTGTTGCTGTTTCTCACTGCAGCTCACAATGGCTTTGAGGGACAGGTGTCTCCAGGGATTAACAGACACGATTCTGTCAGTTCACAGCACCAGGACTGGTACAAGCCTCATCCCAATCTATACTTAGGGTAGTGCTTATTAGCCATCTGACTGATAACCAAGGAAAGAATCTAAGCCTCATGATCCATGTCATAAGCTACCTTCAAACTGAACTATTAGGAAGAAATCTCCTTTTGGGGGCAGGCTATTCCCTAACTGCCCATTTCGGGGTTCTTACTCCTTTATCTGAATTATCCAAAACTGCCTGCTGTCAAAGAGAATGTTGGACTAGGGGGTCCAAAGTTTTCACCCAGAAGGGCAATTCCTGTGTTCCTATTAGGGTGACCACTTTACTTCTGTACATATGATAGAACAAGGTCCGGCTCCCACTGAAGTCACTGGTAAAACTCCTATTGATTTAAGTGGGAGCAGGATTGGGCTCCAAGGGAAATGTATCTTGAGGCAAGGTTCAAAGTACAATTAAGGTATTTCTACCTTTCAGAGTTGTGAATAATTTAGAAGGATTTCACACCAGTAAACCTAGGAAAACCCCCTTGGGACTGAGAACAAACTAAAAATGTTCCTGTGAAAAAGCTTCTACCATCATAATTGAAGTGTCTATTTGGTGACAAAAATGTCTATCTCTGGAGGATTTAGGCAGCAAAGAAGCTGAGCAAGTTGGCCCAGGAGTGAGCATCTTCTCACTTATGTGAAATTGTTGTCAGAGCTTCTTTTCATTCATTGGAGGCTCCTCTGGATCTTTGACATGCCTTCTGCTGGTTGCTGGGCAACCGTAACAGCATTGTGCTTGCATGTTAAGAAATAGCAGGTATTGTGCCTTATAGAAGGAATTGGGCCTGACTCAAAATATAGCACTTTCCTTTTGGGTGGACAGATATTTTAAAATTTTATATTGATTCAGCAAATGATTTCAGAGCTAAGAGATTCAGAAAAACCTAGTTGTAGATAAAATCATATACACATCCAAATATCTGTGCTTCTTCCATTGAAAATAATACTATATTTTGAGCCAGTTAGGTTTCATATATTTTGACCTCTAGGTTTTTTGGACAGTGCACTGTGTGCAGGAACTCTTTCTGTGTGCCAGATCCTGTGCACAGAAGACTTAAGTGAACTGTAAATGGTGCATAAGCCTTGTATGTGCCCTCTGTACATGGGTGGGCCATTTGCTGCAAGGCAGTTCCAAAGGGCTTGGTGTGTGGATGGAGGAATAGTCACATGCCCCGTCTATGCCGTGTTGCCACTCCAAACCGCTACTGCAGACTTAGGGTTGCAGTACCCTCCATAAGTCACTGTCACAGGAACAGATCCATGGGCATAGTCTTGGAATCTGTTGACCACACTAGATTCACTTGACCCCCACTAGAGGGAATTCCTGTGGAGCACAAGTCTGCAGCTGCTTCCTGGTCCTCCTGAACCCATGGGGGTGGAATGGGCACACATGCCTCATATTATTTTGTGCAGCTGGATGTTTAAGTCTTGATCCTGATCTCAGAAACTCAGATGCACCTCACATATATTTTAGGCTATGAGCTAGTGATGTGATTCCTCTGTTTGTGTGCATGTCCTTGTGCGCTCTCATTAAGACTCAGGTAGGTTTGTATTTGGAATGGCTAAGCCCTGCCTCTGCTGCCACTACTGTGGCTATCCTGTTATTTATACAAGCTAGCACAAGTATGTGTACACGAGCTGGGGAATCACGCCCCTCGCCTGTACTGTAAATATAGCCTTATAGAGGGTCAGCTGTGTAAGTGGAGTAGCTGATTTTATGACACACGTGCCTACTATTTTTGATATCAGGATTGAATCATATAGTTGGCAATTTGCTTGTAGATTTCTGTTCCAGTTAGAGAAATTCTGCCTGTACAATACACAGAACCACAAACACAACACACACAAAAAGTGAGGATTTTCAGCTTATCAGATCTACCTAGTTCAGAGAGGTTTTTAAATCAAGCCAGACTTTGTAGTAAATACACAACTTAGCTTGTTGCATGGCATGGGGAGGGACGGTGAACCCAGTTAAGAGTGATAAGAATCTAATGGTGAAAGCTCAGTGTGCTGTGAAGGAAACATATCTATAGAATTTTGTTATTAATAACATTAATAGTAAGAATTATAATGGTAGCCAAACTCTCCAGTCATGGCTTATGGGTAACACCTGTTCCCTCTGCTTTTGTGGGCATACATTACAGCTCCACTGCATAGTTATGCACGGTCGAAGAGGATACCAGAAGTCCTTGTAATAGGTTCTGCACCGTGCATCATGGAGCACAGACCCAGAAGGGCAATTTCCAAATTGTTTCATGAATGAGGGCTTGGGATGGACTAGGGGAAGGGAAAAGTGTGGCCAGTGGATCCATGACTGAACAGACTCTTATCTGTGACAATTCAGGGTGAAGTGGAGGTGGGGCTTTTGCAACAGCCATGGAGCAGCTCTGCTGTCTGTGGGGAAAGATCCCCATTTCAGGGGAAGTTTTGCTTGCAGAGATTTGGCCCCTTTGTCACTAATAATGAATACATCTTTGTCTCAATTTCTTTAAGACTCTCCTGTTTCCCTGCTAGAGTGAGAACAAGCCAAATGCAGTATTCTGTGTTATTTGTATGTAAATTCTGTTTGCTTATTAATTTTTGCTCAGCACCAGTATCTCCACGCACAAGTGTCAGCTCTGTCTAATGCAGTAAAGTTATTGTGCGTGCTACATGGGGGGAAACATGAGGTGCAAGTTGGGGAGAAGTTCAGGCAACCCCCATGGTAGCAGAAACTCTCAACAGTCTACCCAGGTTTTAGGCCATTATTCATTCTGCTGGTTGATGGAAAATGTGTAGTTGCTATAGCAACTGCTCCATCATAGGATAATTTTGCTGCTTCTCGGAGATAAAAAATTAGTTTCTGAAACACACAATATGCCATCTTGATACAACAAAGCTGTCAGCATTTTTACAATCTTCCTGAGAAAATGTGTGATGGGGAAGCACATATTTCCCCCAAATTTTATTTTTTAAAGTAGTCCTCATAATTGCTTTGTTTTAAAAAATTGTTTTTACAATGAACTATTTTTCTAGAGCTGTTATATTGACAATTGGTTGAATGAGCGCCCAACTACATTACAGGTAAAATCATCACAGGAAACCACATTGTGATGCAGATGTCCCCTGTAATTCCATTATTTGCTATAGACTGGATCTTAGCTCGGTTCCTGTACTACTCTAAAGTCCTGAACAATCTAATAATGTGTTATAACTTGGTCCCATAACATGGCTGTTCTGTGTCGATAGATGGAACCTGAGTTTATGTTGCTGTTAGATGACTTAGCTCCATATAATGATGTTGAATAATGGGTAAGTAGCAGCAGCTAAAATCCATATTGCACTTGTGACAGGGCAACTACCTGCAATATCTTTGGGAGACAATATTGTCTTAAATGTAAATGAATGGCTTATGTATCACTGTGAGCCAGGGATTGTATACATTCCATGAGGGGGGCATTAGCACAGCTCTTCCATTAGTGAAAACAGCAGGGGATGATTAAGGCAAATCACTCAGGTTATTACACCTCCAGAAAGGTTCAAAGTGGATTCTCCAGAGACTAACAGGTAAAGAAAAGACTTTTGGATAAATAGCCTTATCTTAAACTGACTTGGGGCCTTCATTTCTGTGTTCCTGATCTAAAGACTGATATGAACTTGTAACCACAGGGAAAGCCCCATTATGAGGTTTGAATGACTAGCACCCTACCAGAGCTCTATGCTGCATTTAGAGTGATCTGTGCTAAACATCCGACGAAGTGGGTATTCACCCACGAAAGCTCATGCTCCAAAATGTCTGTTAGTCTATAAGATGCCACAGGACTCTTTGCTGCTCTTACAGATCCAGACTAACACGGTTACCCCTCTGATACTTGAAACTTTTTAATATTCATTAATTTTTTGATTGTTCTGATATGCTTTCCCAGTAATGCTTTCACTTTAAGAACAAATGTGCTTGCTGAGGAAGATCTATGTGGTGATCTGTAATTTCTGGCAGTACATAGTGCATAGCTTTTTGAAGAGAAAGCAAAGCACAAGTGCTGGTCTTTTAGGCAGATTGGCTTGCTGGGGCTATCACAAGGTAGATCAGGGAGCTGTGCAGTCTTAAAAATTCTAGTCAGAAGGGAGTGAGATGCGGGGCTCCACTGAAGAGAAGTGGTGACGGGGAGTCAGAAACCTTTAAATGGGTGCATTTGAGGGATCACAGAGGGGGAAATACAGGTGCAGTTACCTTGAAACTGTGACATCACCCTCTTCTGGTAATCCCTGTGGGAGAGGGACACTTGTCTCAGAAAAAACAATGAGGTTCAGAAATGCTCCTCTCAGGTAAGAAATGTTTGTGAGGTCATAGAGGAGATAGGGAAGTGGTCTCCAAAATCTGCAGATTCTGGGATTTATGGGGAAGAATGAGGGGCAACTTTGTAGAACCTTCAGGCTGCTGTCCAGCCTTCCTCTTTCCATCCCACATCGCCCCTCCATCTGGTCCTTATTATAGTATCATTTCATTTCTTTTTAAGTGAAATACATTTGACCTCTGCTTAACTTTAAGCATGCGAGTAGATCCATTGAACTCAAAGTGAGTCTTTGATTGGGGCCTTAGTTTGTAAGCTGTTGTGCAGAGAGATGACCACCTATAAGTCTGCAAAATGCTTAACTCAATTTTGATGCCAAACAGCAATAACATCAATAAAACAATTAATTAAAAAACCTACAATTCTGCTAAGTATTTTAGAGGGACCAGTCCTTACTTCAGAGAACTTACAATACTCACAGGCTCCAATTCAAGAGTGGGGTTTTACACTAGTGTAAAGCAAAAGAAACTCAGGCCCTTTGTCTATTCTAAGCTCTGCGTGGCAGGAACTGTGTTTTTGTTCAGTGTTCGTCCTGCTCCTAGCAATGGGGTCCTGGGCCATGACTGGGGCTTCTACAAGTTACTGCAACAGAAAAAATTAATACAATAGAACCTCAGAGTTACCAACATCTTGGGAATGGAGATTGTTCATAACTCTGAAATGTTCGTAACTCTGAACAAAACACAATGGTTTCAAAATTTTACAACTGAACATTGACTTAATATAGCTTTGAAACTTTACTATGCAGAAGAAAAATGCTGCTTTTAGCGATCTTAATTTAAATGAAACAAGCACAGAAGCAGTTTCCTTAACTTGTCAAATCATGTTTTTTTAAAACTTTCCCTTTATTTTTTAGTAGTTTATGTTTAACACAGTACTGTACTATATTTGCTTTCTTTTTTTGGTCTTTGCTTCTTCCTGATTATGTACTTCCGGTTCCAAATTAGGTGAGTGGTTGACTAGTCAGTTCATAACTCTAGTGTTCATAACTCTGTTCTACTGTAATAATAAATTTGTGATGAAATATAGCGGAGGAAATACTGTAAAATCACAGGTCTGTACTTTACTTGGATCTAGATCTGATATTTATAACCAGTCACGCCAAAAATGTATTTTCTCTGTCCCTGACATAGTACTGCACCCTCATCTCCCCACCCCCACCCCCACCACTCTTTATGTTTTACATATCCCTTTCCATTTCTTCTCCAGACACTAAAAGATGCCAGTGATAATGCTCGGAAAGACTTCCACCGAGAGGCAGAATTGCTGACTAACCTACAGCATGAGCATATTGTGAAGTTTTATGGCGTGTGTGTGGAAGGTGATCCACTCATCATGGTTTTTGAGTACATGAAGCACGGAGATCTGAATAAATTTCTCAGGTAAATTCATGAAGGTGTATCATCCTGCATAGGTGATATTGGGGGCAGTGTTTCTGAAACCTAGGGAGACGGAAAGTGTCTCAGAGCCAGGGCTCCAGCCCAAGCGAGAACACCTGCACTAATATTTTTAGCCCTGCGAGCTTAAGTCAGTTGACACAGGCTCTCAGTGCCATGTTTTCTTTGCAATGTAGACATACCCTAAGAATGAAAACCTGATAAACACCCAGTTAGTTCATGTTTTGTGATTTTGTGTCTTGCCTCATTACATGTTTTGCCTATTTAGAAGTATCTTTAAATCATTTCCTTACATTTTTTACATTATACCACATGGATTGTATCCCAGTTCCCTGTTTCCTTGGCCATAGTTTTCCACGACTAATTCTGCAGATGGTGTTTGTTTATAAAATTTTGAGACCTTGGCTAAAATGGGATCTGATTTCGAATCATCTTTAGTTTTTCAAATCCAAAGCTTGACTAATGAAGTTTGGCAAAATCCAACTTATCCTGTATTTCATATTTCTCTCTGTGCTGGGCCTAAATGAAAACCCTGGATGGAAACACTCCTGAACTTTGGGGGAGTTTGGATCCAGATCTATGTTTTGCAGCCCATCCCCTTTTCAATCTCTATTGTAAACTTAACAGTATTGAAACGTACAGTATTTTTGACAGCATTTCTCACAGCTTCTTTTGCTGCAGAAATGCATTTGAACAAGCTTTTTTTCTGCAAAGGAATACTCTAGGTGGGGCAAGCAAAGGAGAAAGGAAAATGCAATAACAACAGAAAGAATACATGAAACTCCAGAAATAAATCTCTCGTATTGGAGCATAAAAGATGTAAGGAGCAAAACACAGTCAGTACATTTTAAAAAAAAATCACGCTTTACTGTACTTGTGAATCACATAATGTAATTGCTTAATTTATAAAAGATGAGCCAAAACTGAAATCTCAGATCCACATCTGAGATGGAAAAAAATTACAAGAATTTCAAGAGAGGAAAGATTTATTCCCAAATCCACAGCTATTTTTATGTTCTATTTCAGATTAGGTCCAGGAATTGGATTTGGGTTTGTTTCTTGGTTATTAGAGATTTCCATGAGGGATGTAGATGAAATGTTACAAGATAATAGACATTTGCAACAGCTTTTTTTCCATGAAATTTCTACCTCTTGGGCCTGAAATCTCATGAGAACAGCTCACGAAAATTTGGTGCTGTTGAATCAGAAATCAAACCTTAAAGATTATCCTTGATTTAAACTCAAATGCAAACCTCAAACCCCAGTTTAAATCTAATCCAGAACTAAATCCACACATTTAGCCTATCCCTGGAATTTATTATTTATGTTTGTGTTCCTGGATAGATGTTATGACTCAAATATAGACCTAAAGACTTCAGTGCCATTGCATCTGTTTAAATTGGGCCCTTGGAGAGGATGGTAGTACTGAGAATGTGAAACTCAGTTACAATAAACAAACTGTTTTATTTTGAAGAGTATAATAAACATTTTTAATATTTACATGATTTTAGTACCATACTTTGTATTCTGCTGCTACTATCTGCATATCTACCATTTTATAAACAGCAACTATATTGCACAATGAGATATGTATGTCCTTTTAAGAAACAAGAATCTCATCCTAACTGGCAAGGTCACTCTAAGCTTGATGAAGTTTTTCAAAATTGGAAAAGGTCATTCTGTTGCTCTTTGTTGCCCTTGATTCTTAACCCAGTGTTGGGGGTGTGGGGGGGAAATAAGACAGCATATTTTGTGTTTCAGTTATATAGAATTATAGAGTTTAAGGCAATAAGGGACCACCAGGAGACTAAATTATTATGTGCCACAGGCAGAAAATAGGTATGACTGAGGTGCAACAATGCCCATGGCCTCTACAATGAGGGAATTGATTAATATACCCAGCTAATACCGGCAAGTGACCCACACTCCATGCTGCAGAGGAAGGTGAAAACCCTCAAGATCACTGCCAGTCTGACCTGGAAGAAAATTCCTTCCCAACACCACATATAGCAATCAGTTAGACGCTGAGTATGTGTGCAGGAACCAGGCAACCAAACACCTGAGTGAGAGAATGCTATGTGCTGCCTCAAAGGACTGGCCCTCCCGATCCAGTGTTCCATCTCCAGATGTGGCCATCTCTGATGCTTCAGAGGAAGGAGATAAACAACAACAACCCAAACATATCAGAATACTTTGGGGAGGGGGAATGAAATGATGAAATCCCTTCCTGATCCTGTCAGGTGACCAGCTGAAGCCATGAAACATGAGCTTTTAGGAAGAAAGAAATAATTGGGAAGGGAGCCCTAGGGCTGTTGAGCCCTGCTACCTGCCATCACAAGCAACCCCATCCTACAATTCCACTCATAAATTTGTCCACCTCTCTATTAAAAGTAATTAAGTTGTTTGCCCTGACAACTCCTACTGGGAGACTGTTCCAGAACTTCACTCCTCTGATGGTTAAAAACCTTCTTCTAGTTTCCAGTCTGAATTTTTTCATGCCCAGTTTATACCCATTTGTTCTTGTGCCAACATTGACCTTTAGATTAAATAGCTCTTCACCCTTCCTGGTGTTTATCCCCCACTCCCACCCCAAATGTATTTATAGAGAGTAGTCCTATCCCTTCTCAGCCTTTGTTTTGTTAGACTAAACAAGCCAAGCTCTTCCTGTCTCCTCTCATAAGATAGGCCCTCCATTTTCCTGATCATCGTAGAAGCTCTTCCCTGCACCTGTGATCGTTTAAATGAATCTTTCTTGAAAATGGGTGACCAGAATTGTACACCGTATTCCAGAGGAGGTCTTACCAATGCCTTGCATCATGGCATTAATACCTCTGTATCTCTACTGGAAATGCCTTGCCTGGTGCATTTTAGGATCACATGGTGACTCATAGTCATCATGTGATCAATCAAAGCACCCAGGTCTCTCTCTAAGTGACTCAGGATCTTAGGTTCCATTTTCAAAAGTGACTTAGGCCATTAAGTTTAATTCGACTTGTCCCACAAGGACAAGATTTTCAAAGGTATTTAGGTGCCTAAAGATTCAGATAAGCTCCTAATGGTGCACACAGACGCTTTTGAAAATCCCACTTGGTGCCTGCCTGCATCTGTAGGCACCTAAATACCTTTGTAAATCAGTCCCATAAGTCACTTTAGTGCTTTTTCAAATTTTACCCTTTATCTATTGCAATAAAATTATGAATAAGGACTGTTCCATTAGGGGCCAATTGCCAAATCCTGTGTGTTGTCACAAAGGAAGCATTAGACAATACTAATGATTTACTATGGTACAGTAATATTGCTAGTTCTTGATTTGACTTGACTCACAGTGTGCAGATTTATAAAGATGTGTGGTGATGTGCATCTGGGTATCAAACATTGAAATCAACTCTGTACTAGGTAGAGCTGCTATCATAAATTAATAGTTGCTGCCAAAACACTTTGTAGATAACTCACGGGCCAGCCCAAGAACCTGTTGGCCTTGTGCATGTACTGTATGCACTAGTACATGCTGCCCCACATAATAATAAACAAGGACAGAATTTGCTCTTAAATGAAAACATTTGCATAGGGGACAGCAAATTCTGTAAAGTCTTCCTGATGGTTTCCAGCACCTGGTTCCACCAGAGGGTTGAGGGTGTCCGATTAGGCCTTCCAACCCTCCCAGTTCCAGATCCTATGTTACCATCCTACCTCCTTCCCCCACAGGAGCTTGCCCACATTTCCCTGTTGGGATAGCCCTAGTAAATCTGACAGGGTTTCCCCAGTGTGTAAGTAACCCAAGAGCCTTTTGTTCCACAGTTAGAGACTTTGGCTATATGAACTATAAAGCAGATTTTTTTCTCTGGGGGAGATATGCAAGCTACTTTCTTCACTTTTATGGCCCTTCATTGCCTATCCCCACCCTGTCTATAACCTCTTCTTTTGAGACATTGATGCCGCCTCCACTCTGCAAATGATTCCAGTCTTGACTGCCTTTTTATAAAATTTCAACATTAAAACAAGCTGGAATTGTAGATGCTTATTAATCATCATTTGAAATATTTATTTATTTGTTTATGTATTTTCTGATTAGATGTTGTTTTGTAATTCCTGCAATCTGGTTTTGAAATATCATATAGTAATACAACTTAGCAGACAGTATATGTGCTAACTTGGGTTTTTTTAATTAATAAGACGTATTTAGAACATAAAATGATTATGTTGGGACAAGCTGTTTAATCTGATCTTAAATTTGTCATTCCTCTCACATTTGCTGCAGCTTGTACTGCAGATGAAAGTTTAGTTGTAATTAGTCTGTAAAAGAGCATCTATTTCTTACCCTGCAGCGCCACCCAAGGCCAACAGGGGAAACTGAATCCAGAGTTTAACCAATGTAGGACCAAACTGAGTATTACTGCTTCCTGCAGCATAGTGTCGCGTTTCAGGAGTAAGACCGCATCCTGAAGGTCAAAAGCTTCCCTTTGTGCCCCATTGTGGCATAGGAGGGGTGAGGTAGATCAGGCAGAGTCTATGCTACTGTCTCTTACAGCTGTGCATTGCTGGAGATAAGGATTTCATGATTAACAAGGAAAATTAGGAAGATAAGCAAGATGGATTGAACATTTAAAAAATGCAGAAGTTTAATTAAGAAAGAAATATGTGGTGAAAGATAAATAGTTTTCTAAATTAATAAAGATTTGCAACTTCCTTCATGAGGAGGGCTATTAAAAATATGTGTGATGAGGATGTGCTGTGCTTTTCATTATGAATTCACATTTGGGTTTTAGCCTGGGATTTCTCATCCTGCCTTTATTTCTTTAACTACCACCAGTTGCATGGCTGTCCATGCTCCATGACAAAACATGTGCAGCTAGTTTTTCTGCACTGTGCCAACTGCAGGCCCAGTAATGTGACAAACCTTCCTTCATTTAGCTCCCAGATCTGTCACTTCACCTGTGAAGTTTTTCTCCCTCCCAGCAATTTTTATATCATACTTCTGGTAGGTAGTATCAGAATTTGATTAATTTGCCAACCTTTCCCAAGCTTCTATACCCTCCTCCCGAGGATGAATTAAGGCTAAACATAACCCCTATTGATCCAGAGTACTTGTTTGGGGTGAGGAATGGGGTCTATGGGAAAGCAAATCACTGGGTGGAGGAGGGTTGTTTTAAAAAAAGAGGAGCGAGGGGAGGATTTGGCCCGTTTGAAAGGTCGAATCTACAAATGTGGAGAGAAGGTTCTGCTGTGGAATAAAATAATGAGTATTCAGAATGCTGAAGCACATCAGGGTGGAGGATGATCAGGGTCCACTAACCTCTTTAGTCTTGCCTTAATTTAGTATCAGGGAATGGATAGTAAAGCTTCCCCTAAAACAGTGTCAGTAATTACAACAGGTAAGTTATATATATGTATATTTGGTTGTGCCACAATGAGCTATCAAGGGCATGATTCCTGCCCCAAAGAGCTTCATAATTTCTCATGTGAATGGGCTGATCAGTTTGTGTTAAGGACTTGCTGTACTTCAAAGCTAACCTAGAACCAGTGAAAGAAACTCAGCTTTCTGATCTGGCATGGCCGTGCCAACTGGAATGAGTTTTGTGACCTGTCCCCTGTGCATCAGGTGGAATTCACCACCTGTGGGAAAGTCAACAAAAGGCACTTGGGATTAGTGGAGCTACTTCATGTGGATGGTAAATTAAGGGTGTAAATCTGAAATCATTCCTCTAATTTCTTTTTTTTGTTCCCCAAAGTAAAGTTAGCTCTCTCACCTTAAATTAAAAAACACACACACACACGCGCGTCATGCCCCATCTCCCTGTGGAAGGGGATATTATAGGCTTTAGAAAGAGGGAAGAAAAATGGTGTTACTGCAGTGGCCTTTCACCTCTAGAGACATAAGTATAAATCCTGTCTTTGATGTTCTCCTGCTTCCGTACAGTTAGAATAACTGGCAGCCTTTGTCCAGGAAAGGCCCCTGTGCTGGAACAGCAGGGGCACAGCAGATTAGGGTGGGATGTATTGTTATTAGTTCCAGTTCCTTACTTTCACAAGCAATATATTCAACTACCTCTCTTCCTCACCCTGAAAGAAAGAGAAAACAGTGAAGGAAAAAAACACTGAGACAAATTCATTCCCACCACACATGAATTTAGCCCATCACCTTTAAATAAGCCACTATTACATTTTCAGTTTCCCTAATGCAAGCTCCACAGTCACTCTAGTTTATAAGTGACCTCTTATTTCATGAGCCCGTATTTTTGTGTGATCCATGCAGGGCACATGGACCAGATGCAGTATTGATGGCAGAAGGCAACCTTCTAGCTGAGCTGACCCAGTCCCAAATGTTGCACATTGCCCAGCAGATTGCATCCGGCATGGTTTACTTGGCATCACAGCACTTTGTGCATCGTGATCTTGCCACCCGGAACTGCCTGGTTGGTGAGAACTTGCTGGTGAAGATTGGAGATTTTGGAATGTCCAGAGATGTGTACAGTACTGATTACTATAGGGTAAGTGAATTGTCACTTTCAGGAGTAACTGAGGTCTTGTTCAGTCATCTTATCACATTGATCATACTGGTCACTTTTAAACTGGATTATCCACATGTCCTGGACCCTTAAAGAATTGGATATGGAGAGTGAATCTGAGTTTTAAAGTTTGGTAAATTTGGAAGCTCCTGGCAAAAGTTGATGGAGAGTCCTTTTCTTTAGTTTTCTTATTAAAATGGTTTAAAAAATCCTTCAGAGGTCAGAAATTTGGCAAGTTTACTTGGCTGCAAAAAAGAAAAGGCATCTTTAAAGTGACCGTGGTTGGTCAAATTTGTCCCAACACATAGGTATTATAAAAATGTGTTCTTACAAATGTCTAAGACTAGTGGATTGCTTGAATGGATATAACCTGTAGGCAATAGCACTGTACCTATGAAAATTATTTCAGTCAGAAAGAGACAGAGACTAAGGCAGAACCCTTTACTGATGATATGCTCAGCGTCCAAAAAGAAATGCCTCATAGCTGACAATAAGCATTTCCTGTCTTCAACTGATTGTGTTTGCTTTGTTTCACTCTGGTGGTTGCACTTCAGTGGTGGGTGAAGCAATCCTGCTATATATGTCCATATGCTGGCAAATATGATTTTCATTGATGTCCATGGGAGTCAGGATTTATCTCAGAGTTTCATTTTTCAAATTTGCAAAGGACTTTAAAAGCCTCATGGATGAAATATACTGTATACGTTAATGATCAGTATTGGTGTTGTGTGATAAATATCTGTGTCATCTCTGCTTTAATTTAACCGCTGATCCCACAAGAGGACAGAGCTGATTCTGCACAGTTGTTTGTGAGAGGCCTGAGAAGAGACTGTTATTAAGTATGGGCGGGATGGGGCAGGGCAGGCTACACACAGGAAATACTGATATATTTATATTTACTGAGTTGTTTTAATTAACAGCTGAAAACCATAAATCTGTTTGTTTTTGTTGTTTATTTCTTCCTTTTTTCAATGGGCAAAACCTAGCATTTAGTAAATATCTGAACCAGATTTCTGACACATTTTGTCCTTTGGGAATCTGGTATTTCAAGCTATTTGATCATTGTAATATAAGAATGACATCATTTCAAAACTTGAAAAAACATGTACTGTAGTGGTTACTGGTTATACAGCAGAGCCCTGTTTATCAGATCCAGTTGGAACCAGGGCCAGATCAGATGATCAAAAATTCAGATAATCCGGAGAATGGGGAAGTGTGAGGCTGCAGTGCCGTCTAGCGGCCACAGGAGAGATCACCCACTTCTGAATGTGTGTGCACTGGTTGTTCAGTTAATATGGAGAGCCAGATAATGGAAGGTCGGATAAACAGGGTTCTACTGTATTTTTTTTTTATGTCAGAGAGGATTACAGCAGGGGATTGAGAATCAGGACTTGGGGGGGGGGGTTATTTGCATCTAAAATATCAACCCTACTTGCTGTGACCCAGGCAAATCACCACTCTGTGCTTCAGGTCACCCCATCTGTAAAATTGGTACAAGTGGACTTATTTACCTTACAGACCATTGTGAGTCTTAATAATGTATGCTTGTAAAGCATTTCAACAACCTTAAATAGAAGGTGTACTATACTTCCAATGCCATTTTTAATTATAAACACTTTTGTTTTACACTTACTCTTAAACAAAAATTGATGATTCTAAGCTGCAGAAGGGCAGATGGGAAAGGGATGGAAACATGGATCTAATGCCGTCAACCTCAAATGGGGCAAATCCAGACTTGGCACAAGCAGGTGAAACTTTATTGACTTTGATAGAGTTCTGCATACTTACACTAGGTCTGAATTTGACCCACAGTGCATGTTCTTGCCATATTTGTACACAGGCAAAACTCCCACTGAATTAAATGGGAGTTTAGACAAAGGGCAAGATCCCACCCTGGATGGCCCCAGGCCTGTAGAGAGCACAGGCCACATGGCATTTGGAGCACCAGGAGGAATTCTGGATGAGTCAGGAGGGAAAGTGAAAGTAAAAGAGTGAATTGTGCAATAATAAATGTGAGTATGGAATGAACGAGGAGGGAAAGTAAGTCTGTGGAGAGGGATAAGGACTGTAAGGGCAGACAGAATGTTGATGGCAGCAGAACAAATGGGGAATGAATAGAACAGGGAGAGATTCTGTTTATGGGCCAGATCCTCAGCTGGTGTAAAGCAGCTACGCCAATTTACATTAGCTGAGGATGGGACACAGAGATGTTGCCCTTGAAGTAATTTCTTCTACACACAGAGAAGCAGCACCATTGGTCCACACCCAGCAGTGTGTGAACAAATGCAGAAGAGGAACAGGGCCCTGGCATGCCTCTCACCTCACCTTTCAGACAGTAGTACCTGTGAGGCTGCTAGTAAGGATCAGAGACTACGTTCCCCAGTACGATTCTGGCCAGCCCTGCCCAGGGACATGTGGGGCTAGTCATAATGGGATCCTGAAAGGATCAGGCCAGTAGTGATTTGCCAGAGGGCTGCCCAGAGAATTATGGCAGTGGCGGGGATGGATAGTGATGCTGCCATAAATGATATTGCGGTGGCACTGACCTCTGTTTATAGTCAGGTTTTTAACAGTTAAAGTTTAATTGCATATAGGGAGATGATTCTTCCCCTGCACTTGACAGTTATATCAGCAGCTCACTGGAGGGATTTACACTGCTCCAAAATGCACTGCAAGAAATGATTTGGCGCTTGCCAAAATACAGTGGAATTAGTCTACTCTGAGACAACCCCCCATCAGTCAATCAATTGAGATTTTAGATTTGAGCAAAGAGGATTGTTTTATGTATGTTTAGTTAAATGAAGATGATCCTCAGCCCTTGCACACTGTCAGACTGCTAATGGCCTTCTGCATTGTCAGCCATACAGAGATATTGGAGGGATGACTGTGGAGAGAAATAACGGTTAGCTATTGGCGAGTATGTGTGCGGTGTGGCATGGGCTGCATGGGCCTTTGTTTGTTTGTTTGTTTGTTTGTTTGTTTGTTTGTTTGTTTGTTTGTTTGTTTCAGGGTCTGTCAGGAATCTTGGGGGGAGGGAGAGAAATTTTATTTGCTAGTACAAATGCTAACGTGTAATGAAACTGCAATAGTTTTCTAAAACCAGACCAGATGTGCCCGAGGACACAATGAAATTGCAATGACTTTTCCTCACCAGTGCTGTCACCCACTGAGTCAAAATAGGACGACTAACAAGCAATTAGTTTGTCACCTGCTTTAAAGAGCTCTGCTGACACTGCAGAATTACATTCCATTTATAGCAGCATATCCTTGCATTGATTTGAAAGAGTTTGTATTTCACAATGGTTGGGGGCTTTTATTTATTTTGCTGATGTCTATTTTTTGTTGATCATGCTCTTGTCCCTTAAAACTTGGAGTTTCCTGTCTTTCCTTCTGACCTCCATTTGACTCATCTGCACTACTCTGTGAAGTGCTGTAGTGACACTGGATCATGGTAACAATCGCTTTTCTAGGTATTCATTCCTGTATTCGGAGATACTATTTCAAACCATTTTATGCATCCACTCCAAGTTTGCAGGTACCCGCTCTGTACTTACATTTAATATACATTTTTGTTTTGTTTATTATAAACAAGAAAATAAGCAAGGAAGGTCAGCGTCTCACAGTTTCAGGAATAAGCAAACAGGAATTTGTTTTAAATATAATGCCATTCCAACCTAATCAGAGATTTGCAGGATTGATGCAGTGACTCTGGTGAAATCCTTACTGCATTGAGTTCCATGGGTGTTATGTCATTGACTTCACTGGGACCAGAATTTCACACTCTATAAGAACTTCTCTTCCCCACCTGTACAGGCCACTAAAGAACAAGTCAGAATTGTAGACCCATGTTCAGAAGAGCACAGGGGCTGTTACTGAATTGTTCACGCTTTCTCAGGCGCACCTGCCCCAAAAAGGGTGGGAAGGATCAGAAATTATTCAGAGCTGTAGCAGCTAATCTGGCTGGCCATGCAGTGGGGCATATACAACACTCTAAGGGTATGTCTACACAGCAAACAACAACCCAAAGCTGGCCTGTGCCAGCTGACTCAGGTTTGCAGGACGAAGGGCTGTTTCATTGCTGTGTAGACTTCCGGTCTCGAGCTGGAGTCTGAGCTCCAGGACCCTCCTACTCCCGCAGTGTTCTATAGCGTGGGCTTTGGCCCAAGCCTGGAAACCTACACAGCAATAAAACAGCTTCACAGCCTGAGCCCCGCAAGCCCAAGCTGGCTGGCAGGGGCCAGCCACGTTTTTCTTTGCTGTGTAGACATACTCTACAAGGGGTGTCACTAATTCCTCCTGCCCTTGAGCCCTGAGGAGCTTCCACTGGCAGGATGTAGCTCTGCACCTCCATCTACCAAAGGCTCCATGCTAATAGTATAATCTAGTGTTTAATACAACAACAACAACAACAATAATATTTAATAATAATAAATCTGTCAGGTGACATGGTTTCTCTTTCCATCTCTGGCTTGACTTTGGTGAGTCACTTAAAAGCAATCTGCAAAGGCCAAAAAACAGGGCTTGGGCCATTTTTTGTTTCTTTTGATGTTTAAAGAGGGCCAGGAAGACTTTTGTTAAAAAAAAAATTGTTTTTCACCCCTTGATATTTTTCATTTGACATTCAGGTTTTATCTAGCCTAGTTGTGACTGGAGAACTAGTGAAACGATATCACAACTCAGTGAAACAATATCAGATGAGCAAGGGGGAATGGGAGCAATTTTTAAATACAACTGTAGAATTACTTAGGGTTTTGCTTTGTCTATTTGTTTTGTGTTAACACCGATTTAACTCCAATGGTAAATGAGCACACTGGACAAAGGAGGTCCTTGTTAAAGATTCAGTACTGCTACCCTTTCAGTTAATGTGTGAGAATTCAGTACCCTTCTGAGACCTCAAGGAAGTTTTCCAGCAATGATAAAGATGACCAGACTTGACATTCTTGATATTTCTGTGGTAAAAATCAAACAGATTTTAAAAACTCAACAACTCTCTACATCATAGAAAAAACAATAAAAAATAAAATCCCATTCAAAAAATCCTTTGCAGGTCATCTTTATCCTTGAAAATCCTATTATTCTTGGCAAATACTGTAAGAATGGGTCAGATTCTGATCTCAGATATATAGGTCTAAATCCAGAGCAACACCCTTAAAGTCAGTGGAGTTAAATTGGTGAAACAGAGACCAGAATCTGGCCCAGTTATATACAGCTATTCCTTAGCATATGAGCCTAGCATTGTACAGTGTTCAGTTCCTGGCAACTGCCCATTATATGCTTTCTGGTGACTCAACATGCAAACTGTTTGTTAAAGATAATGCTAGTAAAATAATCACCCAAGGGTGATCTCACCAAGCTTATTTCCAGGACAAAGTGCGTGTTTGTAAAGAGAATTAACGTATGATAGCAGGATGCTAAAAAAAGACAAAGTTGGGGTTTATATTTATTTGAGCTATAACTAGCCAGGCTAACACCAGAGCCCAAATGTTTACAGCAAGGGACAGATGTCTCTCTATTTGCAAATGGCAGTAGTGGCAGACACCTCTCTACTGTCAGTACACAGCTGTTTACCCATGGGGGTGAGTTTGGTGGAGGCTGCACAGAGGAAAAGCAAGAAAGAGTTGTGAGTCAAGCAGCTTGTCAAGGCATCCTCGTAGGTGTGTGTATTGAATTGTCACAGTTTGAAGGCTTTTTATTAGCTGCTATTTCAGCATCTAATGCTCAAATGAAATTATCTCCTTCCCTATAAGGTGTTTTCAGCTTTGTTCCTCCGTCATAGCCCAACGTACTCATTGCATTGTTTGAAGAACTAGAGGGTGACAGAGGGTTCTGATAGCCCTGGAGTATGCACACCAGTGTGCAGATGGTTTCAAATAACTGATGATAATCCTATATACTGTAAATCATGGGCCAGCTACATCAGTGCAAATCTGGAGTATCTCCCTTAAAATCAATATAGTTACTCTGGTTTTACACTTGTATGACGAAGACCAGAATTTGCCCCAGAAGATGTTAGATGATTATTGTGAGCTTTCAGGAGGCCACCACTATGACTGTTATTAGGACTATATATGCAACAGAGTAGAGACATATCCTGGTGGCCAGGTTTAGAGCTGGCACACTTGGGCACAGATCCCTTGCCATTCATGGAGCTGCACTTGCTTGTTCCAGGGCTGAATTTGGTATTGGATCTCTATTCATTCACAGATGTGGTCATTTCTCAAACACTGGTTCACATGTCAGCTTTGCATGGGTTGAACAGGTTCATAGACTTGGTTTTTATTCCTGTTTCCATCTGTTCTCCATTTACACAGACCATACATATTATATCCTAGGAGGAGAGCCCAAGACTCTTTTGCAGAGAGCTTCTCTCTTTTTGCCTCGTAATCCTGACTGAACACAGTTGGCTAGAGGAAGGAGTGTCACATGCCCAAAGCCTTTAATGTGCTATACCTAACAATGGCAGGCCATGACAGTACATATATCCTCCATGTACAGAGATATTATGGATGCTAAAGTCAGAGAACACAATAATAAACTCATCTCTGTCTGGGCTTGTGTTGATCATCTGAGTTTGACCTATTGTATATAGAGAGATCTAGGTTTTGTTGCAGACTTGTCATTTCAGGAGCTTAAAAATTCTATCACACAATTCCTTTGATTTAAAAAGGAAGAGAAACTATAGACAGACATCTGTGAGACTGATACAATACACAACTGATTTTGAATGAGTAATTCCGATGTGTATGCAGTATTTTAGAAGACACATCACATTTTCAAAACCATTTATAAAATTGCACATGCAAAATGTGCAAGCTGACCCACTGCAAATGTAATCCTGCATTTGCACATATGAAATAGGGAATGTTGTGTTTGAGTGGTACCTGTCTGCAGTTATTCATTTTTGTGCACAAAGTGGATTTTGTGCACAGACAAACATGCATTTTGTGGGTACAATTTAGGCAGGTAGAGCCAAATCCATCCTTGGTGTAATTCCATTGTTTTCACTGGACAATTCCATTATCTTCATTTCACTTCAGGGATGCATTTGGCATTTGTTTTGTTTAATTCTGAGACCACTAGCTCATTGTGTACTTGAATGTTGGAATCAAACTCTAATTTTACTGGCTTCTATTTTGCTTAAGAACTCTTTAAAAAAAAAGTAGAGGGGTGGCAGAGAGAAAAATAGGGTGAAATATAGGGCTGAGTAATAAACATAAAATTCTAAAGCAATTTTGGCAAATACAGTGGGCCTGATTCAGCTTCCAGGTATTTGATTTTCCATTGGAGTTGTGTGCCTAAGTGCCTTCTGTGTCTTTGAAATCTGTGTCTCCCCCTATACTAGGTTTACGCTAGAGGTGGTTGTCCATGAGGGACCATAGTGGCTCAGTTATGCAGAGACAGCATTCTTGGAAGATATCCTGTAGCCAGGAAAAGGGGGAGGCATGACACACCCAAACTACAATTCCTATGAGGCACTGCAGGCAAATACGGAGACTAATATTGGCTCAACCCAAGGAAATGTTTATATAATATTTGGGAATGTAAAATAATTTTGTTTTGATCAAAAATGTCAAAACATTGTGACCTTCCCAAATTGAAAAATTTTGGATTTTTTTTCATCCACTATAAGTTTTGATATTTCTACTTTTTGTTCCAATTTTGTTTGAAAACAAATGTCAAAAATCAGAATTTCCCAAGGGACATAGATCTGGTTTTTATCAGTTCTGTTTTGTACCATTGTAATACCATAGCTTCCAATGAAGCTACGGCCAGCTGACACAAATAAGAGAAGAATCAGACCCAGCACGTACAGTGTGTAGGACATCCACCTGGGATTCTTAGAACAGATGTCCATTTACTTAGAATATATTTTTTTAAAACGCATTTACAAAATTAAATCATCCTTTAAAAAAAAAAAAAAAAGCACTCATGTGAGTCTAAACTGGAGCAAAGCAATGATTCACAACCTGAAATTAGTTCTGTGAACCCTAGAACTGGAGAGGCTTGGTAAATCCTGATCAGAAAGTCTGACTGCTGCCAGTAAACAGGAGCCGGATCCTGGGAGATCCTCAGCTCCTATTTAAGCCCTCAGCATCTGACAGGACTTGGATCAGAAATCTTCCTACCACAAACCAAAACTTGCTGCACATTAGTTTATAAACATAAGAGAAGAAGCTGATTTGATAGTCTGCTTATTGAAGACAATGGAAGTTTTACACTGATTTCAGTAGGGCCAGAATTTCACCCAAGGTCTTTCAAAGCAAATTTTCATCAATATTTACTTCTCATTCTGTAGACATAAACTGCTATGAGTAGTGACTCCCATGGTACCTGTTCCTGACAGAGTACAGATAGAGAAAACTTAGATCTGCATGCACCCCACTTACAGCATTTTGTAATTGTGGGGATCGGCAAAAGAAAGATACTGTACAGGAATGTATGTACTTACTCCTATAAGCATTCATTTGGGCTAGCCATCTGGAAAATGACAGAACTTAGGGGGTTAACAGTCAGTTGTTCACTTTGTGTGTTGTACAGCATGGAAAAAAATCTGGGAACAGCGTGATAATAAAATCCATTCCTGAGGGATCAGAACTTTCTGAGCCTTTCCACCAGAGTCAGGAACTAGAATTAGCTCATCACTACTGCAGAACACTGATGCACCTTGTGGGAAATTGGCATTGCCTTCCAAATAAAGTGGACACTGCAAAGAAAGGCCACCCAGAGGGATCAGGAGGAAAGGGAGATTTCTTTTGAGAGGTGGTCACTGAGCAGCTCTCAACAGAATCTCCATTAGCCTCCAACAGGGGGGCTTTTTTATGCAAATAGCCTCTCTCCCTGAAATAGGGAAAAAGGTTGCTAGGCAGTTTTCCTAAACAAACATTTTTCCCGGTCCAAGGACAATGGGGACATTTCTGCTAATAGAAGTGAGGAAGTGTGGAAAAGGAACAGTGATGATTAAACTGAAATATAATACATAAAGGGGATGGCTGGAGGTGGTGAAGGGACCGTGTCAGCTAGTAACAGAGAAAAAGCCTGCAATTCTGACTCTGTAGATTAATACATGAGTACAAAAAAGCTATTGACAGAGGAAGCAGAGGGTTTGTTATATATAACAAGGCTTATGCCTCTTTACTGTATCAATTTTTGGCTCACTGGAAGAGCAGGAGCCTTGTAACAACCCCCTGCTTCTTATCTGGTGGGACTATACCTGGCAAAATAAGTCACGAGTACCCAAATTGCATGTAAATAGGGCCTACTACCTCAGTTTCCCCTATGCATTTCTCGGGTGTCTAGGGGGGTGTGATTGTCTTGGGTGTCTAAGCCAGTGTGATGTTGTCTGCACAGAGAATGGCCGACACCCTGTCTCCTGGCAACTGATGGCCTGGTCCCCTCCTCTGCAAAGGTGCCAACTGAAGGTGTTGGAGAACAAAGAGATCAGGTGACCTCCTGGCCCGGGAAAGAGACAAAGGCGAGAGGAGGGGCTGGAGAGTTTTCAGTTTGGAGCTGGCTGGAAAAATGGAGGGGAGCCCAAATGGGGCTCTGGCCTCCCTGGCCCCCCAAGATGGACCAGACTGAGGGGATCCTGTGGTCTGTACCTGCAAGACCTGTCTTGGACTGTGTTCCTGTCGTCTAAATAAACCACCTGTTTTTCTGGCTGGCTGAGAGTCATGGTGAATCGCAGGAAGCCGGGCGTGCAGGGCCTTGTCTCCCCCAAACTCTGTGACAAACCTATATGAAATTTGATTTACAGCCAGGCTATGCGCCTATGTTCCAGTTCAACTAACATTGAGCCCAATTCTGAACCACTGAAGTCAATTGCAGTTTTGCCATTTCAGTTGGCCTGGGGGTGCAGGCCAACTGAAATGTTAACACAGAGGTACCAGCCCTGAGAGATCATGCAAGTGAAGCATCTCAAAAGATTTCCTTACTAAATAATGCAACTTTGTGCTGCTCTCTGATGAGACATAAATATTATCTTTTCAGTTTTCTAACTATTCCCCCAGGTATGTTTGTGTGGGTCAAAAGTTTAACATGCTAAGTAGATTAACTTTCACTTTATGTTTATGGAGACATAACACTGCTAGGGCTCCCTTTGCTGAGGGCTCTAGTTAGCTTTTAAACTGTATTTTAACTCTTGATGTCACCCAGAAGGATTCCTTTTTAACCTACTGTGGCATTTTTAACCTGTTTGTGAAAGTAGTAAGGAAAAACAGATTTGAAAATGGTTTTGCTCCTGGAACCGTTTTCAAACCTATGTTCTTATATGTATTACTGGGCCAGGAACCACATGAAACTGAATTGCATCTGAGCTAGAGAGATGGGGAATCATATGAAGTCAGAAATGTTTTGAGACTAATCTCCTTTCAGAGAATTATGGCTGCACCATCATTTCAGAATTGTGTCATGAGCACACTAAGGCCCGTGTCAATTCTACAGTGGGAAACTGAACAATAGCTGACAAGAGTTTTCAGCAGTATGTATTCTGTTAGTGCTAAAATTGTATAACTGATAGTGTGGATAGGATCAAACCATCTTCAGCCCCATTATAGAAAACATTCTTCTTGACAGCTGTGTGCTGCCAATTTTTTCAACAAAGGATTCCTACATTATTGTCACCCACTCAAAAGTCATGAGAAAGGCACCTCCAAAATCATTGGATTGGCTTAAAAATCATGAATATATTTTGGAATCCCTCCCCACCCCCTTCTCTTTCTTGAGCCATAACTAGAAATGCCTTTTTTTAAAATGCAAGTTAAGATTCTCCCTGAAGGTACATCTACGCTGCAAAGAAAGACCCATGACAGTGAGTGTCAGAGCCCCAGGCTTGTGGGGCTAACGCTATGATGCTAAAAATAGTGTAGCTGTTCCCACTCAGGCTGGATGGAGCTCAGGGAGCTCTGAACCCCGGTGAACAGAGTGAATCTTAGAGGCCAGGCTCCAGCCCTAGAGGGAAGTCTGCACTGCTGTTTTTAACACTGTAGTGTGAGCCCCGTGAGCCCAAGACAGTTGAACCAGGCTCTGAGATTCACTGCTGCTGGGTTGTTGTTGTTGTTTTCTGTAGTGTAGCAGTAGTTGCCAACCCTCAAGGATTGTCCTGGAGTCTCGAGGAATGTAAGATTGATCTTTAATTAAAGATTATGTCAGATAATGAAATCTCCAGGAATATGTCCACCCAAAATTGGCATCCTTAGTGTAGGCCTACCCATAGTCACACAACTCTAGGAACAGGGGCTTTAGGAAAAACATTGTGAGATTCATGATTATATAGTGAGTGTTGGTAATCTGCTCAAATGGACATTTTGTGAATCTCTTTAACAACACCATTCATACTCACGAAACAAACAACATATTATTTTTAGATAGTAAAGGGACTTTTGAAGATAAATGGACCTTGGAGCTGAAACAGTTTAAAATGCAAAATATTTACTATGATCTCACTTTACATATTGAAAATGAATATGATGTGTAGCCTTACAGCTCCTGGTAAAGGGCAAAAAGAGTCATGTATATTCTCATAGGGTAATCCTGGCCAATGTTGAAGTCAATGGCAAAACTCCCACTGACTTCAGTGGACTAGGATTTCAACCATAGACCCTGTGAATCACAAAATTTTGTTTTTGATGGTATTAGTTCTGTCTACAACTGTGAGTTTAATAGATACATTTAAGGGAGAAAAAAATCTGCTTCAGCCTGTGGTAAAATCTCCATGCTCCAGGACCCACACACTTGCAGAGGGAGGGGGAAGAGACACTGGGGAGCATATTCATGTATTTTCCCATTTTAAACGCAAACACTTTCCCACAACCAACTAGGAAGGGAGACAGTCTCTCAACAGCCCCATGAGGCAAAAAAAAAAAAAAAAAAAAAAAAAAAAAAAAAAGCAGCTTTGCTGGAAACAATTAAATTTTCTTTCTGAAAATCTCCACTAGAATCAATCAGGTTGAAGTTTGCAATTGTTTCACAGACAGTTTACAAACAGGAAATGAAGCAACATGCATCAAATAAATGATTGTTTACATATTATTTGCCCATATCTCTGTACTATCGACCTTTCTTAGGATTCTGCTTAAGTACACAAAGTAAAATGCAATATTGTCTTAACAATACATCTCTTTCTGCAAAATGGTTCAGCAGATGCTTTTCGTGATTTTCTTGGTGCCTATATTATTTTGTAAAGGGCAGGTGATGTGCTGAGTTATCTTCCAGAGTTTGTTCTGTTTAAAGTTCTTTTGCAGTAGTTCATATGATGAGATTTAGTCGAGTGTAACCAGTTGATGATCTCTCTTTAGAAGATTTTTTTGCTAGTGAGTTAGATGAGAGGCAGGGTCCTGAATTTCTGGCATTATATCATATGCATGAACTGTTTGTTTTTTGGATTTTTCAAGCAACATTTTAAATCATCTTTAGCACAAGTAGACATAAAGAAAAAGATAGATCAGAACAGATATAAATATTTCATTTCACAGTATGGCAGAATAGCTTGTCTTATCTGCTACCTTTTAAAGTATCAGTAAAAAAGAGAGATTTCTGGGAGCCTTTTTATTTTGAGTGTTTAGGCCAGGTCAATCTCCCATATCCATTTTGACTTCCTCATATATTCTAGAGCCAAACTCTTGTGCCACAGAGGACCTTTATTGGAGAAGAGAATCTAGTGCTGAGAAAGTCTTTGGGAGAATCATATTTATGTTATAGGAAAGCCAGTGCACAGAGAACAAAATGGAAGGCCAGCATGAGGCCTAAACACAATTTATGTCTACAAAATAAGGCTTGAATGGATTTTAAATGTTGCCTGGGCTTTATGTTGTCCCTCTGCAGAGGGGTAAATTTCACCCAGAATGAATGGCAGGAGACCAATGTAACAACTCCTACTATTTGTGTACACTCACACGTGCATACAGACAAAACTATACTCTATTAATCATGTTTGTAAAAATTGAGTTTTAAAAAACAAATGTTTGTGTGGTAGTTTTGAGCTGGAATAAATGGTCAATTTGGATCTGAGCGGCTTTGCATATTCCTCCATCCCTTGCATTATTAAACCTACTGCTTTATGTCTTTGTTGCCTTTATGATGTACAAGGACAAAGAACGACAAAGGGGAAAGTGACGGTTGTATAACAGATACAACTATATTAAGTGCACTAAAAAACTTTAATGCAAATTTAAGATTGCACCGTTAAAACCACAGAAAGATAGGAAACACACAGCAGTGTTTACTCAGTTATAATGCAGATCCTGAGATATAATCTAGGTTATGCACAGTAATATATTAATGTACAAATTTAATCAGAAAAAAACAAATAAATATGCTATATGCAACACATCTGAGTTAACTTTTTTTTGGAATTTTAATTAATACCTTTTTCTGAATTTTTTTGATTCTAACTAGTCAGTCTTAATCTTGCATTATTTTACATTTAATTTCATAGGAGTTTTTTAAATAAAAGCAGTACAAATAAAAAGAAAGGGGAAAAAAATCTGGATAATTTTGGTTTACAGAATATATTGACTCCTTATTCACCATCCATTCAGCTTCTGTTGATTAATAGCTTCACGTTATATTTTCAGTTCATTTCGCATCCAGATATTTGGGTACAAATGCAAAACTTGTCCTACTTATCAAATCTTCTGAGTATTTTTTTTCTGCTGCATCAGATTATTTTGCACAGTCCGACTGGTACCTGAAAGAGCATTTTTAAAAGGCTGTGACTGCATTGTTTTAAAACTCTAAAAAGATTTGATTCAGGTGTGGGTCATATTTGGGAGCAGTTTCAAAAGTGCGTAAAGTGTTTTATCTGAATCAGTTTCCTCCATCTTTAGTTCTGAAATGGATACTTGAATGAGACCTTTTAAAATTTGGGGGAAACATTCCCTACTTATCAGTCTGTCCACCACTCTGAACAGTTCTGTTCGACAAAATCTTATGACGAAAAATAATTTCTTAGCTTTCACTAGAGCAGCTGGTGCCCTGGTCTTCAAATCCTTGTTTGACTCTCAACTCAGACGCTAGACCTTGCTGCTTACATCTTGTACCTGATACTCTGGGAGAGTTGGGATCTAGTTTTGGATCCCAACAGTGTAGCTGGAACCTATCTATAATATTGTTATGTTTCTTCCTAACTAGGGTCAGACACAGCAAATATTGTTTGGTCCTTATCTTTTTCCACTCTCCCTGATATATCATAAATATTGTAAATTCAATGTAAAATGTCCAAAGATGAAAACACGTAAGAAAGCTCTTCTTATACTCTGTCTGTATCTCACTTCTGGTTTCTTCACCTTATCATTTCTTTCAAAAAAGGGGAAGATTAAATTTGATTTTTTTGTCCATTCCCTCCGTGAAAGATGTGCATGGCTTCCACCCGAGACGGGGTCGGCATAATTCCCGCTAGCTCAGCTAGGGAGAGTTCTCTTTCCACTCACCTCACAGAGATGCTGCCACAATAAACTGAGACTGCTTTTAATCTTATTCAAAAGGTTGAGTTCACCTCTTCTTACCACACTCAGAAAAGCTATCCTGTCTGAAGTCACGAGGCAGGCATTTACCTTGAAGTTTGCCTCATAATTTCATCATCTTTCCTAGTTCTCAGACTTGGAGCAGTTTGAATTCCAACTCAGGTCAGGTGCCTGATTTCCTGCATTTCTCTGGGTATATGTTTTAGGACCAGTCTTCATTGCAAACGTCACAGGGGAATTTCAGGGAACTTGAGAACCAAGCTTCATAACCTCGAGGTGGTGGTGGTATATTTGTACCAGGATTGAAATCCCAGTGAGGAGCTCTCTTCAGCTTTAATTTTAATTACATAGAGATACTCCCTTGCCTTTTGCGGAGCAACTACCCAGAGTTAAAAGGAATCTGGAGACTGCTGGGCATAGGCAGGTTAAATTATAGTTATTACCAGACAGCTATTTAAAGATCAATGATGACTAGCCTCTGAATAGCAAATCTCCCACCCCCCATGAAAAACAAACAAAACAAAATGTTTGCTGTTATTCCAAAGTTTCGCTAGCATTCAGCTAATAATTTGCAAGATCCAATGCTTCACTCCACTGCTCTTTCTTCTACTTAAAAAATCCTTCTTTGCTACTTCCAGAGTATGCCAAACCCATGAAATTAAAAGGCAGAATTGACTTACTCGTTCTATTGCTCTGCTTCACAACTTTTACTTCCAGTGACCGGTTTGGTTAATATGCTAGGCTTCAGTTTGAAATAAACCTTACCTGCCCATTTAACATGTGTGAAACATGTATATGTGCATGTATGTGTTTGTGTGTGTGAATGGATTCACATGCATGTGTATTAGTATTATGAGTGAGTTGGTTGACACTCCTATATTTAGGTTGCCTAACACTTTCCATTATAAAAGATTCTTGCAACCTTATTTTGAGAAGTTGTAACATCTTCACTGTTTGCAAGAAGCCTTTGAAATTTGATAGGAAGAAAGCCATGGGGCTAGAGAAGTGCATTTTCTTTGTCTAATGACATTCCATTCAGGTTTAGCTGTGTTATAAACTGTTGAAAATTGCCATTTCCCTTCTGTGGCTTGTGTTATCAGCAAAGTTTTGGCCACATGCCAGAATAACAACTGAACATGAACACCTAATTTGAGGCTGGGCCCGCAATTCTGCTAAAGCAGCAAACACTACCTGGAGCAGCCCAGCTCCTGCCTGAGCACCTGGGGAGGATGCAGCAGGGAGAAACAGACACTGACCATGTTCTCCTCCTCAAACCCTCCTCCCCAGTCTCAACACATGGTCATGTAGCCCATCACTCCTTCTGGGGACACCACATGGGGCAGGAGCTCCTTTTATCTCCTGAATGGGAGGTGAAATATCCAAGCTGGACTCCTCCCTCAACCACCACCAAGACCCATTTTTTGGCCCAAGAGGCCTCCCCCACCGAATAACCGCCTCCTCTTGCTAGAAGCTAATGTATCTAGTTCAGTAGGTCAAGTACTAGAGGCTTCCAGAATCAAACCCTGAAGAGGGTGTGTGATCAGACAGGTTACATTTGCACAAAATAAGGTGTACAGTGAGTAAGGCACGGGGCCACATATTGAATGATGAAACTAACAAGAAACATTGAAGATATTCTCAATTCCTGTGCACTGTTCATCCTGTACACTAAATGAAATTGGCATCCTTTTGAAAATACAGTATGTGATTATGTAATTAGAGACTGTACCATAATGCACATGCACAGTGGGGCTGAGTTAGGGTTGAACGGGCAACCTAAATTCTGGCATTTCCTAACTTTTCAGTGCTTGATTTTGCAACTGAAATTATGCTCTTTTAGTGTATTTACTAGGTACATAATTATATGATAGTATATTACATTATGTATTATATTCATAATGTAATATATATAATGTATTATATATAATTCAAATTACTTATGCATGCACATCGTGTACAGATGTACTATATCTGCATATTAGACATATAATATATGTACCATTTATGTGGACATAATATAGTCCATGTGATCATGAAATAAATTACACTAGCATGTGATAAATATATATAGAATATGTCTGTTCATTTATCCATTGCCTACCACTATACCACCTGCCCACTAATCCATCTCCCTGAGCAGCTTCTAGCTGCCCCCGTTTTGTTTTAACTCTTTGTACCAGAGCAACATTTTCTCCTCCTTCCCCCAAATGTGGAATTTTCTACCAAATGTCCCCACTATGAGGCACATGATGGATAAGATTCTATTCTGGGCCAGCTGGTGCTGAGCACTTCTGAAAACCAGGCCACTTATTCACATGTTTGATGGATTTAGATACCTTCTCCTAGTACATATCCAGGTGACCTCTAGTTGATTGTTTGAAGGTCATCGCTATGTGTAGCCAAGTGTTACTTTCAGTATACATGCATTAACAGTGTCTGTCGTACAAGATGTTTATTCAATAGTCCAGAAAGGCCTTTCTATTTTAAGTGAGCCTTCTCACATTTCCACTCAGGCACGCGCTTAAAGTCAGATTATGAGGGCCCTGCATAAATGCACTAGAGGTAGGAAAGTGACATCTGTAATTTAGCAGCAGGTGTTGGAGAGCACACGTAAGGCCCCCTAATTAGTAGTGTCATTAAAATTAGCATAACCAGATGGGCTATGTATGGATTGGTTGGACACATTCCCCCTGGAGGTCAGCAAAGTTGTACTGGCATCACACTTAAAGATTTAGCGGTAGCCACTTCCTATGCATACTCTCTCCCTACCCAAAAGTGCCATGATACATTACACTTTTCATAGGCACAGTCCCACAGCCTCTGATGAAGCACAATTTTGTCCAGAGCTCTCCTCATTGTAACATTGTATCACACAAATCAAGTGCAGTAACTCCTCACTTAGTCGTCCCAGTTAACGTTGTTTTGTTGTTATGTTGCTGATCAATTAGGGAACATGCTCGTTTAAAGCTGTGCAATGCTCCCTTCTAGCGTCTTTGACAGCCGCCTGCTTTGTCCACTGCTTATAGGAAGAACAGCCCGTTGCAGCTAGCTGGTGGGGGCTTGGAACCAGGGTGGACTGGCAACCCCCCTATCAGCTCCCCACTCCCCTAAGTTCCCTATGTTACAGCTGCCCAGCAGGCTAGCAATTGCCGGCATTGAGCTGTCCCTCCCCCACTGCCATGTGCTGCTCCTGCCCTCTGCCTTGGAGCTGCTCCTAGAGACTCCTGCTTGCTGTACGAGGGGAGGAGGGAAGTGGGAGGCTAATGTCAGGGTGTCCACCTCCCCCCTGCTCCTGCACCCCACTTACCCCATTTCCATAGAGCAGGGGGGACACACGACAGGGCTCAGGACAGAAGCTGCATCTCAGCAAGCTGATCTAATTAATAAGGCAGTGTACTTAAGACTGGGGTCAGCTATTTAAAGGTGAAATGTGCATCTCTCGCTCTCATGTCTCTGTCTCTGTCTGCTATGTTCTCTCCCCTCCCTCCATGACTGCTGCTTTGTACATTAATAACCATTAACCCTTGAGGGCTCAGCCAAATGCTAGTTCATCATTTAGCAGTAAGGCATTCCCTGGGAAATATCCTAGCCTCTGACTCCTCCACCTCAGCCAGGCTTCACAATCATCATCGCTGTGTATCAGTATTAAATTGTTTGTTTTAAACTTATACTATGTGTGTGTGTGTGTGTGTGTGTGTGTGTGTGTGTGTGTGTGTGTGTGTGTGTACACACAGGATAGATAGATAGATAGATATAAATATAGATAGTCTTGTCTGGTGAAAAAAAATTCCCTGGAACCTAACCCCACCCCCACCCCCATTTACATTAAATCTTATGGGGAAATTGGTTTCGCGTAACATCATTTCGCTTAAAGTTGCATTTTTTAGGAACATAACTGCAACGTTAAGTGAGGAGTTCCTGTATTCATAGTACCCTCCATTCTCTTTATAATTGGAAACGACTTCAAAACACATTTATTTGTAACCTATTATTCTTGACTCCGAAATATGGGGTTATTAAGAGAGTGTTGCTGAGGTTGGGTTTTGTGTTTTCTAGTTTCAAGGGCATGTGAGACTCACTCATCTGAGAATCAATACGATTTCTTAGATAAGGAAAAGCTGCAGGATTGGTTTCATAGTGTCTTGAAAAAAAAATAGCCATGTGATGGTCCATGATTTGAAATATATGACATGGCAAATATTTGAACACCACCCTATATACCAAGTTACAGATCAAAATCAGCATAGTTACATTTTATGGATGAAAATGTGGTTATAATAATTAGACTATGAAAATATTTCCCCTTCTTTGTTCATATATCGTAAAGCTTAAAATGCCAGTTAAATCACTGCTTAGTATATGGAAAATGCTACAGTTATCAGCAGAGAAGAGGGAACCAAAAAATAAAATCACTTTATTTCTGCCCACTAAAACTTTGTCATTCAAACATGGATAATGCTATTGAATAGGAAATTGTTTTGTGGCCTAAACTTTGGGGACAGCGTGTGCTCCTGCATGCCATCAAACTTAATTTGTTATTTGATAACATGATTCTCATTTGATTTGTTCTGTTTTCTGCTGTGCAAGATTCTGCAGATTTTGTAAAACAGTTACCTGGAACTAGGTTAAAAGTTATATTTCTCTAAGTGACTCTAAATCCCTCCCTTTGTATTTCCTGTAATCTTTACAGTATTAGCATTAGCTGTGGCAAACCTGGGGTATTGCAGGCTTCTGAGGGGCCAATCTTGTTATTTTTCAATCCAGTGGGAATTTTGCCAGTATCCTCAATGGATGCAAAATCAGGTCCAAAGGGGCATACGGAAGAGCACCCAGAAAGCAAAAATCCTAGTAAAAGGCTTATTTTGGTGGTACCAGGTAAATAGGGGAATCACAGTGGGAATGGGGTTGCACTCTCTATATCTGTCATAACAAAGAACCTCCTTCCTGCTAATTATAATATTGTTGTATCCAGCCTGGTGCTGCAGAGTAAAAACCCTCTTTCTCTGTGCTCTTTGCTTCTTCAGAATGCCAAGCAGGGCCTGTTGTTGTGTATCCTTTGGTACTTCAGCTTCAAATCTAAACACCACTTAACTCCATGAGGTATTCTGACTTGGGTCTTAAATGAGTTCCCAGCATTAAGCTGGTTTGTTTGACATGTCAGTAATGCCAGACACAGAAAAAAGAGCTAAAACATTTGTTAAGCCCTTTGTGTGAGAGGGGCTGCCTGGGACATAATCAGCTCTGGTTTGTCTTTAGAAAAGTGCTGAACTGATCTCAATTCTTAAGAACATTCCCCTAGAAGAACATTTTTTCTTGTTCTGTTTTGTGAGCAAAACAGGTTTACCAACATTATGTTCCGTGAAGACTCAATGCAATAATGAGTCATGTTCTGTGGAACTGTGACGTAAAAGGTTACATCCAAAGAGATGGCACATTGCTTTCATGACAGCTAACAAATAAAGAGGGAGCAGGGGAAAGTTTCCTGTGAAACAGAGCCTTTGGAAATTATTCAGGAAGAGGTGAAAGCACTCTTCTCCCCTCCCCCAAATATGTTTAGGAATCCCAAGGAGACAGAAATGAGCACACTGTAGGGTTCCCATTGCCACAGACCCTGACTGTTGAAGAAAGTCCTTTGAACATGAGTAGTAAAAAAATAAAAATAAAAGTGCTTTAACCCGCTTCTCCCTGCAAGATGATGGCTCGGATTGTGTCTCAGAACAATAGAAATCCTGTTTGTTTATGGGAGTCTAGCCACCACCAGTCTTTTAAGCATGATAATGTTAGGCCTAAATTAAGATATAGCAAACAAAACCAGGTATGCCAACCTGACCAAAGTCAGGCTAACAAAGGTTTGTGGGTAATTCCTAAGTAAAAAACATTAAAAAGCAGCAGCATGTCTCACAAGTGCTGGAAAAAAGTAAAATAAAAAAAAAGCTGCATTCCTGGCATAGTACCAAATGTGCTGTGTTAGGGTAGCTCCTTCAAAAAACTAATAAAAGCCCTAGTTTCCCAGCCTCCTTGTTTTCACTCCCTGGTTTTGTTCTTTGTTTGTTTTTAACTCCCCTACATTTCTAACTTTAGGCATGCATGTATACTAAAGGTATCTAGTTTCTAGTTGTTAAAAAAAGGGGATGGGTTGCTCCAGTAAATAATTTATAACGCAACAAAACTGTCTATGTAGGCTTATACTAAAATGTAAAAAGTAGGCTGGTTCTCTCTAAAAACAAGCTGCTCTCTATTAATGCGTGCACTTGTCAATAAAAAGCTTTTAATCAAACCTTGCTGGTGTTGCCTGTCTCTCTCGCGGTCAGACAACGAACTTTGCCGTCGGGGTTAAAGTCCCTGACATCTTTGGTGACTCCGCCAGGACCCGTCTGACTCTCCGGCAAAAAATCAAACTCTAAGGCAACGCAGCGCGCATCCTCCGGTTTAAAAAAGCCTTGCCTGGTAATCTAATCTCTGCGTTGGCAATAAGGCATGTTCTGTAAACCAGCTAAAGCTCGTAAAAATCCAGCAACGTCCACCTACCCGTTAAGTAGGGTCCAGGTTGTCGGGGTTAAAGTCCCAGTCCAGGTCTGGGTTAAAGTCCCAGTCCAGGTTTGCGCAAAATCCAAGTTGTCTGGGTTAAAGTCCCAGCCTGGGTTTAAGTCCCAGTCCAGGTGTTTAAGTCCCTAAAAAGGTAAGTAAGCGCTCAACGCAAAAAGGTGGGGGTTAAAGTCCCTTTACCTCAACCCCCAAAAAAGGGGTTAAAGTCCCTTCAAAAAAAGGGGTTAAAGTCCCTAACAGTAGTAATGGTCTGCAGTATATTTTCAAAAACTAGCAGTCACCCTCTGAAATGTAGCATCTGTAAAAATATTAGGTTACGTGCTCCAAATTATAAACAGGAGGACAAGAGCTTAACTCAGCTATTTAAAGACAACAATATATGTGACACTGAAAGAATCTGATAGTTTTCCATTTATTGTACTCTGGATATGTGTGAATGTTTCTGTATGCTATATTCATGGTGTGTGTGATGTCCTAGAAATAAATACATATCAGCCCCCCCTCTACACACACACACACACACACACCACCAGTACTACCGCCATAGCCACTATTTCCCACTCTGCCCCCTTTCTTTGTGCCCTTCCTCTAACCATCTTCTTTTAAGATTCACCAGTGGAATTTGCTCAAAATGTTGATATGGCAGGTTTTGTGCATTTGGAGATTCAGTTTCCATGGTAGCAAACCTCCTCAGCTAGCGGCAGGCATTTCAGGAGGGGATGGGGGAGAGAGAGAGAGAAGTCATTAAAGTGTGTCAATTAGTATGCAGTGCCATCTCTGCCTTTGTAGTATGCTCTTACAAAGGCAGGCAGTGTTTTGTGGTGTCCCAGCAGCACAGAGATGGAATGAATGAGAAGATGGATTCTTTAGTTTTTAACTAGACCCAGGCAAAGTTGAATGGCAGTTAGCCATAATGGCAACATTAGCATGCACAATAACAAAGGGTAGGAGTTGGACAGGAGCACCGGACATGCTCCTTCTATCCTACGTATTTACTGTGTTCCCGGCGCCCCACCCCCCATCTGAAAATATACCGCAAAAATAGTACAATCTGTTAGAAAAAATAAGACATTTCTTTGGTTCTCCAGCGGGCAGGAACAGGGCAAAAATATGAAGAAAACCCCATGATATTGTTATATTTGACAATATCATAGACAATGCAGCAAAATTTACTTGGATAACTGGTAAAGGAATAAACTCAGATTAAGAAATCGCATTTTCTTGGCAACCAACAAGGTAATAGAGAGTAGCAGACCATGGCTTTCAGATGAGATGCAAAACTGAGATCATGGCCACTTGTAATCATTAAAGATCCCGTGGCCCTTTTTCATGAGAGCAGAAGTGTAAGATCCAATGTCTTGACCAGATTCCAGTTTGGTAAATTACATTATTCTAACCTGTATTCCCCTCCCAGTTTCCAGTGGACCCTTATTAGCCTGTGTGGTTGGCAGGTTGTCTTTGCGCTGTTATGCAGCTGCAGCATTTTGCCCTAAAGTAGTTACATTTCAGTCATGGATGAAGTGATACCTATGTGTAGTTTACATAGAAGTATAAATGTTGTAAGCCCTTTGTTGTATTTCTGGAAGAAAGGTGCAGTATAAGTATAAATAATTTTATAGATTAATTACAAGAATTAATTCTGTTGTAATAAATATCTACTAAAATATTGAATCTATAAAAATAATGCCTTCTACCCATGTTAGATGGCTCAGTTGGTACCACTCAAGATTTGTGTTCTTGGGTTATTTTATAGATTGATCAAGTTCCAATAACTCCCTCCTCCCCATTATTTTCATTGTTAGAGTAATCTGCCCCATAGACATTTGAGGTGGAAAAATCTTGTTAATTAATAATTATTGTTTATTTGTATTTGTTATGTCATATAATCCATCCCATTGTTAATGTGGGATTATTCCCCACAGTATTCTTTCAGTCCTTTATTAAATATCCAGTTGTTTTAAGACATAGATTATTGATCCCACTGAATGGAGGGATTTTTTCCCCTGGAGTCTCTATAAGGCAAATCCTTCCTTAAGCACAAAGCTTGAGTAGCTTGTCTTCGTGCTGATGGGTTCAGGAGGGAAAGAAATCTTCCCCACCAAGCTGCAGAGATGATTAATAATTAACTCCTATGGTGTTGTGCTCCTCCTTCTCAGAGGCAATAGCTGGTGGAGTTGTGTAGTGGCTAATCCGCTAACCCCATTCCAGCTCCTCCCCCAGCCACACTGCCAAACTACCTGTGTTGCAACACTCTGGGAGTCCCCCCAGAGCTGTTCTCCTTGGTATACAGGGATGTGCACCCCATGTGAGAGCTCTCCAAATTATGACCCAGCATCCCTGTGCAGCCGAATTGCACTTCTTACACTGAGACCTCTACAACTGTAGAAGTGGCCAGGGGTTCGATTTTCCTGCTGTCGCTTTAAAAATGTGGTTTGTGTAGAGGTGGTCAAAAATTGTCTATTGAAAAATGTGGTTTCATCTAACTTGTTTTGACTTTTTTTTTTTTTTTTTTTGGAACCACATTTTTTTTTTCAGGTCAATGTTTCAAATCAGAACCACATTTTTGATCTCAGCATGGCCATTCCAAACAAAAATATTTTTTCAAAATGTTGATTCAAAACAAAAAATACCATTTTAATGTCCAGTTATTTCATTTTGATTGAAAATGTTGAAATTTTCCAGTCTAGCATTTCGATTCCAAACTTTTCAAAATGTTTCATTTTGTGAAAAATATCAATATTTGATTTTAATATTTTGTTCCAGTTCAGAATGGAAATTAATTTCAAAATGTCAAAATTCGTCATGACAGGAAAATTCTGTGTTATGGACAGCTCTTGTTTGTTGAATAGATTAGTCCAAGTGTATTAATAACCCAGGAGGTAGTTTTGTTTAAATCTGTTTTGGAATGAGGAGGATAGTTACTTCACAGTCCTAGGGTTAGCTCCCATTAGTACCCTGGATGCATCTTATGAAGTTTTTTGTCCTGTCATTACAATCTAGTTTGAGACCTCTCTAGGTACAAATAGTGTGCATGTTAAATAGAGCATCATTATGAAGCTTCTGTAATGCATTCACATATTAAATACTCCCCACCCTTCCACCCTGCCTTTGTACAGTGTATTATTAGCAATTTTTCTTTATACTTCTACTTGAAACAAATAGATCTAGATGCAGTAGCAGGCTTAATTTTCTGCAGACTGCTTTCTGTACCGGAATGTCCTTCAAACAATATTGAAATTAGAATCCTGTGTCACCATTTCTTAGTAATGCTGTGGAAAGGTTCTGGTCCTGTCATCTGAATCCTAGCTCCCACTTGCAGTTTGTAGTTCTGTCAGGTATTTAAAATGGTTCCCCTCTATGTGCACTCATAACTGTTGTTATCATTCTTTATTTATTTATTATTACTGTAGCACATTCATTGTTATGCAGCTGCATCCCAGGAACAATAAGTATTATTGAGTGTGTGAGATTCATCACTGTGCAGAAGACTAGCACAAGGTCTATGGCACTGTTAAATCTCCCTATGGCTTAATTTAAGAGGGACTTAAGTGGTGTGGCCTTGTGCTGGCTCTCTGCACAAAGGTGGATCTCCACTTTGGTGCATAGCCTGGGTCAATTTTCATAGAATTTAAGATTAAGACAGAAATAATATAATTTGTATTAGATGTTAATTCTGTGATCTGTAAATTTTAAATAATAATGTTTCAAAACAGAGGACATAGATAATAATGATAAGGGGCTGTAAATGCTGTGTTAGTAAATGTGGGGCCCATGCTTTGTGGAATGGACTAAAAGCAATGGCTCTTCTACACAGGGGAGGACACAAACACAGCAACTATTCCACACAGGCGAACTGCAGATACACCCAGGCTATGTCTGTTACTTCCTCCCACGTCCGGCAGCAGCAACTGTACTTTGCAGATCCCCTGGGATTTACATTTGTAGTGGACACTGAGATTCACTCCCCACAGTTCTGGGTGAGTTTCACACAGGCTAACTTTCTCAGGAATCTCACTGGAGATAGTTGAAATGTACAAATCCCTGCAGGGCCTTCTGACAGGGACTCACAAGATTCAAATCCTCTGAAGAGTCAAGGAAAATTGGCCCTACAATACATTGTCTCCTGCAGTTAAGTGCCCTTGGGGGACCTGCAGGACTGTGGAAAGCATGCCATTTTTCACTTGTGTCCTATAGAAGCTCTTGTAAAGAAGAGACTCGATTCCACTTTGTCTCCTTTCCAGAATAAATAAATAATCCTTGGCTCTGTTCCTGAACAAGGACGCTGCACTGTATTTTTGTATGTCTGTCACTGGGAGCATGTGAGGTGGGGTAAATATTTGTGCACAGCCTGAGGACTTGTCTACACAGGAAATTACTGCATGGCAAGCCAGGGTATGAATCTACAGTGCACTAGCTCACCATGCTGTAGTATCCCAGCGCACTGGAAGTCCCAAGTGCAGCTTGGCTTACTATTGTCACAGAGTATGGAGGAGTCAAGGCCCTGCACCCCCCACTTCTCGTGACTCTCAGCCAGCCAGTAAAACAGAAGGTTTATTAGACAACAGGAACGCAGTCCCAAGCAGGGCTTGTAGGTACAACCAGGACACCTCAGCCAGGTCCCTCTGGGGGGCAAGGATCTTAGACCCCAGACTTGGGGTTCCCTGCCTCTTCCCAGCCAGCCCAAAACTGAAACCAAAAATCTCTCCAACAGGCTCTCTTCCTTTGTCTAGCTTCCCGGGCAAAGGTGTCGACTCGCCTCACCCCCCTTCCTGGCTCACGTTACAGGCTCAGGTACTGTCCCTCACCGAAAGTCATCCCCTGCTCTCCCCTTCCCCATGCAGACAGCCCCAGTAAAACTAAATGACATTCCCAGGTCAATCCACCCTCATCCACAAGAGGACAGAATGCAATAGAGGAGAGGGCTTCACTGGAGCCAATGCTCAGCAATGTGTAGCTCAGTGGATCTCAGCCTGTGTGCCTTGGCACCCCCTGTGTGGTAGATAGAAGGATGGATGGATGGCCACCCCACTGTGTGTGCTCATATGCCAGGGCATAGCACAGAGATGCTCTTTCTTTTTTCTGCCCCTTTGCTTTCTTGCTTCTCCTTTTCTCTCCATTCTTTTTCCTGTCTCATCTTGTTTTTTTCTCTTTTATTGATTTCTGTTTTTATTTATTTTAACCCTTTTTCTTGTTTGTTGCTCCCTGCTGATTCCCCAAGGCCACATTGTAGAATCATAACTTACTCTGGTGTATATTTTCTCACACAAGTAATCAGTGTTGCAGAGTTCAATGAGATTCCTCCTGTAAGTAAATGCTCACAAGTAGGAGTAAGAAATATCGACAATCTTGTCTCCATTTACCACTAAAGGCAACCACTGTGGCTCTGTGGAACCAGGACACAGACTCCTGAGTCCACGAGTGGCTTCTATAGCTAGTTGTATTAAAGGCCACCACAGGAGGACTGTGGGTTTCAAAGCTGCCTTTCACTATACCCAGATCAGCACAATTGCAGTGAGAAAAGAGAATACACACAGCTTGCCCCATTCTCACCTCTCCTTTCTTATTACCTTTCAATGAAAAATGCAGCTGCAGGGCAACTGAAACATCCTGTGAATTTGTATCAGATTCACTAAATTGTTTCAGTTAAAAAAAAAAATCTATAAGCAGAACTCCAAAAAAACAAAAGGTTTCATTTATACATTTTTGAAACAAAACATTTTGATTTTTAATTTGAAAAGATTTGTTTAGAAATTTCCTTCCAATTTTATTTTAAAAAAAGTTTTAAATACTCAAAATCACAAGGAAACATGTTGTTCTGCCCGAAATGATTTTTTAAAAACTTTTTAATTCACTGAAAATTGTGAAAACGTTTATTTTGGGATTGACACAAAATGATTTCCCGCCCAATTTTTTGGAATTGCCACCAAACTGAAAATTAATTCTTTGCACAGCTCTAATTATTACTAATTATTCATAAGTATTTTGCATTCCAGAGATGTCCACAGCCATTCACACACACTGGAAGACACATTCCTTTCCTTCTGTTCTGTCCTGATTTCCCCTGTTCCTCTTCTCTGCCCCACACCTCTCCTAGGCTAATCTGGCACCCTCAAGGAGTCTGATTTCCCCCAACTCCCAAGATGGAAAACACTGGCTTCCCTTTTCCTTCTTCCATTCCATTGCCTTGCTTGGAGAGACTATGTCTGGTGCCATGTTAAGAAACCCCTTAGAAAGAACATTACACTATGAATTGTTAGATTAATTCAAACTGGACAGCAGCTTTGGGTATATTATGTCATATTCTGTACTGTTGATCGTCTTTTCAAACTCTGGCCCATAGGCAATGACGAGCATTGAAACTTTTTGTTTTAGAAAATTACATACAAGCAGTAGAATCTCAGGTGGTTAATTCTCACTTCACTAATTCTCAAACCCAATAACTCTCTCACAAAAACTGGCAGCCTCCTTTCACTTTCCAGGAAAGATTTAATAGCAAAGAGCAACAGTGAGGTTTCATATCATTAAGAGTTAATTACTTCTACAAAATATACTACAGTACATTTACTACTAGGCTATGAAATATTATCATAAATAATTAAAACTAAGTTACACTTGTCAAAATAAATGAGGTGCATTTTGTAATGGAGTATTCATGATCTTTTAAAAAAAAATCCTATATCATTATTATTATTATTTATTTTATTATTGCTTTCTAGTTCACAAAATGTGGTAATCCGTAATAGGCTCCTACTCCTTTGTACAAATTGATGATGTCTTACTGTATAGTTTTCAATGGAATTTAAAAAGCAGATGTGTGAAAAAGTAGGTCAAATATCAGACCCACCAATCTTATTTAAATGGACGTCGTTCATAAACAGTGATCACATTAACTAATCAGGCTCCTTTGACCATCTCAACTCACCTGTCATGAACTGGTATTGGGAATTATGTGAAAGGTGAAACAGATGAAAGATAAAGTAGAATCAAGAGTCAGCTAAAACTGATTTCAGAGGATGATAGAAAGCTGGGATATCCATGCCTGGCATGTTTGGGAACAAAAAAGGACCTTGTTTAGTACAGTGGTTCTCTGACCTTTAGATCACTACACAAGAGAAAGGTCATTTCATGGATCACCTCTTCTCCACCTTTAACTTCCCTCAGCTTGGTTCCTAAAATGTTTCATTTTGTGGTATACCAAGACTGTCTATAGAGACTGCTGGTGGTTCAATACCACAGTACTAGAGGTTTCATATAAACTGAATGAACCAAATAACTGAGAAAGGAGTTTGGGGTACAGATAGGCTGCAGACCTTGCAAGCATAATTTTAGGCTACGAAAGGAAAATGACTTTTATCTGCTGTGCTGTAGATAAAATATCCATACTCTGTAACTCAAGCTTTGTCTCTAGATTGTGACCCTAGCTACATTCCTGAACAGAGAAGCAAGAGGGTGTAAGGAGCTCCCTTACTTTCCTGCAAGGGTTATCCATATTGCAGGCAGCAGAATGTGGGGAGAGTAGCCATCACAGGGGCTCCTGTTCCCTCCTGTGCAGGCGAATGGGGGAATGGAGGTGGGGAACAGGCTGAGACGTGGTTCTCCACCTCACCCCAGTGCCCAGCACAACTGAGCAGGAATGGAGAGGGGCAGTAAGCTGTGCCAGGAAAAGGGCAAGTTCAGTTTTTTTCCCCCGTGGAACAAGGGGAAAGAAGAGACCAAATTGTGATTCTCCCAGTCACAATTCAGTCCCTGCTCTGCACCAGGGGCAGTGCAGCTACACTGCTCTTATGGTATTTTCTGTAGGATGTGATGAGATGCCTTTATTTTGAGATTTTTCTATCCGTTTTGATAATTTGCCAATACATCTGCTTTTATCTAAGACAGCTGAAACTAAAGTCTCTTAGATGGATGAGTGATTGACAGGCATCTCAGAAAGAGGCTGATCTCTGACACTGAAGGAGACAAAATGAATGGGGTTTTCAGCCTTAGTACAAGGTCAAAGATGGGGGAGTATCCATCCCCGAGCATGCCATCAGTGGGCTGGCATAGCGTGGACGAGAAGGAAAAATCACCAGTTTTGTACAAAGTCCAGTTTCAGTGGTTTGTTGTTTTAGTTTGTTTCCTGTTTGAATTATTATTATTTTTAAAGGGAAATAAAGTCTAGAACTCCAGAATATACCATTGTGAAAATCCAACACACAGTAGAAATAATACTTATCTGGCAAGAAAACAAAGATGACTCATTCTGAACTGAACTGTAGAACATTAATAAAAACATAGAGTGCATTAGATAATACTGTACATGGACTGTAAAAATGTCTAAAAAGCAATATAAAGTGGCATGACTTTAAGACAGAGGTGGGAAAATTAAGGCCCAATGGCCTTATCCGGCCCTCCAGATGTTTTAATCTGGCCCTCGAGCTCCCGCCGGGGAGTGAGGTCAGGGGCTTGCCCTGCTCTGTGTGGCTCCTGGAAGCAGCAACATGTCCCGTCTCTGACTCCTAGGCATAGGGGCAGCCAGGGGGCTCTGCATGCTGCCCCTGCCCCAAGCACAGCCTCTGCAGCTCCCATTGGCCAGGAACTGTGGCCAATAGGAACTGCATGGGTGGCGCCTGAGGACAGGGTAGCACGCAGAGCCACCTGGCCGCACGTCCATGTAGGAGCCAGAGGAGGACATGCTGCTGCTTCTGGGCACTGCTTGAGGTAAGCGCTGCCCACAGCCTGCACCCCTGACCCCCTCCTGCAGCCCACCCCAGCCTTGATCCCCCTCCCATCCTCTGAACCCCTCAGTCCCAGCCTGGAGCACCCTCCTGCACCCCCAACCCCTCATCCACAGTCCCACCCCAGAGCCCGCACCCCGAGCCGGAGCCCCTCTCCCCACACCCCAACCCCCAATTTCATGAGCATTCATGGCCTGCCATACAATTTCCATACCTAGATGTGGCCCTCAGGCCAAAAAAATTGTCCACTCTTGCTTTAAGAGGAAATGCAGACTGTATGGAAAAATATTTCAAAAGTTTTCATCTCAGGCAACTGAAAAATATTCTGAAGGACACAAGTAATGTAAACTTCATTAGAATTATCACAACCACTATAGTGAAAGCAAGTTAAAATGCAGTTTGTAAGCACTCTCCCCACATTTTACAGTTGCTCAGATAAATTATTTATTATTTGTTATTATGTTGCACCTAGGAGCCCTAGTCATGAACCACCCCATTGTGCTAGGCGTTGGACAAACACAGGACAAAAAAGTTGTCTCTGCTGAAAAAGCATGCAATCTAATTTCCTTTTGGTGTGAAATTCTCCAAGAAATTATCTCCATCCAGCATTTACAAGTTACTTCATAATTCCTGCAGCGCTCAAGTGCTCTAGATCTTGAGATGATCTTAAAAATAAAATGAAAAAAATTAATCTTAACAGCCTGGCTCATTCATAACTTTCAAACTATTACTGAACAGTGTTTTTTCAAACTTGGCTTGTTTTGTAGATATCAATGATATTTAAAAATCAAGCAAGTCCGAAGACTGCAAATGCTGTAATTTACTATATGTACATTTGTGTAAGAAATCCCCATTTGTATTATACTAAAAATTGTACTTAATGACCCACATTTTACACACACACACACACACACACACACACACACACACACACACACACACACACACACACACACACACACACACACACACACACAAAGGACTAACTGATGATCCTAATTACTCTAGTGTAAAATTGAAGTAATGTGATTTGGCTCAGACTCTGAGCCCATATTTCAAGACAAAAACAGAAGAGGGAAGAACTAAATATTGAGCTTTCTGCCTTAAAATATCCTACTTTAATGTGATTTATCATCCTAATCATTGCATTAATACTAAGTTTTGGAATGAATTATATAATTACAAAGTTTCACAAGCAGTGAATATTTTCCTTAATAGAATTCCTATTCCTCTAGGGTGGATCATGATCAGCTTTTATACAGTGTGGGAAGGGAATAAGAAACCTCTCCCACTTTTCATAGCTAGTGTTAAGGTTAATTAGATATGCAGACCCTGCATTTGAAGGAGGGCAAAGATGTCACTGAGGTGCTCCCCAAAGAACATCTCACTCCAAGGGGACAGAAAGAGGTAGAGATGGCAGAGCCACTGCTTTGTCTCCCTACACATTGCCCCTTAGAGCTGGCTAGCCACATGGAAGGAAACGGGGAACATGCTGCACCTCTTAGTAAGATGTGGCATTTTTTTGTTATTCTCCAAGGAGTGGAATGCTCGACAAGACGTGCCGAGTCTCTGAATTCTATGGAACATGAAAAAGTAAAGAACAGGGTCAGCTGAGGTCAGAGAGGGCCTTTAGCTTGGCTCTAATGCAGCACCACTGTCAGGAATCTGAGAGGACTGCTGGAGGCCAGAGAATGAAATGGGAGTCCAGAACCTCTGCACAGATGGCAGGTCCCATAGGTCTGCCAGTTTTGGGGGAGATTGTACAGTCTTAAACTCCATAAGCCAAACACCCATCCCAATGATATGCTATGGGGAAATTTCCATGAGGAAATTCTAGGGGGTGATTTCTTCCTAAAATAATCCTTCCTGCCAATTTTCATGTCAGAGGAAAAGATCTGGCCCAACTCCAGAGGCAAAAGAAAAGCTGTTTTGGCATTACAGTCCTCTATATAATTTTCAGCTCAATGTTAAACAAAATCAGTCTTGGTAATTCCAGTGCCATTGAAAACACAAGACAATGCAACATTGGCCAAACGGAAAACAAGAGAGTTGATAGGAGAAGCCTGTGTTACTAAAAACAAGTGGAAAAGTAAACATGGAGCCAAACTCTGCGCTGTTCCATTTCCAGTGTTGCCCCAAAATTGAAAACATACAATTGTTTGGACTACACTTTGTCATCTTATGGTACATACAATATTTTAAGCACAGTTTAAAGAATAATAAAATGTATGAATTTGATCAGGTCTAACCCGCATGTTTTATAGGAAAGAAATCATGAATGGTATTTGGCTGCCTCTTATAACAACAGAATCAGCATCTATATTTCCAAAGCATCAAATTCAATGATTGATGACCATGTCATTTTGGAATTAACACATCTATTTGAAATCATGCCATAATGTCATGACACATATAAGGAGTTAAAAACTTTCATATAAGACGACTAAGATTTTTTCTGGTCATTCTTCCTTGGGATTTTTCCCTTTGTATTTTCCATTTTACATCTAGAGAAACTGAATCACAAAGAAACTTGCTTGTTTGCTTGCTTGAACAGGGATCAGTAATCCTAGGATTCCTGGACAAAGTGTACAGGGAGGACAGGCAAGGATTTCCCCTTCTTTCCCCAGGCCAGCAGAGCTAACCCTGCATGTGGGAGACTGTATGGTCAGCAAAGAGTGTAATAGTATCTGTGCTTCCTCTATGTCCCATGAAGCATTGTGCTTGCCTCCAGGAATGCCTGCTTAGGCGATGTACCTCTGCATTCTCAATGCAGCCAGTTGTTTATAGGCCACAATCGAGCCCTAAGTGACACTGGAAGTCTGTGGCAGAGTCAAGAGTAGGATGTAATGTTGCTGACCACCCAGTCTGTACTTTAAGCACAAGACCATTCCTTTCCCTTCATTGCTAGACATGGAGACTCAGCAGATCTCTTTTCAATTCCCCATCTTCTAGAGATTTGTGGTGTTAAAGGCCTATGTGTCTCACTTTGTTGCCTTATGTAGCTAGTGGCATACCACAAATTAACCATTAAGAGATGTGGGTCAAGAATATCAAGCTAAATTCCAAGGCCTAGAACATCTGAGGCATTACAGCTAAAAACTGTGGTGCTGCCATGCTGTGTAGGTTATAGAAATGTTTTTGTGACTCCTAGGGGAACAGTAAAGCTATGAACCAGGCTCTTTTCCCTTCCTCCCCCCTTCTTCTATGATGTAACTTGACATGACCGATGGAGTCAGACATGCTATGTTAACCTGCAATAAATTTAATAAAACATGGTCTTCTGTAAAAGAAAACATGGGGGAGGTTGTAAAAAGCAACAAAGAGTCCTGTGGCACCTTATAGACTAACAGATGTATTGGAGCATAAGCTTTCGTCAGACGCATGTAATGGAAATTTCCAGAGGCAAGTATAAATATGAAGGCAAGAATCAGTCTAGAGATAACAAGGTTAGTTCAATCAGGGAGAATGAGTCCCTCTTCTAGCAGTTTGAGATGTGAACACCAAGGGAGTTGGCTAGTCATTCACAGTCTTTGTTTAATCCTGTTTTTGTTTAATGGGGGAGGTTGTGATCTCTTGTATTCAGAAGACAGTTTTCAGACTTGACATTGGGGGTAAAGATTTCCCTCTAAATTGTGATTTGCTTGGCATTTTGCTTAACCTTCTCAGAGTCTGAATGAAAGTAACTGTTACTTTTAGATATTGACAACAGAGCACACTTAGTATAAAATAACATTACCCTCAAAACCACAAATAAAAACAAATATAATTTAGAGTTTTGACCCTAATATAGACTCTGCAAAGGCTGAATTTGCAAAATTCAGGTTAATATTAGACCCTCGTTCACCCTAATGAGGATCAGCTGAATTTTAACAAGCATTGTTTCAACTGCTTGATGGCTGCTGCATGATCACCATTCTCAACTGTAGTGTTATAAATATAACCAGCAGGCTTCCAGATGCTTTTATGGAGGTAATGATAAAGTACAAGTGACACTGTGGTTGCTGGTTAGAAAAGTATAGAACTGCCTGTGTCTGTGTTGTGTTATCAGTGGCAACATGTCATAGTAATGCAGGCTAACAGAATATAGGACATGTTAGGAACTGGAAAAGGCTATAGGTTCAATACAACTGCCATTTTCTGGGTTATATTAATCCCATCTTCCTGCTTTTTCACCACAGTCCTAAATCCCCTCTATCTCCAGAAACAAACCTAGGTGTCTCAAGAATTTGTTAATATATTGTCAAGTATCAGAGGGGTAGCCGTGTTAGTCTGGATCTGTAAAAGCAGCAAAGAGTCCTGTGTTACCTTATAGACTATTCCTAGGTCCACTTCCTAGACACCACGGTGCAAATAAGTGATGGCCACATTAACACCACCCTATACCGAAAACCTACCGACCGCTATGCCTACCTTTATGCCTCCAGCTTCCATCCCGGGCACATCACACGATCCATTGTCTACAGCCAAGCACTGAAGTACAACCGCATCTGCTCTAACCCCTCAGACAGAGACCAACACCTACAAAATCTCCACCAAGCATTCTCAAACCTACAATACCCGCACGAGGAAATAAGGAAACAGATCAACAGAGCCAGATGTGTACCCAGAAGCCTCCTACTGCAAGACAAACCCAAGAAAGAAACCAACAGACTCCACTGGCCATCACATACAGTCCCCAGCTAAAACCCCTCCAACGCATCATCAGTTTCACAGGCCTTGGGTGGCAGGCCAGTCCTCACCCTTAGACTACCTGCTAACCTGAAACATATTCTCACCAGTAACTGCACACCGCATCATAGTAACTCTAGCTCAGGAACCAATCCATGCAACAAACCTCGATGCTAACTCTGCCCACATATCTACACCAGTGACACCATCACAGGACCTAACCAGATCAGCGACACCATCACCGGTTCATTCACCTGCACGTCCACCAATGTAATATATGCCATCATATGACAGCAATGCCCCTCTGCTATGTACATCGGCCAAACTGGACAGTCTCTACGGAAAAGGATAAATGGACACAAATCAGATATTAGGAATGGCAATATACAATAACCTGTAGGAGAACACTTCAACCTCCCTGGCCACACTATAGCAGACCTTAAGGTGGCCATCCTGCAGCAAAAAAACTTCAGGACCAGACTTCAAAGAGAAACTGCTGAGCTTCAGTTTATCTGTAAATTTGACACCATCAGCTCAGGATTAAACAAAGACTGTGAATGGCTTGCCAACTACAAAACCAGTTTCTCCTCCCTTGGTTTTCACACCTCAACTGCTAGAACAGGGCCTCATCCTCCCTAATTGAACTAACCTCGTTATCTCTAGCTTGCTTTCATATATATACCTGCCCCTGGAAATTTCCACTACATGCATCTGACGAAGTGGGTATTCACCCACGAAAGCTCATGCTCCAAAACATCTGTTAGTCTATAAGGTGCCACAGGATTCTTTGCTGCTTTTAATATATTGTGGTTCAGTTGCCCTCCCCTGTAATTTATACCATATAGTTATTACGTTTAGTTTTGGTTTAGAGCCTGATCTACAGTCTAAACTAGAAATGGATGTCATTTAAAAAAAATCCCTCTTTTTTTAATTGACACACACTTCAACCCTGAGGCATCTAAAAACTGACCTTTGCACCCATATATATTACTTTGTGGGACTGTCATTTTTCATTCAGTTAACATTTCTTCAGTTCTCCTGCCTTAGTGTGGCTGATATGGAAACTTGCTTCTAGTCAGGGGGATGAAACACCTGGCCTTTTTCAAAGCCACTGTCTGTTCATGCCACTATTGAGGGCTCTCATCTTGGTCCCTTGGAAAAATAAGTCCTACATATCATTATTACCACTATAGTTATGATTTATTATTTGTTTAGGCTACCATGTGCTTTGTGCTGTACAAGAAACAGCTATTGCTTTTAGAGCTTACAATCTAAGGCCCTGATCTGCAAGTTACTCTAGGACTTCTGTGCCTGCCCAGAGTAGCTTGTAGGACTGTGACATAAAAGGTAGGCATAGATAATAAAGAACCCACTGGGAAATCCAGAAAAGGGAATAACTTACTTTTAAAGGTATATTTATTAATTAACTCTGCTTGTGAGCATTATGGAGGAAGTGTTTTTTTCAAGAGGGATCTAAATATGGAGAGAATGGTTATTCTGAGTGGCCTGGTTCTGTTTAAACAATTCTTCTCTCCATCTATCCTAAACATTTCACCCTTCCACAATGTAGAGTGCTTTGTCTCCAGTGGTCTAGGAGCAGAAGTCCAACTCCCCATATTTTATAGGGACTTTTCTCCTTTCTCAGAGGGGCAAATCCTGCATTCAGTTACACCACCACAACCATACTAACAAAACTTAATTTGATGCCATTTTTTACCAATGTATATAGGCTCACAGTGTGAATCCAAAGTATTATTGCTTTTGAAAAGGAGAACTTTTAGAAAGATTGTTAGAAAGCAATACAAGCCAAGCCCTGGGATCACACTGTTAATGGATCACCTCGCCTCAGGTGTAGCCTCTGTTTAAAGGTCTGATTTAAAGACATCTCTAAGGTTAGATAGGGAAAGGCTGGGAGGTTAAAAATCATTGAAAAGATCTTTGGTAGATGTTTTTTGCACTAAGAGATTTAAATGATCATAAACATTTTTGTTCCGTTTAAGACTTCAACTTTCTTCTGCCCCACTGGCAAAATTATTTCCACTCCTCAATAGGGATGGCTTAGTCACACTGACAATCTCTAGTCTGTACTTGTTTCAGATGAGGATGTCCCATCCACAGCACAAAATGGAGAGGAGAATTTTGTCCTACGAGAAAGTATTGACACGTGATTCTGAACTGATGTTATGCAGATATTCTGTAGAAAACAGAATTCATGGAGTGCAATAAACTGTTGACCAGTCATCGTTTCAGATTTCTGACAGTTATTGCTAGAATTAATTAAGAGCTTTACGAATTAGCCCTGTATTGAACAAAGATGAGTACAAATAGAGTTAAAGGCCACTATGGAGTAATGTTGTTCATAATTCTAACCAGGATTCTGACCTACTACTCTTCCACAAGTGGACAGGGCAGGATTGGTGATATTTCAGGAGACCTTGACTTTGTCTGCATGGCCAGGGTATGGAAGAAGGAAAAACAATTACTGATATTTCTTGTGCTAAGAGAAACATTTGCCAACATCTTGTGAGAAGGAAAGAGGATAGGTTCATCAAGAGACAAGAGGTTTTCAGTTTAAGCAATAAGTATGACAGGGAAAACATTTTTTTTGCAATTATAGCGTGCTTTAGGAGGGGGTAAAAGACACAAGACCAAAAGATGAGTGACACAAACCACCCTGAAGTGCTATAATCATCCTGATGCACACTGCCTGAGATGTTTTATTAGGGTTGAGTGAATAGTTCAGATTAAAAGACAAAATAAATAAGACTATTAGTACTAGCCTGATGACAAACTAAGGCTCTGATTCAGCAAAGCAGTCAAGTGACTGCTTAACTCATCACTGTTCAGGAAAGTACCTACATATGTGCTTAAGTCTCATCAAAGTTTAATTAACCATGTGGTTAACTGCTTTTCTGAATTAGGTCTTCAGGTCTCCATCCTGCATTGTGATCCATGTGAGCAAATAGCTGCACCCACGCAGAGCCCCACTGCCATCCGTGTGGTTTCGTAGGGGTGCTGTGGTCGAGCCACACAGATGTCAATGCAGAATGAGGGCCTAAATCCTGTGGGTTGCTGGCAGTGCAGAAGAATCAACATGTAAACAAAATATATGAGTTATTCTGGAGAGAAGAGTATGGCTGGCCTCTAGGGAGAAAAGGCAGGGGATGGAGGAGTAGAAAAATAATGGGAAATGATAGAAAGGGAGTAAAGAAGGGCAGGAAGTAGGGTTAAATTCTTTTTAAAATCCAATATATCTTCCAATAATTTACGAAATATTTTTCCTTCCCTTTCATTTAACAATATCAGTATTTTGGAGCATTAATGGCCACTGTATGGTGCTGACATTATTTATTATTTGTACTGTAGTAGCACTTAGAGGCTTCAACCAGCTCAGAGCCCCCTTGTGCTATAGGTGTTGTAGTGACAATGCAATATAAAATTGTGAGTATAACACTGTTCTTTAAAAAATGAATTGGGTAATGGCAATATAGTATTTTAATGAAAACATAGCAATGTGATTTTAAAAGAATATAGATACAATAGTTTGTTTTTATATAAGCAAGAAAGCTTAAAAAGAGAAAAAATTCTGAATAGCTTTAGAACTGTGAACACAATTGTAACATCCTGCATTCAGTTACACCACCACAACCACACTAACAAAACTTAATTTGATGCCATTTTTTACCACTGTATATAGGCTCACAGTGTAAATCCAAAGTGAGAGTTGCAGGTGCACTATACCTTTCAGGATTTGGTCCAACTGGAGCAGAGGGCACTCAACCCCTTAGAGGCTGTGCTGAACATCTTACAGCCTGGGTCCCTTCTGGTCTAAATGCAGCCGGCAAGAATGGCATGAGTTCAGGAAGTGCCTTCTCTGTGGGTGTAATGACTGATGAATCAGTCTTACTTTTACTAGTAAGGCAGACAGATAGAGTTGTGGCAGCCAGGTTTTGGGTCACCAAAATACAGTCATCTATCATAATTATACCAATGGTATTTATTTTCCTGATTGATTCTAGTAAAATCAGCACACAGTCCTGCCACACAACTCTACTGCGGTTTTGCGGCATCTGGCCCTGGGGATCAGAGTGGGAAAGTTCTTTTTTTAATTTGCTTTTTAAACTTCATATCACTGATAAGATAGATAAACAATAATAAATAAGAGAACCATATTTCACAGTTTATAGCTTTCATTAATTTTTAAGGAACAAGTCAAAGAAACTGCTGAAACAAAGCAATCGTGGATGCTGTGTGATGAGCCGATCATAGACTCATAGACTCATAGGTCAGAAGGGACCAGTCTGATCATCTAGTCTGACCTCCTGCACAAGGCAGGCCACAGAACCCCACCCATCCAATTTTATAACAACCCCTATCCCAGGACCGAGTTATTGAAATCCTCAATGCTCCTCGGGGCCTCACCCACATCCCAAGCAGCCAACTTCAGACAGTCCCCCACTTTTCCCAGCTCCAGTCCCCAAAGCTCCTGCAGAGCCATGTCTGAACATGGAGCCCCCCAACATCCCCATCCCCTAGTCCTCACCCCCCAATACATCCCAAAGCTCCCGCAGAGCCATATCTGAACATGGAGCCCCCCAACATCCCCAAACCCTAGTCCTCACCCCCCAATACACCCCAAAGCTCCCGCAGAGCCATATCTGAACATGGAGCCCCCAACATTCCCATCCCCTAGTCCTGACCCCCCAATACATCCCAAAGCTCCCGCAGAGCCATATCTGAACATGGAGCCCCCCAACATCCCCAACCCCTAGTCCTCACCCCCCAATACACCCCAAAGCTCCCGCAGAGCCATATCTGAACATGGAGCCCCCAACATTCCCATCCCCTAGTCCTGACCCCCCAATACATCCCAAAGCTCCCGCAGAGCCATATCTGAACATGGAGCCCCCCAACATAAAGAGCCACTTTAATATTTAACGAGACCAAAAACTTCTTACAACTAATCATGTTTTACTGGCACTTACCCTTTGGCCTGGCAAGTGACTGTGTGTTTCTAAGGGACTAATATTTTTGACTTTCCAATGAATTATCATTCATACAGTAAGTAAATGTGGAAGGGTGGAGCTGTTTGCTTCATTAGTTTAGTTTAGGAAGCACAATCTTTGTTCACATATCTTGATATTAATGATACTTTTACTTAAAACAATATTTCCCATGATTTAATAGTGCCTTTTCAGCCAAGGATTATTCATATTAATTAATTGAATTAATTACAACATCTTTATACTACCAGATGGATATATTGTGACTCAGAAATGAGTGGGCCCTGATTCAGCAGAGCACTGAAGCATGTGCGTATGTTGATTCCTAGGCCTTGTCTACACTACACAGTTTTGTCTGCAGAAATGTTTTCATCAACAAAACAGTGGAGGTGTACGCACTGCAATGCTCCTCCTGCTGATGTAATTCTCCTGCTATGCTGACATAATAAAACCACTTTGATGAGCGGCATAGAGCTTTTTGCGACCATCTTAAAGTGACACAGTGTCAGCATAGACACTGCACTTGCTTTTGTTGCCCTAAGTGGCTTCCAGAAGGTGTTCCACAATGCCCATCATGACCACTCTGATCAGCATTTTCAACTTCGCTGCCCTGCAGCCAGGTACACAGGCATGCACCCTGGAAATTTTGAAATTCCACTTCCTATTTGCTTGGTACGGAGAGTTCACAGAGCACCTTCCTAGTAAACGTGCTCCTTCCTGGACTACACTAGAGTTGTTGGATGTGCTGGGTCTGTGGGAAGCGGAGGCTGTTCAGTCGCAGCTCTGCTCCAGCCATAGGAACTTTAATACCTACAGGCAAATTGCTCATGACATGAAGGAGAAAAAGCATGAAAGGGACATGCACCAGTGCCGTGCTAAGATTAAAGAGCTGAGGCAGGCATACCAGAAGGAAAGGGAGGCCGACCATCACTCTGGTGCAGCATTAAAGACATGCCACTTCTACTATGAGCTGCACACCATCGGCAGCTGCGACCCCACCTCCACTGCCATAAGCCCCATGGATACTTTGGGTGAACTGGAGGCAGTGGCTAGCAAAGTCAATCCTGATGACCAAGCAGTGGATAACGAGATTGAGTTGGAGGAGGATGTGGGACAGGCGACAGGGTCATCTGGAGGTGTGAAGAGCCAGGATCTCTTTTTGACTCTGGAGGGGTCTAGCCAATCCCAGTATTCTGGCTCTGGCATGCCTGAAGCAGGAGAGGGGAGCTCCAGTAAGTACTCATTTTGCTTTGATACTGCACAGTGATATGAGGTGGAGGTGTCCTTTATGTTGTTAGATGGTGCATGTGGGAGAAGGGATAGAAATTAACAACACTCTAGGTACTGTTTGTATTTGCTTCTTATTTCCCAGTGCAGCTACGCAGTGGGGATCCTGCAGAAAAGTTTGTAAATGTACACCAGGATTTCCTGAGAATCTTCCATAGAGATATCTAGAAAGCTTTCCTGCAGCTACTCTGCAATCCTCTGTCAATGGTTCCTTGGCAGAGCTGCTTTTTTATTTTCCCCATTGCAGGAAACTTTGCTACACCAGTCACCAATTACTTCTGCAGGAACCAAAGCAGCACACAGACAAGTGGCATACGGACCCAGTCTGAAGTTGCACACATGCAGCTGCACCCTTGCATCCTCAGTTACCCTCAGCAGTGAGATATCAGCTTCAATCACCCTCACCCGTGGAAAACAGTGCCAGTATTCACAATAGTGTCCCTAGGCGCAGGTAGTGATCCCCTTCTGAAACCATCCAGACCCTTTGTCCCTTCTTGCCAGGGGTGGCTCCAGGCCCCAGCACGCCAAGTGCGTACTTGGGGCAGCAAGCCGCGGGGAGCACTCTGCCGGTTGTCGCGAGGGCGGCAGGCAGGCTGCCTTCAGCAGCATGCCTGCAGATGGTCCGCTGGTCCCACGGCTTCGGTGAACCTCCCGCAGGCATGCCTGTGGGAGGATCGCTGAAGCCGCGGGACCAGCGGACCCTCCACAGGCAAGCCGCCGAAGGCAGCCTGCCTGCCATGCTTGGGGCGGCAAAATGCCTAGAGCCACCCTTGCTTCTTGCACCTTCCCCCCTCACCACGTTTAGTGCTCTCCCTGTACTGCATGCTGGTCAAGGGAAAGTGAGAAAGAGGCATATGTAACTTTTGTGATTCAAGACTGACTCTGCGTATTGATTTTTTGGTTCTGCAGATGTGCCCTTGAGGGCCAGATCCTACACATCAGCGGAGCACCTCCATCAGATAAGGCGGTGAACATGTTTCAAGAAGTGTTACTATTGTCTGATCATGCTGATAGCAAGCAAAGAGCATGGAGAGAGACAATAAACGAAAAACTCAGAATGGATAGTTAGGAGAGGAGATGGGCGGGTGTGGATAATAGAGGAACAGATGATAAAGCTCATGGAGGACCAAACAGAGATGCTCAGGCCCCTGATTGCACGGCAGTCAGAACACATCCATGCTCGACTCCCTGTGAAGCCCATACAGAACTGCATTCCATGCCGTCCCCAAACTCACACACACACACACACATTCCTCGCATATTTCCAGCCTGTCACAGTACCCCTTGCACTCCACTCCTAGGGACACATTCCATAATGACAGCTGGACTTACACACAACTGTGAGAGCTTCGTTTGAGAAAATGCTGCTCAGTGTCATGTCCCGTGTAAGAAATGGAAATCTGTGTGTTGCTGTTTAATAAAAATTTAGTCTTAAAAATTAAATGAGTCTTTATTTGTGTTCTATGCATGGTTGTTGCAGCAGAAATTCATACAGAGTGGCAATTGGCATATTTGCAGACTACAGTTAACCCTCAGGCAGGAATCATTACAGGGATCATTCAAGGTAACAAGTAAATAATGCCTGGCTGAACGCATTACAGAAAGACACATTATTGGGACTCATTATCAAAATGCTGCCTCAAAGCCTCCCTGATTCAAATACCACAGCCCCACTTTGAGCCCCTCTGATAGTCCTGGTATCTGGCTGCTCAAAATCAGCCATAAGCCAATCTACCTCAGTGCTCCACCCCGGGGGAAACTTTTACACCTTGGCTTCACAAATGTTATACAGAGCACAGCAGGTTGCTATGACCATGGGAATATTTTCCCATTGAGGTTTAACCTGCCAAAAAGGCAGCACCAGTGAGCCTTTAATCTGCTAAATGCACATTTAATGGTCATTCTGGATTACTGTGGGCATTTCCACAACCTCTATTGGAATCTTCTGGTCTGGAAAGAAAGTCTCTGCATGCAGCTTTCTATACAGACCCTTGTTCCTGAAGTTATGTGTGTCATGCATAGGGTCCTACCAAATTCACGGCCACAAAATACTCATCATGGACTGTGAAAACGGGTCTTTTGTGCACTTTTACCCTATACTATACAGATTTCACAGGCATTTCTTAAACTGAAGGTTCTGACCCAAAAGGAAGTTGCAGGAGTCACAAGGGGGTCGTGTTATTGCCACCCTTACTTCTGTGCTGCCTTCAGAGCTGGGTGGCTGGGGACTGGCAGCTGTCAGCCAGGAGCCCAGCTCTGAAGGCAGAGCCTCGCCAGCAGCAGTGCAGAAGTAAGGGTGGCAATACCATACCGTTGCACCCTTACTTCACGCTGCTGCCTTCAGAGCTGGGTAGCCTGAGAGTGGGAGCTGCTGACTGAGGGCCCATCTCTGTACGCAGCAGCACAGAAGTAAGGGTGGCAACACCATTCCAGGCCGTCCTTACTTCTGTGCTGCTGTTGGCGAGGCACTGCCTTCAGAGCTGGGCTCCCAGCCTGCAGCTGCCGCTTTCCAGCTGCCCAGCCCTGAAGGCAGTGCCGCCAACAGCAGCAGTGCAGAAGTAAGGATAGCAGTGCCGCAACCCGCGCCCCCCCCCCAATAACCTTGCAACTCCCTCCCCACAACTCCTTTTTGGGTCCGGACCCCTACAATTACCATGAAATTTCAAATTTAAATAGCTGAAATCATGAAATTTATTATTTTTAAGATCCCATGTCCATGAAATTGACCAAAATGGGCTGTGAATTTGGTTGGACCCTAGTCATGCACCTTCCCTGACTACCCTGTGCTGATGTCAGTGAAATGATCCCGGTGATCCACCAGCACCTGCAATACCATAGAGAAATAGCCCTTTCTGTTGACATACTCTGTTGCAAGATGGCCTGGGGTCAAAACTGGGATATGCTTCCCGTCTATCACCCCACCACAGTTAGGGAATTCCACTGCTGCAAAGCATTCACCACCCATTGTCCAGAGTCACAGTCCTTCGTAGCAGGGGGCAATTAATGGCCCTGCACACTTGCATCACTGCAACATCCCAGTGAACATCCCAACTCCGAACTGATTCACAGCTGACCAGGAGCACTCTGGAGTTGCCAGCTTCCACACAGCAATCTCCACTCACTTTTTCCACAGTGAGGGCAGCTGTCATTGTGGTGTCCTTGCACCGCACTGCAGTGGCAAGTTCCACAGACAGTTCCAGAAAGGTGGTTTTGCGCACCCAAAAGTCCTGCAGGCACTGCACATCATTCCATATCTGCATCACAATTCAATCCCACCACTCGGTGCTTGTTTTCCAAGCCCAATATCGATGGTCCACCATGTGCAGCTGCTCCATGAATACCAACACCAATCTTGAATTGTTTCTTTCAGTGGCACATAGCACGGCAGGCACCACAAATTCATTTTCAGATTTGCAGGTCATGAAATACTGCAGGGTCAGCTGTGATGTCTTCATAATGCTTATTATAAGACTGAAGAGCAGTGCAGGATCCATACTTTCAGGCAGAGATGGTGGGTGCCAAGTTTACAGGGGAATTTGAAAAAGTGCACAAAACGTAGTCGGAAGCCCAAGGATTGATAAGATGGAAGAAACTGCATCATGGGGGCAGTGAGCCCACCCCCAGAATGAACTACCATCCATTCCCAGAACTCCTAGTGTCAGAAGGTGGTGATTTGAACAGTGGGATAGCTACACATGGTGCACTGCTCGAGCACCAACTGTGGACACGCTCCTCCCACATTATCTGGGTTGAGGGGCAGCAAAAGAGTGTCTATTAATAAAACACATGCCTATGTCAGTTGTGGCACTTCTATATATTTTTATGGAATCAGTAATGGTCTAGGTCTTTTATGGCAGTGTATGCAGCATGATTGCACTGTTTAACAGTGATGACTGTATTTTTGATGTGCTATACTAACACTGAAGCACTAACAAATATATGGGGAAAGATTTACCAACTGCTTTAGAAGTAATCTGGACCCTGACTGAACTTTTATTAGGCTCACCTATCATTTGTTGTTTTGACATCAGAACAAGAAAAATATTTTTTATAACAACTTATGTAAAGTCCCAGAAGGAGGAATGATCTCCTGAAAGACTGGAATCTTGAAAAGTATAAAATCTGTCCTGATGCGGTTTCATAAACTAAATAAATTATCAGACAGGAAAAAATATATTAATCAAAAAGTATATAGCCTTCAAAAAGAAAATACTTTGGAGTCATTTACAACAGCTCCAATTCAGAGATAATCAGAATTCCATAAAATGATCATACTGAGTTAGATTTGTTAATTAGCTTTGTTAGGATTTATTAATTTGTATGATCAAGTTGAAATGGCATATCAAGAGGCAATAAATCACTTGGAAAATGGAAATAAAAACATTTTTTTAAAAAGAATCAAGGTTAAAGAAGATCCTAGTTTTAAGAAAGTGCATCTGTTTAAGAAAATAAAAAATCTTTTGTGAATATTCATACAGGCCTTGTTTCAGAAAGGCGTTCCTAAGATGATCAACATATGCTGAAGTACTTTGCTGAATCAGAGTCTGATCCCAGTAGTTACAGATAATTATTAATCAGATTATTTAATCCAAAAGAGTGGGGCTAGGGGGTTAGGCTATTTAGGAGAGAATGAGTGCATAAATTTTGGTCTGCAGTAATTCATGAGCAATTCACTGTGAATATTTAAAAAATTCACATGGCATTAGTCAGTCCCCAGTGCTTCAATGAATTCTGGTTGGATGCAGAATCAAGGTCATAATTAGATATGTCATATGATATTGACTGGGTGACTGATGTAGCTAAATAACAGAATGAGTTTTGAATTGCAGATTCAATTGTAAAATCTGCAAATTGAAATTCACATTGGTGCTTAGTTATTTATGCAATTTGAAAATCACAGTTTGTTATTTATACATTTTGACATTCTAATTTTGGCAAATATTCAACTTAAAAAATAACTTTTCTCAAAGTCTAGTTGACTGGAATGGACTCTTCACTAAAATATTCATGGACAATTTATTTACCAGAATAGTAGAGTTTATTCACTGGAATATCTATGAAGTATAAATACAAGAAGGTCATGAACACAGTGAAAGGAAATATATGAATAACTGCAGATTTCTGTAGGTGAATATCAGTTCTCCCCTCCCAGGTCACGTTCAGTTCTTCATAGGAGGAAGGGAGAAGTCTTGTGGGTCAGGCATGGAATTGGGAATTAAGAGAGAAATCACTCTGGCCCTACTTCTACAATGAGCTCTATATGGACAGAAGACTATAGAGCTCACTTGAAGTTAATGGGGTTTGGTGCAAGACGGGGCAGTGTCTGCACAGAACTCATTATGTGATACCTTAGTCTCTCTGTGTTGTAAAATGAGTTAGGGTGGTGTTAGGTTTTGTTCTGTGGTGTCCCTTGGATAGAAGGTGCTAAATAAGTAAAAAAAAATCAGTATATAATTCAGAAATAATTTCTTTGAAGGTACCACAGTATTGAGAAATTGATCTTGGTAGTGATTGCCATCCATTTGCATTGATTAAGAGATGAATTAATGATAATAGGCAGTAGTATCTTGCTAATATGTTCTTACAAGCTCTGTAAAGTTAAAGGACACAAACAGAAAATATCAATATCCACTCCCTCAGTTTGGCATTCATTGTGCACATCTTCACAAAGAACCCAAAGGAATTCTTTTAAACAAGTTTGTTCTTTTCCATCAGGTTGGTGGTCACACCATGTTGCCCATTCGTTGGATGCCTCCTGAGAGTATCATGTACAGGAAGTTCACCACAGAAAGCGATGTCTGGAGCCTGGGGGTCGTTTTATGGGAAATCTTCACCTATGGCAAACAGCCATGGTATCAGCTCTCAAACAATGAGGTGTGTATAATGCACTGTGGATAACAAAATGTGCTTCAGATGGTGGAGTTTAACTAAAGATATGGATGCCACAAGGGAATTGCTCTCTGATTGGAAAGGATAGTCACAGCACACAAGTTGCAATTTTATTTACTATAAAAATCACTAAACACTTGCCAACACTTGCGGTACTATTGCAAGTGTCATGGTTTGGGTCCATTTTTCTCTGGCTTTTTGAATTTTTCCCACTAAGAGAGAAGGATGTTATCCAAGTAGACTACAAGAAAGTTGTGCGGTAGACTGGAACCTGCCTGGGGTATGGAGCAATAAGTGAGGTGACAGGTGTTGCAGTCTTGCAAAAGAAAGGAAGTGGAGTATCTTCAGCCCAGCCTCTGGCAGTCTCTATTACAGGTATCAACCAGTGTGTGTAAGTGACTCAAGAACAATGCTGCTGTCCCACCCTAGTCTATAACAAATTGAGGGGATCCGGAAGTCCTTTGAAGCCCAGGAAAACTCTGCCAGGGATGACCCCTTATATCTCCAGTCACTGACCACCTGCCACTGTGATGCCTCTATGAGCATGTGGGAGGGGATGGTTCTGAGTGAGAGAGGAGCATGCAGCATGTGGTTTGGAGTCTGTATCACAAACCCTACCGCAATTGCCAATAGAGTACTTGTGCTCAGTCTCAATAGAGACTTGTGTGGGTGTGGAAGCTGAACTGAAGCCCTCAGAATGAATTACCCTGGTAAGTAGGGTGAAAAGCATTGGTCCTTCCAAGTTAGGATTTTGGCAGGTTGATGGAACAGATTTAGGAAGTTTATACCATAGTTTCCCGTGATTTACCAGTTCTGTAGACAGAGAATTTCGGTCTACAGGGCTGCCAATTTAGCCCCATTCATAAGAAATAAATTCACTCACATTCAGAGCTTGTCTACAGAGGAAAATTGTACCAGTATTAGGCAAAATATGAATTTAAACTGCTATAGCTATACCAGTGTCACTCCCCATGAGGACCCTCTTATTCCAGATTGCCTTTTTCCAGTTTAGCTGATGTCACTTTGGAAGTGGTTTAAGCCAGTGTTTTTCAAAGTTCGGGTCATGACTCAGTACTGGGTTGCGGCATGTAAGGCACTGGGTCGCCTTGCTCAGTACCCAGGGACTCTAGCAGCTCTGGTCAGCACTGCCAATTGGGACATTAAAAGTCCCGTCAGCGGTGCTGCCCGGCTAAGGCAGGCTAGTGCCTATCTATTGCTCCATTGATTCTTTCTTTGCTCTCTCACTAGGTGATCGAGTGCATCACTCAGGGCCGAGTTCTGCAGCGACCTCGTACGTGCCCAAAGGAAGTGTACGACTTGATGCTGGGTTGTTGGCAACGGGAGCCTCACATGAGGCTCAACATCAAAGAAATCCATTCCCTCCTTCAGAACTTGGCCAAGGCTTCTCCAGTTTACCTGGATATTCTAGGCTAGAGCCTCCTAGCATTTCCTCTTATGGGCTGCGTGAATGAATGTGTTCAACGGCCGCTGAACTCCATCAAAATATGTTCTTAACTCTGACAGTAGTAATGACAAAGATGCGGAGAAGCTTTCAAAGGGCAAGCAATGTGCACTTCTCCATCTGTAGACACAGTATTGACTTTTTTGACATTATTGAAATGTATCTCTTTTCTCTTTCTGTTTCTCTCATTTTTTCTCTCTCCTATTGAATCTGGCTTCTGCGTTATTGTAACTCTGCATAGACAAAGGCCTTAAAAACCTGGTCTGTTATATCAGCAGACACTCCAGATTGCCCACCACAACTAACAATGCCTTGTTGTACTCATGCCTTTGATGTGGATGAAAAAAGGGAAAAAAATATTTGACTCGAACTTTGTGACTTCTGCTGTACAGATACTGGGAGTTCTTCTTGATTCACCTCTACTTTTTTTGCTTCAGTGTGTGGGTGGAAAAAGAAGATTGGTGTTCTCTATGGGAAGCTTATTTCTAGTTGAGATAAAGCCAGATAGAAAGAAAACAGCGTTGTGCGATCCACTGTATGGAAGAACCATGGGATTAGATGGCATCCAACCCCACTCAAAACACTGAAATGATTTAATGGAAGGAAACGATTCTGTGCTTTCCTCTGGGAGCCTGTCTGAGGAGTAAAGGGATTGTTTAAAGAGTGTGCTTGGTTAGCATTTTTCATCATCAGATCCAGTACTATGGTCTATGGTAAAAAGAAAAAGATGCTTCCTGCATTGCACTAGATTACACAACACTATGATAAGCTAAATACAATCCCTCAACTTGTCTTAGAGTAGGATATTGTGATAGCACTGGTATAAAATTGTTCTCCAGCTAGCCTTTGGTAATACAGGCTGAAGCTAGGCTGATTAGTGTACAGTGTGCATTTCAGGGTCAAGTGTTGAAGCTGAGAACTTTGATCAGACAGGACAAGCTGTAGATACTGTGCTTGTCAGGCAGCATACTCCTACTGCTCTCCTTCTCCATTCCCATTTTTTCACTGTGCAAGCAAAATTGTGCATGGTCTTCGTCGATTAATGCCCTTTGTGCAGAAACTATTGCTCATCTTGTTGTACACCCTGATAGGAATAGCAAATCCATAAAGGTATAACATATATTTAATTAGAGGGAGCTAATGGAGGTCATTAGCTACATTCAGATATCTTTTCATTGTTACAGATATGATACTACGCAAATAATGTAAAACATGGAAATAGTAGATTATGTTTGAGCCATGGCAGGGGATGATAGAATTAAGGCCCTGGAGACAGCTAGATGTGATCCTGTGGTTATCACTTGACATTACAGCATACAGATCCTGAGTTCAGCACCAATTTCTGGTTGATATAGTGGTGTCATTCCCAGCATCCACTGTTCTGTAATTTATTTATGTCTGGTTGGAAAGGCATTGTGTGCGTACAGTATATGCATGGCCACTGTGCTAATGGCAAGTGCATGGGCATCTGTGTTTATTTTTCAAACAGATGCTGAAGATTTAAAATTTAGATTTAGGATTATTTTTCTTATGAACTCTTACAAATGGAAAGAAATCTTACCTGTTCCTCAAGAACATTTGCCTCCCTCTGTGAGGGGGCCTTGCTGCAAAAAATTGTCTTTTTCTTTTATTTTTTTTTAATATTATGAGCCAAATCAAAGAGTAGTAGTAGTTCTTCATCTTTGTGTTGTGGTTATTTTATTTAATACATTCAGCGTTTTATTTTTGTAAGTGTTCCCATAAAATTTTAATATATAATTTGCTTGCATATATTATTTATTAAAGCACTTTCTTTTTTCCTTCAGTGGCTTTTAAAGCCAGTTCTCAGAGATTTTGAACGTTTTCAGAAATAAAACAATTGACTGGACAGTGATGGAGTTGAATCCTCCTCTATGTCAGTGAAAAAAGCATTAAAAATAAACTTAACAATGTAACTATAAAGCCATATGCAGTATTTCTTTAATAAACCAGATGTTATTTCTGAACCACTAGAACTGGAAATAAAAAAAAAAAGCAAGAGGAAGACTCATACAAAATGGGCTTTATGTTTTTATCTGGGCTGTTTTAGAAGTTTGAATAGCAATAGCCCTGTTTGAAAAAGATTGAACATTCAGGGAAACCCATTCTCTTGAGGGCCTGAGTTTTATGTCTTTAAGAAATTCAGTTTCAGTATAACAGAAAGTGGAAAAGAAAATGTAAACTGTCAGAGTACACTGAGACTACACTTTTAGTGTGAAGAGGGAAGGGTTGTGTGTTGGGGAAGGGAGGTACAAAACTCCTACCTGTTGTATTCTGTCATAGTTCCTTATGCCTTTTAGAAAAATATATCCTTTTTGTCTCCAAGATATTGTTCTCTCTGAGCAATGGCCCTAACCTGAAAGCAAACAGTAGGTTTTGCAAGAACTAATGGAATGTATACCAAAAATGAAGAAAAAAAATACAAGTTGCTCTAGTGGCATCCTTTTTTCATTACTAAAAGAGCAGACTAGAGTCATGTATGGGGAAAATATAGTGTGTTAGAATACACTGTGCAACAGCATATCAGTATGTCAAACTTAAAGGACCAAATGTTCTATAGAGCGAAAAATATGAATAAATTTGGCCTATATCACACGTGAACAGTAGTCCATAAAAGCTATAATCAGTGTAGACTAGCTATTAACTAAAACTAAACCAGTTTTTGCATTTATTCATAAGAAGGGGTGTAAGTGTAGCAAAATGAGTGGAAAAGAGAAAAAGAAATACTTTCAAATGGCAATGAGGGGTGAGTGTATGTATAGACATTTGTCATGCTTGCAACTTCAGCTAAATCTTGTACACTGAGCAAATATGACAATCAGGCTCATTACAAAATCTTTCTAGACTATGCTACAAACCAATCATATATATATAATATATATTATATATATGTGTGTGTTTGCATAGGGTGTGTATATATACATGGTATATAGGTATATGTATATGTGTGTTATAAATATTTGATTTATACATATTCAGACATGCATATACAGTATGTGTGATTGTGTGTATATGTATAAATTTACATATACATATATTCTAACAGATGATAATTGGGGTACAATGTTATTAATAAAGTCCGCTAAATAACCAAAATCCTTTTTTCCTTTGGTATTTCTTTTTCTATGTTTATAAGATTTAACTTTTTAAATGAATGCAGTTCCGCGTGGGTGGAGGAAATACTGGAGTGCCAGAGATATTTTTAACAATCAACATTTTTTCCCCAAATGATTGTATAAAAGCAGTCCCTCCGTTATTGTCTAATATTCATTAATTTCTCACAGAGCAATGAACAGATTGGCTTCAAACTTCCTAGAAGAAAATTTGGTTTAAAATAATTTCTGTTTTTGTGCTATTATTGTTGTATTGTTCAACAGCAGTACTACAGCTCCACTGGCATTTTGCACTTCTCTTCAGTTACAAAATAATTCCAAGAATGAGCTGGAAGTTTCAGACTGCAACACAACTGGTAGAACAATGGTGAGAACTCCAAAACCCTGCAGTAATAATAGCAGCAGCTAGTATTGGGAATTTCCCACGTTCTCTCCTTCACCCTCAGTAAATCTGCAGAACTCAGCAACCAGCTGTAGTGAACAGTATTTGTAAAGCAACAGCACCCATGATGCATGATGAAACTTCATTTTACATAGGAGTTCATTCATTCTGATTTATAAACCAATATATTTATATATAATCTGCTGTTCAGTGAATAACTGCCATTTACTTCTCTCTCTCTGCTCTTTGGAGATAATTTTGTTGTGCTTGATATAGACTTTCACAGAACACTTTAAAGATATAAGAAACACCCCAATAAAGCGATCAAGTCACTAGCTGACTAAGTTATAGTGCATATACGTAAGAACAAGACTGTCTCCAGGTTGTTATGCCCTGTAAAAGAAATTCAAATATTGCTGTAAGAATGTGGGGGTGGGTGGGGAAGGGGTTGGGGTTTCTAGTTGAAGATGAAGGTTTTGATAGCACAGGAAACTGTATTTTCTTGTTGTCAGGACTGGGATGAACCACTGCTGCTCTGAGTCAAGAGATCCTTGAAGAGCCTTAGTTACTTTTTATTTTATTTTGCTACATTCATCACAAATATGAAGCAAAAAAAGACTACAATGTTGCAGGGAAAACACTGTGAATTTCACAACAGCAACCAAGTGACTATTTTGCCATCTTTTTAAAGTACGTCTCAGGAGAAGAAGTGGGAAATGATGGGTATATTATTTTCTTGTCTATGCATTCTAGGCCAGGTCTATGGATTTTTTTTTGTTTGCTTGTAGAAAGTTCTGAGTGAAGATTGGCTGAAATGTATTTTATAAACACAGAATATTTTGGGCAAGTATAGCAGAAGCTGTTTCTAGCAAGGCTGTTTGACAGGAAGGCATAAGAAAACAAAAATCAAATCAAATCTTTTCAGAGGCCTATATCTTGCAGCTTATATGTATTGTTCTGCAACTTAAAGAAAAACAAATGTTGAACAAGCAGCTGAGAATTTTATATACAAGTCAATTCAGTGTGGATGTTTAATTACATCACCACTAGAGAAAGATTCAATTTATTATGAAATATTTGCCCCAGCCCTGCTCTCTACCTATACTTCATGTATATATGTATATTTCTAGATACAACTCGTTCTCTCTCTCAAGAGTCAGAGAGAGGGAGATACCTACTTATAAATATAGATCTCTATATTTGTCACTAAAAGTGTGACCTGATGTTTAGAGCTCTCTTTCTCCTTTTTTTTACTGTGATGTCTCTGTGCAAATATTCAGTGATTCTTGTTTTGCAGTTTGTTATAGAAATTCATTGCTTTAAAAGATCCATTGCATCTTGGCTGATTTTGAAGTGATGCCTGAGTATCAGTGTTAAAAGATTTGTTTGTGAATCATGTGACCAGCTTCCGTCAACACGACATGGAAAGTCTCTTGTACTATAGTGTATTTAATACAAACGATGTCTTTCAATAAACAGTGTCATCCAAAAGAAAGACTGTAAGTGATACAATGATGATTACTTTAAAAATGTTATACAATTTTCATGAAACATTGTGTGGTATTTTCTTTTATTTGAATCCTATTTAAAAAACGTGGTAATAATGAATGGCTAAATGTGCTTGGAAATGTGACATATTTACAATCTAAAATAATGATAAAAAAACAGTTCCATACAGGTACTGTACTCCGATGAGATGAAAGAAGCATCACATATAAAACAGTTATGAAATTTGCTACCTGTATTTACACAAATTAGGGCTATTTTAAAAAAAGTCCTAAAGTGAACCCATTGGAACATTTGCACATTTGGGTACGTGTGCATGTGAATACTTGTTTGTCATACAGTTATCCATATAGCATATGCTGTCCTGCAATAAGGTGCTTATCAGTAGGTGAAAGTATTTTCTGGATACAATTTATGTGCATGTTTTCAAAATGTGTCTCCTAATCCGCAGCACTATTAATAAACTAGCGAAGATTAGAGTTTGGGTTTCTTCCTTGTCCCAATGTAGTATTCAAATGTTGTGAACAAATGTAGCATTAATTCCAGGCCAGCCTGTATAGTAGCTGAAACTCCTAAATAGTAATATAAAAAAAAAGCAGTGATTATACATTCAGCTTGGCTTCAGGCACCTAATTGAAGATCCCACTGTAGGTTATTGATTTACCCAAATGTAACCCACACACCTTCTGGGTGTGATGTTCTGTCCCATCTAGTGGAACTGAGACCACACAGAGACAGACAGACAGACAGCAAGATTAATGAGTCTGCTCCACAGCCTTAGCTACCACCCAGCTGGCTTTTAGCTCAGGTGGTAGAGGCTCATGCACTAAGCTCCAGATTCAATCCCGCCTGCCAGTGACTGGGGTCTGTCAGCATTACACAAGGCCGTCAGATTTAAAGGATACCAATAGGAAAGCCAGCCTATCGCTATCCAGTATCAGAGGGGCAGCCGTGTTAGTCTGGATCTGTAAGAGCAGCAAAGAATCCTGTGGCACCCTATAGACTAACAGACGTTTTGGAGCATGAGCTTTCGTGGGTGAATACCCACTTCATCAGATGCATGCATCTGACGAAGTGGGTATTCACCCATGAAAGCTCATGCTCCAATACGTCTGTTAGTCTGTAAGGTGCCACAGGACTCTTTGCTACTCTATGGCTATAACTGGCTTTGCCAAGAGATCTGCTTGAGATTGCAGGAGCTGGCTGTCATTCTAAAAGTCTGAGGGGAAATTATCAAACAAAAAGCAGCCCAACACAAGGCTGGTCTAATGCTATGAAAATAGCATCAAGATCTGTGCTAGTAAATTAGTTGTCAATGTATCATTCAGTCACTGGGAAACGAGCCTCCTAGTGTGGGCTGACAGACTCGGGCCAGCAAGGCTCCCATTAGCACGCTTTGAAGTTGTAGCTCAGGCTGAAAATCAGCTTCTGAAGCCTAGGAAGAGAGGTGGACTTCAGCTTGCTTCCATGGGCTGTATAGACATAACCCTTAGCGTCCTATTATACCATTTCATGGTGACTATGCAGGAGGCAGATAGAATAGAAGTATGCCATACCCTCAAATCTTGGTTGCTGAAATGAAACTCCTAACCATTATGGCCTTGGCTCCACTAGAGAACTGACTTGGTTGTGACTGAACTGGATACACTGAACCATTTGAAGTGGAAAAGATTCATTGTATCCACACTCCTCATGCTGAGGGGGTTTATGTTTTTCCCCTCATCCACACTAGTGCTGTCTTAAACCACTTCACGTAAACCTGCCCATACATTCTAGGTGATGTTGCAAGGCCACACATGTGCACTGTGAGACAGTAGTGGGAGGCCTAGTTAAATTGTTACAGCTTGTCTGTGTCCACACTGACACTGAACTAGTTAAGCTTTAACTAGTTATTAACCCCGCTGAAAGATAACCTCTTCTAGCTGAGTATTACATTGGTTGGGGTATTTCTGTATATATATGCAGCATTCTGCAAACATTCTAAGGGTTATAACTGGTTTAATTTCTTTAGTATAGGCCAGGCCAACGTGACAGTTCACGCAGTTGTGCTAACTGGACTCCTCCATCTCTCTAGCAACATAGCGGCCAAAGGTACCATGTAGCAGCTGGTCACCCAGCTTATGCAGTACCCCTCTCAAGGACAGTGATGTCAGGCATGCAGCAGGAATTAATAAAGCAAAGAGCTACACCCCTGCTTATTGCCAATCAGTTGGAGGGAACCATGAGGCCCTTAGGACCTGATTAGTGAGAGATTTGCCAGCAACAGGAATACTGGATGAGGTCCTTACTCAGAATCATGAAGGTTTGACCCAGGATCATCTGCTAAAGCAAGAAATTGTCATAGCTGTTCTGTAGCACCTACTTGGCTAAGAGCAGTGCTAATAAATGCACAACACACTTAGAGTATTGCCACAAATGAGAGGTTTAACTTAATGTTTTTGTATTACTGGCATTGTTTTTATTATCTTTGGTCCCCAGCAACTGTAATGATGAAATTTGGTTTTGACTGCACATAGATATGCCTTAGAGAGGCTAACAAGCGCGCGGATCATCTCAGTCTTTTCAGTGAGTGTTGGACAAACTGTAATGGTTTGTTAAAGCCTTTTGTTATCTCCCTGCCACAAACTGCTAGCCAAGCATACTCACCTATGTGTGACTTTATATAAAGATGGTTTGCGGAAGATTATCAGAAGTGTCTTTCACATATTAATAATGTATTCAGAAATCCCTTTACCCTTTCTGTTTCTTTCTTCTCTTTAGAGTGCATAAACTTATTTAAAAACTTGGGAGGAGGAGGGGAATTGAATGTTCAACCCAACTGCTGTGGCTGCTATGGTTTTAGAAACTTTCACAATTGATTTTGTGCTGAAAAAGACTGTCAACCCTGAGTATTAAATGCTTCAAATAACTGTAAGATCAATAATCTTGACAAGTGTATTATTAAAAAAATCATTCACAGTATCTTATTGATTATTCCTGTTAGTATTTTTTAATGGACATAATTTCTTTTGAGGTCAGTGGAAAAGTTCATGTTACAGAAAATAATAAAAGCCTTTGAAATAATAAAAAGATATTTGAATAATTAGAAGAGGACCAATCATACTCTGACAAACTAGATCGTCCAGAATCACTTATAAAAATTAACTTATTGTGCATTGGGTCCAAATATGTGCTAGGCAGTTATCATCCAAGCAACCTTCTCTGAGAGCCTTCCTGTCCCTCTAGCAAAGAAAAACAGAAGGCAGAAGATTCTGACTAGGTAAATGGTGTAGGATGCAGGGCTCTGGTTTTGTGGAACATTGGTTCACCTTTTTTGAGGAGAGAGGGCTATTGTATAGTTTGGATGGCCTCCACCTCAGTAGAAGGTAGACTAATTTCCTCAGGGACAGGCTGGCTAAAGCAGTCAGTTGGAGGTTAAATTAACAGCAAAAGAGAACGGTAAAAAGAGGGATGATCAGAGAACTCAGTGAGCACAAAATTGAGATGTTGAGAACAAAATTAATCAAGGAACAAATGACAAAAAGAGAAGAAATTCTTGAATTGACTATGCACAAATGCTAGAAGCCTGGGTAACAAACAAGAGGAATTTGGAATTGCTCATTTATGAGCGTAAATTCAATCTACGTGATATTATGGAAACCTGCTAGGATATTCACACAACTGGAATATTCAAATCAATGGTTATAAGCTATTTCGGAAGGATCATGTGGGTAAAAGGGGAGAGGGAGTGGTACTGTAAGTCAAAATGGTATTACCTGTTTCCAAGTCATGGATAACTCAAAGGAAAATTATTTTGAATGCTTATAGATTAATGTCCTAACATACATAGCACAAGATGGGGTACTAGTTGATGTCTGCTATATATAGGGTGACCAGATTGCAAGAGTAAAGTATCAGGACACATTGGGTGCTGGGGAGCAGACATAGGTGAACAGCCCTGACCGGAGCCATGGGGGAGGGGGATGCACAACCCTAGGAAGTTGCGAGGTGGGGAGTACGGCCCTTGTTGCAGCCCCTGCGAGAAGTTCATGTCCGCAGCTCCAATCCCCTGGGAGAAGCCACAGGGGGATATGCAGGGCCCTGGCTCCAGCCCCCAGTTGAAGCCATGAGGCTGGGGTGCATGATCCCAGTTCCAGCCCTGGCTGCGCTGCTGGCTCAGCCCAGCTGACAGTCACCTCACTTCCCAGCAGGACCAGTGAATGTGACCAGGGGATGGGGCAGGTCATGGGGGAGTGAGTGGCTGGGAGGTCTGTGGTGGGGCACTGGGCTGTGAGGGGGTGGAGGGCACTGGGCAGTGGGGGAGATTTGTGTGTTTTGTGGTGCTAGGCAGTAGGGGTCTGTGTGGCGCACTATATAGTTGTTGTGGTGGGGCTCTGGGGAAGGGCACTGGGTAGAAGGGGAGGGGAAGATCTGTGTGTGTTGGGGAACTAGGAAGTGGGGGGAGTTCTGTGTGGGGTGCTGGGCAGTTGTGGTGGGGCTGTGGGTGGCTGGGAGGATGCTGGGCAGTAGTGGTGGTATGCAGTGCATGGTGCATTTGTGTTGTGTTAGAAGGGTTATGGGAGGGCACTGGGCATAGTGGGTTCAGGGGACACTGGACATAGCGGGTCTGGGAGGTGTCAGGTGAGGGAGCTGTGTGGTGCAGCATGGGCCTGCCCCCAACAGGAAGGGGAAGGTAGCCCAGTGTGTGTCTGACCATGTAATGCATGCCTCATTACCCCTGGCTGGCCCCCTGCCCACTGCTCGCCTCCTCACCTGAGGACTGGGGCAGGGAGAGGAGGTGCAGGGGAGGATCCCAGCAGCTCTTACCTGGGGCGGCTTTTGGGAAGCAGCTGGCAGGTCCTTCTAGGTTCGGGGTGGCCAGGGGGGTCTCCATGTGCTGCAACCACCACTAGCGCCAGCTCCGCAGCCCTCATTGGCTGGAACCATGCCAATGGGAGCTGAGGGGGCAGGGCTTGCATGGGGCGGGCAGCGCAGAGCCCCCTCACTGCCCTGGACCCTAAGAACCAGAGGCACCTGCCTGAGGTGCAGCCACCAAGTCCCTCTGGCTCCTAGGGTCAAGGGCACCATGCAAGCCCTGCCCCCTCAGCTCCCATTGACCTCAACGGAGCTGGCGCTGGTGGTGGGTGCAGCATGCGGAGACTCCCCGGCTACCCCTGTGCCTAGGGACCACAGGGTCCTGCAAGTCACTTCCCAGGAGCTGTGTGGGAGCCTTCCAGCTAGGTTCACCAATCCATTCCAGCCCCCGCCAAAATATCAGGACAAATGGTGTCCTGACTGTACATCGGACAAACAACTAAATATCAGGATGGTCCCGATTTTATCAGGATGTCTGGTCACTCCGTACCGGTAAGAATCTGCACCAGCCCATATCCAGCCCATCTGTCTCTGCCTCTTTCGCCTCCCCTGTCGAGGGCCCTGCTGGTAGGGTCCATACCGGCAGGGCCGCAGATGGTAGCTTGGGGGAAGGGGCAGCAACATTAATAGCTGCCGCGGCAGTGATTTAAAGATGGTCCATTGCTGCAGCAATGCTTTAAGGATCCTCAAAGCACTGCCATGGCAAAGGACTGTCCTTAAAGCGCTGCCACAGCAGTGGTTTAACATTACTGCCCCCTCCCTCCGTCAGTGGCCCTGCCGGTAGGGTCCGTACCAGCAGAGCCGCCAACAGAGTAGGCAAAAGGGTCAGGGACAGGGACATTAAAGCACGGCCGCAGCAGTGCTTTAAGTATGGTCCTTTGCCGTGACAGTGCTTTAATGTTGCTGTGCCCCCCATGGCTGCGGACGGGGGATGGGAGGTCGGCAATGTTAAAGCGCTGCTGCGGCAAAAGTCCCTGCCGCGCCTTAATGTCGCTTCCCTTTTTGCCCACCCCCCTAGCCTCTGACAGGTGGGGGGGGGGCAAAGGGAGCAGCTGCCTTGGCGCCAGTGATTTAAAAGGGCCCGGGGCTCCGGACGCTGCTGCCCCTACCACAGCAGCAGTGTCTGGAGCTCCAGGCCCTTTAAATCAAGACAGGAGCCGCAGGCAGCACAGTACAAGGGCTGGCTGGGGGATGCTGACCCCCCAGCCCCACCCCTTCCACCTGAGGCCCCACCCCTTCCAGGGGCCAGAGCCACCCCCCGTACCAGTAAGTCTCCTCAGTTACTTTCACCCCATTCAAGAGTTCTTAAAACATTGTCTGAGGAACTCACTGGACTATTAATGTTGATTTTCAATAAGTCTTGGGACACTGGAAAAATTTCAGAAGACTGGAAGAAAGCTAATGTGCCAATTTTAGAAATGGGTAAACAGGATGACCTGGGTAATTATAGGCCTGTCAGCCTGACATCGATCCCAGGCAAGCTAATGAAAAGACTGATCCTGGGCTCGATTAATAATGAACTAAAGGAGGGTAATGTAATTAAGGCAAATTAGCATGGGTTTGATGAAAATAGATCCTGTCACACTAACTTGTTCACTTTTTTTGATGAGCTTACAAATTGGGTTGATGAAAGCAATTATGTTGTGTGACAAGTTTCCTCCTCTGCCTTGGTGGGTCCTGCACTTATTGGCAGATTTGCTTGCCTCAGAGATTCATGGCAGCCCTCAGTTTGGCCACTTTTGCTAGTGGCTCAAACCTGCTGTCCACTCAGCTAACCTCATCACTGGACAGCATGGGAGAAACTGAGTACCATCCCCGCAGTCTCTGTGACCCACCTAGTGGGTCGGGAACAGGCAAATCCCTTTCCAATTTAGACCTTCCCTTCTGATGTTTCTCACAGACCAGGTCAGCTCCTCCTGTGTCCAATTAGGAGTTGGGATGGGGGAACCTGGGCCCACACTCTATACTGGGTTCCAGCCCAGGGCCCTGTGGATAGCAGCTGTCTACAATGTTCCCTGTATCAGCTGCAAGACAGCTACAACTCCCTGGGCTACTTCCCCATGGCCTTCCCCCAGCACCTTCTTTATCCTCAGTGCAGGAACTTCCTCCTGAAGCCTGATCACACTTGAACTCTTCACTCCTCCAGCAGCACCCCTTCTCACTCCCTGCTCCTTGCACACACCCCTTACTAACTGATGGGAGGTCCTTTTTAAACCAGGTGTCCTGATTAGCCTGCCTGCCATAATTGAGTCTAGAAAGCTTTGCCTGCCCACTTCCTGGATACCAATAGGACCAGGCTCCCGTATGCCCCACCGGTCTGGATCTGTCACAATTGATATAATACACCTTGACTTGGTAGCACATGACATTTTGAATAAAAAACTAGAACAATATAAAATTAACATGACACACATTAAATGGATTAAAAACTGACTAACTGATAGGTCTCAAAATGTCACTGTTAATGGAATTTGTCACTGAGCTGGTCTGTTTCAAGTAGAGTACCTCTAGACGCAGTTCTTGGCCATCAGCTATTTAACATCTTTATGAACAACCTGGAAGAAAACATGAAATCATCACTGATATAGTCTGCAGCTCACACAAAAATTAAGGGTATAGTAAATAATGAAGAAGACAGGTCACTGAGCCAGAGCAATCTAGATTGCTTGATAAACTGGGTACTGGCAACACTAACATGGCTAAATATAAATGTATACATCTGGGAACAGAAAATGTAAGCTATACTTCCAGGATGGGGGACTTTATCCTTGGGAGCAGTGACTCTGAAAAAGATTTGGGGCGTGGAGTGAACAATCATCTGAACATGAGCTCCCAGTGTGACACTGGCCAAACGGGAATCTCAAGTAGGAGTACAGAAATTATTTTACCTCTGTATTTGGTTACACAGTGTGATCATTACTGGAATACTGTATCCAGTTCTGGTGCCCACAATTCAAGAAAGAGGTGGATAGATTGGTGACAGTTCAGAGAAGAGCCATGAGACTGATTAAAGGATTAGAAACTATGCCTTGTAGTGCTAGACTCAAGGAACTCAATCTATTTATTTTAACAAAGAGAAGATTAATCGGTGATTTGCTTGCAGTTTCTAAGTTCCTACATGGGGAACTAATATTTAATAATAATCTCTTCGATCTAGCCAAGAAAAGTATAACATGATCTGGGAGCTGAAGCTAGACAAATTCAGACAGGAAATAAAATGTGCATTTTTAATGATGAGCATAATTAACCATTGGAACAATTTAGCAAGGGTTGTGGGGGATTCTCTGTCATTGACCATTTTTAAATCAAGATTGGATGTTTTTCTAAAAGCTCTGCTCTAGGAATTGTTTTGGGGAAGTGCTAAGGCCTGAGGTATACAGGAGATGAGACTAGATAATCACAGTGGTCCCTTCCAGCCTTAAAATCTATGCAAACAGAGCAAATAAAAAGACATAACACAATCACTGCTTCAAAGAGTTTGCGGTCTACGGCTTTGACCTGCAACTTGTTGAGTGTGGACTGATCCTTGTATCTGCGTGGAGCCCCTTTGGCTACAGTAGGGTAGTGTGTAATCACAAGTAGTGCAGTATTGTAGATGTTATGCAATGAATAAAAGAGAGAATTGCTAATGTTAGATTCTTGGGCTGGCCATGATATACATATACAAATATACCATCAACAACAAATCACCAAAAAAATAGAATTGAGCCAAGATAGGGAACCAAAAGGCTGCTGAAAGCAGAAGGAACTCACTGTGTCTTGAGCATATTCTGAATGAGCTCTTAACAAGGTGCATGATATGTGCACATAGGGGAGAGGAAGAGTTGGATGAGGAGAGATTAGAGCTCAAAGTCATGTTCCAATTAGAAACTACGTTAATTAAAAATACAGTGCAAAACAGCTCAATATATGTTAGCATCTTTTGGCAACTTCTTTATGTTTACTGCTTCAATTTGTGAGCTCAAAGCAAAAATAAGAACATGGAAGTAAAGCAGAGATGGGCCAAACCACTTCAGTGTACTTTGTGTGCCTCTTACTAAAGACTACAATGTTACCAGGCCTATGGGGAGAAACAGCATTTTATTCTTGTGCAAGATGTTCTGTACCTTTCCCTGACTGACATCTACTAGTCCAAAGTAGTTCTGGAGGCAGGGCTTATATTGTTCGCAAAGACGTGCCAGCTTTGCCATTCATGATGATGAAATTATGTTGGTTTCAATACATGTAGAAAGTTACTGCTTCCTCTGATGAAAAAAGGGAAATGTATTTTCATATGAGAGCACATTTACAGAGTGAAAAATGATCTGAATCTGCCACTCAGCCAGGGCAGAAGTTGATTTGGGAGGTTGCTGACACAACTAAGACTAACAGCAAATGGTGATATCAACAAACCCAAGAATTAAACAAATCAGAAGACAAGTTACCAACGTAAGTCCATGGGTTCAAATTCTGTTCTCAGCCACACTGCTGGAAACACAGAATAACTTCACTGACTTCAAACAAGCAGTCCTGCAAAGTCAGAATTATAAGGATGAACAAATTTGCACCTTTTAGTTCAGAACCTCAAACCAATTTACAAACATCACTTTGGGTAGGAGCACTTTCCTTTATCACTGTCTGGACCCTGCTAACTCCCCCAGTGCAGGGTTGTCTTCCAATTGGAACATATTTCCCAGCATGCAGTTCTAGGGCTGCGTCTTTAAATGGGGGCAGAGCCAAGCAGTTGTGGCCCTCAAATAGCCATTTTGTTGCTTTCTGCTTTGCTCCTTCTTTCAGCTGGTAAGTGTTCTTAATTTCTTGGTATGTTTCTCCTTTCTTATTACTGAAGAGATACATAGTCTCACAGCACCTCTATAAGTAGATAAGTAGTATTACACTCACATTAATGATCAGAAAAGTATAAGGTATGCAATAATGGAACCAGAAATTGAACCCAGAATGCTTGACACCCAGTCCTGCACCCTAGCTGCTAAATAACACTCCCTTCTCTTGAGAGGAAACAGTACTCAATATAGTCCACCCAACTGCTTTTTCTTTAGAATTCTATTATTTTTTCGTCACTGGGAGTCAAATTAGTCAAATCCTATAGCTTCCTCATGACCCTTATTCCTGCCTAGCAAAGCTCCATCCCAGCGTGACCAGTCCTCAGGACACGTAAGCCTGTGTTTTGCAGTGGTAGCCCTTCTTCCATGGATCCTGACCCCTGTCTTCCCCACACACAGATCCTGGACACACCTTTAGCCCTGAGACTCCTTTAGCCCTGCAGGTAACAATGGGGTAACAGTCTGGCCTCAGTCATAGCCCCTCAAAGAAGGTGATTGGTGGGGGGCAAGAGCCAGGGATGTTATGCAGTATCCACCTCCTGTTTGCCTACCCTGGGAGTGGGGATTCCTTCAACACTAACAGGGTCCTGTAACTGGGCTTAACAACTCAGGTTCAGCGCTGTCAATCAGTTCTAGCACCTCCAGGTGGATGCTTGCTGTCTCCCTGTGTGAGCTCCCAGGATTTTGGTCTTTGAGGTTAGACTTCACCCCTCAAGTTGGGAAAGTACCACCTCCTCTCCAGTGTCCTCCATGCCATCCTATGGCAGTGTGGGAGTGGATTCACTGATCCTCTTCTTGGGAGAGGCAAATCTGAGCAGCTGCAGAGCAGCAGCACAGCCACTGCTGCTAAAAGGGCACTTCCTCTTCAATAGTCCACTGGCTCTCCATGGGAAAGGTGCCTGGACACAAGATAGAGCTCTTGCTACGATCCAGACTATTTATTGCATTAATTTGGATTTGATCTATAGTTATTAAAGCATCATTCATGAAACAAATCTCGTGTGTAGTAATTGAAAACGCCTGCCACTTTTTATCAGTGCAGATACCTGTGTGTGTGTGTGTGATTATGTTATAAATTGCCATGTTTCACCAAAGTAACTATCACATTGGGACATCATTAGATGCTTTACCTTTACTCAAACTACAGAACATGGAAGGAATGAAGAGGCTTTTGTGGGTTATCAGCTACAGGATCACCAGACATTAGACAAGCTCTGCTAGGTTTGGATTGAGTCATGACTTGATGCCAATCTCAGACAGGCTGTGGCTTTCTGGTGAATTGTGTTATAAAAAACTCTTAAATTCTTTTATTTGGTCTCCTGAAAGAACCAAGATTTGGCATTTGAAACTGGGAGAATAGAGTTAAGTTTTCTCTGAGCCTGATGAATGCACTCAGTATGTTGCACGTGAAGCCACTTTATCTCAGGTGAATGAGAACAAGCTCTCTACCTAACACCTGTGGTTCTGATCATCTTAAACCTGCATGCTCTCAGATGAGTAGGGCATGGGGACTCCTCAGCACTGTGAATTGCTAAATACTACTATAGTAGTAGAGGTCACATGAATGTAAGGCATGCTCCCTGTTAGCACCCCTCCCTGCAATGATCTTAGAGGGGAGTGCATGTTAATAAACCCTGGAAACTCCCGTGAGTGTCTGGGAGCACCAGATACCTCCCTGACTTAGAGAGGGGGAGGGCAGCCCTGACATGTGTGACTTGAGTCCTGTGTGAATAAATAACACTGTATTGTCTTCTCATTGCATGTTATGACATTTTCAGCTAGCCTTTCATACAATACATACAGTATCTTGGTTTCTGCAGGCACTGATTTCCCACTGATGATAAAGTAGCTCAGTAGCTACACCTTCAGTATCTGAGGAGCTGCTTTATGCTATTGCCCTGGGTGGGTTTGTCAGAGAGGGTCTGGACACCTGTAGCTGCTCTCAGAGACCTTGTGCCTGCTGTAGGCACAATACTTCCAGCAGTGCTGGGGAGGGCTATGCGTACAAGTAGCCTCTGTTTCCTTCTCTAACAGGGTGCAGCAGCGTTCTGCCCCTCAACCCTCTTGCACCAGCCCAACTTTGCTGGTGCAGAGAGGGAAGGCTTCATATTCTTGCCTTAGCCTCACTCCTCCAGGCCCTTGTTAGGGTTCCTAGTATGGCTGCTGTCATTTCATCCAGGCTTGGTTGCTGGGAATGCCAGACCCAAGATAGTGACTGGCCCTCCACAGAATGGCGGGGGGAGAGAGGGGAAAGGCTTCCTGTACCTGCACCTCTCTGCTAGGCACAGCATTCCTGCAAGTCAGTTAATAAAGCACACCCTGGCATAGTTTTTGTTACTTTAATGATTGTGAGATTAAAACACAGCGATATCTGTCCTGACTTTATTGCGCTAATTGGCTCTTGTGTTGTGAACAGATTTAATCTACATTGTTCCATAGGCTAGTTAAACACTACTCAGAGGCATAAGCAGTCTTTCACTCTCTTATCCCACTCTGAGATTAGCGCGTTGTAACCACACAAGCTGACAGTGCAAGCATTCAGAAAGATGCAGATTCAGCCCTGCTGCCCCAGATGCCTGCTTTCTCAACCTCCAATTATGTTGTTGACCTAGGCTTAATCATCTCAACCATTTGCAGGTTCCTCTAGCATCTTACTCAACTGACTACACTGCCATCAGTCACTTTTTTGAGATATTTTGGGAATCAGCACACACGCACATACACAAACCAATTACTAGATCCCCCAGCAATTACAGAGATGTTAAAAGTATAGTCCTTCCGTCTCCTAGCAACAGAGTGGGTAACAATGAAACTCAGAGACCTTGTTGCCCAGCAGTATTCCTGCATGTAAGACATTTGCGCATTTTGCTTTTGTTGCATTTGATTGCTATTTCTAAAACTGCCTTTTAATTCAAGTGATTTTTCTGCACTCAAGTTATTCATGTAAGAGCTCTGCTGACATCCCAAATCCTATAATTACCATTTCAAACAATCACAACCTGGAAGTGGGAGCTTTTAAAAGGCAAAATAAGATGAGCATATGAAGCTCATATTCCCTACCTCCATCCACAACAGGTTCCAATGGACAAGGTGACTGTTTTTCTAATTCCTGCCAAACTGTTACTTATGAACATAATGCTGCAAACAAAAACGTCATAGATTCAGGTTATCCGATGTCATGTCTTTGTGTTGGTTACTATGTTTGGGAACAATGTTAACAAATGTTAGCACCAGTAGTTTAACAAACTAGACTAAAAATTGCTTAAATGAGAGAAAGCAGATGAAAGGCAAACAGTGGCTCTGGTACCTTGGAGGCTGTTAAGTAAACATTGTATTTTTTCCTTTAAAACAACACAATGGTGGTAAATTTTGTCCTTGTTTTTCAAAGTGAAGGACTGAGAGCCCTACCTAGAGCTAGGCATTGTGCAAGCTGCTTTGGTGCACTTCCATTTTGGCTTGTGCAGCACAGCTTTCCTGTTATGAGACAAGGAGGCTATTTGGGGCATTAGCTGTGGTGAATCTTGTCTGCCAGTTATAATATGTCTGCTTTTTTGTCAGCACAGCAAAGATGGGCAGAATTCTGTGGCAATTTTGGAGCAGAACTAATGTTTGCTAGGAACAAGTCTGATGCCATTAAACTTCCTTTCACTTGTGAACTATAGACAACATTATAAAATGTTTCCTGCATGAGTATTGCACTGTAACAGGGCAGTCTTCCCATTTGAGGGCCAGGGTGGACTGGGAGCAGCCTTCTCTGGTCTAGAGAGAAGCCCAGCAGGCAGTTGACCCAGCTGAATATCATCTAGTGTTTGGGTTTGATTCCCAGCTGGGGTGGGGGGTGTAAATGAGGGACCCAGTGCCCTGAGGAAGCCTAGGATGAGGAGAGTACACCCTCCTGTGGTTGCAGCAGAAAGGGCAAGCAGGCCCTGGGGACCCTCTCAGCTGGAAGATCTAGACCTGTTCACTACCGGAGGCCAAAGGACCCCACAATCTCAGTTAAAAATAGGATTGTTGCTTTTTTGTATTATTTCATATTGCCTTTTGATTGTGTGTTGAGGTTAAAACAGTGCCCTGAGGAAAGGACTACAAAATGAACTGGGTGTGGCTGATTGTCCCATCGAAAGCATGTTTGAAAGGGAGGCTTAACTGTAGTCACAGAACTTAGAATGTGGTTGAAAAGCAGGAGGTACATGTAAAAAATGTATATAAATACTATTCATTAGTTGTATGACAGTAACACCCAGCAGCTGAAACTGAGATCAGTCTCATTATGCTAACTGCTGTACAAATATACAGTTCCCTGCTAAGCAGAGTTAACCATTTACGTATACAAGAAGCCACAAGGTGGAGCAAGGGCAGTATTAATATCCCCATTTTACAGATGGGGAACTCAGGCACAGAGAAATTAAATGACTCTGCTAAAATCACACAAACAATCCGTGGCTCAGCTCTCCTGAGCCCTAGTCCAGTGTGTAAACCACGAAGAGTCAACCTGTGGACCTTGTTGCCATGGGAATGTTCTGAAGACAAAAGGTATAACTGGGTTCAAAAAATAATTAGATAGGTTTATGTAGCATGGGTCCACCAATAGCTATTAGGCAATATTTCAGGGATGCAACTGCACGCCTTGGTCTCTTCTTTCTCTCTGAAGCGTCTGGTATTGGCTACTGTCAGAAGACAGGATACTGGGCTAAATGGACCATTGGTCTGACCCAGTATGGCCATTCTTATGTAAGTATTCACTTGTAGTGTTGTGAAACCCAAACTGCTAGTGAATGACAACCAGAAATAGAGTCAGTAGAAAGTGTTTTAAACAATAATGAAACTGACTGATGTCTAAACTGAGTGCTGTAACCACACAAAGATGGAAAAGTATATTTGATTTTACATGTCTCTCATTGTTAATTACCTCAGATGTTATTGGCAACATTGGTTAAGGATATTAATTTTTAAAATAAATGTGTTATGTGGATATTGTCCTTTTAAAACCTGGTTAATAACTGATCTATGCCAACAATCCCTCTTCTTGACTCATAATTTGTTAAAAATTATGCACACTGTTATCTTGCAAGCAAATGCAGCAAAGATTTGATCAGTTCTGCCTTAGAATATGAAAATGTTATTCCCCTTTGCCTTTATTCTCATACAACTAATCCATGAGTCTCCAGTGAGCAATACATTCAAAAGGACACAGACACAACATCAGCTTGTTTTTTTTTCTGGTGATTCTGGGGTGAGCCTCGTGCTAGCAGCCTTGATTTCACTGGCTACCTGAAGTTCAGTTTTTGCGTACTCCTATTCTGCTCTGACATAAGGCCTTTGTCAAGAGAGACTAGTTACCATGGCACTGTCTCTAAAATAGAACAAATCCAATATACATCAATGCCTGTACAATAAATAGAATAAAGCAGTACTACTTATAAAACATTATTCTGCATTCAGTGGGTAGTAATTTGTGCAGAGGGCTGCAACTAACTCTTTTTCATTTAATTATGTGAAAGCAATTCTTCAAATCGGAAATGCTCTGTGCTTGAGTTGGAGCAGTGCAGGGGAGCTGTGTGAATAACAAGACAGAGTACTTGTTGCTAAATTAAAGCTACTAATAAATTGCTCTTCATATAAGGGCTAATCCAGCTCTATTTGTCTTCACTGAGAGCTGGATTAGGCCCATCATCACAGAGATGCATGAACCATTTGAGATAATTTGCTGCGAAACAAATTCAGGGTCAAAGTACCAAGTCTTTGTCTCACCAACCATCCCAGAGCACATGCTGCGTCTTACGCCAAGTCCATTGGTGCATTCCAGGTGGAGTCAGCTCAGCAAGGAGATCCTCCCAGAAGTAAGAAAGGCTCAAAGATCATCAAATAAAAAAAGTGACAGACAAGTCCAGTATGTTATGAAGATTTGTGGAGTGTCCTATCTCTGCAATCATTGGTAGGGTTTCAGAACAAAACATGATGTAAAACACTGTCACCACAGTCCCAATATAGTACTTTTTCAGGCAACTGTATGTCTTTCATCTTAGAAATGTTCTCTCACTAACACCAAACCAAAATTAGTTTATTGGAATAGTCCTGCCTGATTTGGAATGAAAAAGAGAAAATATTATGCTCTGGCACTTATAGCAATAATGGTTCCTGCTGCTCAGTACTTTACTGTTTCTGATTAATTGTGATCTAGGGTGAAATTCTCGCATCAGTGAAGTCAATAGCAAAATGTTTATTGGTTCAGTGGGGTCAGGGTTTCAACCCGAGTTCCAGGATGGGTGAAATTAGTATGTGGGCATTCTGATGTCCGCCTGAATAATTTGCTTTAGTTCATACGAGTGAATATTGCAGATATTTGTGATGATTTAACAAATTAAGTAGTCAATTGGCTGATGCCTGGTTAGGTATTACTGTACTGATTCTTATACACGTGAATTAGATAGAATTATTTATATTATAGTGCTTTTGAATCCAATTGTTCAGCCCTTAATCACATTGAATAGCATTTATTCATGCATGTAAGCCCCTTGAGTAAGGGTCCAAGAGTCAGGACCTTAGTGAGCACATCTTCTGTACATTCACTGACACAATGATAAGCCACAATGTTCTCCTTTTCCAATTAACATAGGGCAGAATGGTAAGACTTCCTGTTCACGTTCCTACTCCTGCTACCTTACAAAGTTATAGCTTTGTAGCTCAGTAGCTGGAGTGCTATTAAAAAGGGATTGAAAACAACTCCCTAGTAACCACTGTGGTGTGAATAAAGACAGAACAATGTTAAAGCCCAGCTATTCTCGGATAACAATTATAAGGGGCACTCTTTCCGTGAACTACATGGGAGTGAATATGTGGGAGATGAAAGTATAGTGTCAGTTCAGATTTTCTTATATGAAACCCTTGGTTCTGAACAACTATGAGAATGGATTTTTGGGCACTGGTTCAATTCAGTGGAAATCATAAGGCGCCAACTCTGTTGGTGCTCTGGGGCTGGATCACCCATGGGAAAAAATTAGGGGGTCCTCTGCACCCACTGGCAGCCAAGCTCTGCCCTTCTCCTCCCCCTCGTGCACCACGTCCCCGCTCCTCACCCTCCCTCCCAACACTCCTCTCCCCCCAACCTCACTGCCTAACAACTGTTTGGCAGTGCTTAGGACTTTCTGGGAGGGAGGAGGAGGAGCGGGGACACAGCACGCTTAGAGGAGGATGTGGAGAAGAGACAGGGCAGGGGCGGGGACTTGGGGGAAGGGAGTGGAATGGGGGCAGGAAGGACTGGTGAAGGGGTAGGAAAAGACAGGGCAGCGGCAAGGCCAGGAACAGATCGAGCACCCGCCGGGCAGAGGGAATTTGGCGCCTATGGTGGAAAGTGTTAATAGACTGGCAGTAGACTTTGAGTGGAAGTCTGGAGTCCCAAATATGAGTCCATTATAGTTATAGTGTCCTGAGGGAGAAAACAGGAAGATGGATCAGAAATAGTCTTTGAACTTGTGAATGGCTCAATATAGTTACTTATTTAAAGTCCTGACCTGCAGCCACTGAGCTACCATGATAGAATTGTGACTAGTCACAACCTCTTCAATAGTGAACCAGTGGGTTGTAACTTGGATTTGAAATGAGCTAGGACATGAGAAGAACACTGTTCTCTATATTAACATGTATAATAAAATCTTTATGTAGGATTGATTAAAAATCATAGCATGGTTTTGTCATTATGCTTGAGTACATATGGTGGCAAATTATTTTCTTGCTACTCTTATTTATGGATTTGTCAGCCCTTGACAACAGATTTTTTGTACCATTTCAAACATATTTCCAATAACAGTTATCATGCAAGAAATCAATCATCTTTCACAATTAGAGTTGGCCAAAAATTTTCAGCGGAAGTTTTTTCCTGCTGAAATACAGATTTTCATAAAAAGCAATAGGTTTGTTTTGTTTGTTTGATTGTGGGGAAAATGTCGTTCTCTACTAAATGTTTCTACTGGAAACCTCAAAGCAAAATGAAACTGAAATATTATTTTCAGTTTCTGAAAGCCAAATGATTTTTGAAATTTTGGATTTTTGTTTTCCCTTTTCTCCTTGAGCCCTTTTTACTTTTGGCCAGTGAGTCTGACAGAATGATTGACTTCTCCCTTTTTTTATTACATTTTTCTAGATGGTAAAGGAGAAAAACAAAAAGATTGAGGTGATTTTTTTTTAATTACATTGAGGCAACTAAAATTACATCTGTCTGTGAAAAGAGGTGCTGACATTTTTGGTCTCCCCCTCCCCTGCAACTTTGTCACACATTGGGTGGGTTGGACGATGTACTACAGTGAGAAATGGTTTGGTGTTCAAGCTGCATACCTGCATAGTTGTCTGATGTGAGTTTTCTTCATACAGAACAGGTTTTTTGTGAGTGCTGAATATTGAAGATACATAATGAACCCACTGGTATTTTCTCAAAGACAAAATATGACCCGAAAAATTATTCGGGGCCTCGTCCAGAACTCGCTGTCACTGACATCAGTAGGAAGACTCCTGTTGGCTTCAGTGGGCTCTGAATTGCAGTGTATGTAATGATAGTACCCGTACTTACTATGGCTCTGATTCTACAACAACCTCTAGGTGAGTGTAGGAGTCATCCTACAAGGAGTTTGTTGCAAGATCCAGCATCTACTTAATAGAACTGCTCTCCATGTACTTCCAAGTCTTATTTTCTTACAAAACTAATTTTACTATTCTTTACATCTGTTAGCTATTGTAGAGCCAGTACAGCTAAGAGTGAGAAAAAAGTGAGTTGGATTCCATTGTGGCTCATAAATCAACAACAGGAGTTTTAATGACATTCTAAGGTGGTGTTAGTAATATAGTAAAGGATGTTCACCTTTAAAATAAATCTTTATGTTGACACTCTTTCTTTAACAGAATTAAGTCAATTATAGAATACATATTTTTGCAATTATATGTGATCCAGAAATAATCCAGCTTGACTTTCAGATCCCAGGCTGAGTTTACAGGGTTGGCAGTGAATAAAAATGTTGCTTGTACACTGAGTAAATTTGATCTGGATTGGAATCATTAAGAGACAATAAACATGCAGCCCCCTAAAAATTGACTTAGACACCCTTTCAGACACTACAGCTGCTCTTGAGTTTTTTTCACCAATCTTTGTGATTTTTTTTTAATATACATTTTTCTGTTCTAAATGTCTTTCTCAGCTCTGTTTCTGTGTGAGAGACCCGCACAGATAACTTGGGAAACACTATAGTAAAAGAGTGATTTTGGCTGTACACAGGGTACTGACAAATGCATGCAAAGGAAACAAACAAATAAGAGCGAAAACACTTCAATCTTTCAGTTACCATGTAGTAATTTCAGCTGAGATTTTCAAAGCTACCCAGGGTATTTGGACTTCAAACTCCCATTCCCTAGGTGATTTACAATCTCAGCCTTTAGGTATTCATTGTAACAATGGCAGGTAAAAGTTCTCAGACAGAAGTGTCTTTAAGTTTATGATGCCTTTTTAACCAAGTCAGATATTTTGAAAAAACAATATATATTGATTGATAGTTGTAGCATGAGTTCCTCAGACTACACAGCAATAAAGAACACTATTTCAAAGGATTTTTCCCTGGTCATGTCACAGACTCCAGTTAAAATAAGCATGCTGAATGCAACCCTCACATTGCTACATTGAAATAAACAAACAACATGGAACCCTGCCCATGTGGGGGGCAGACAGTGGGTGCCTCCATTGTCAGCCCTGGGCAGCTAAGAACAGGAGCTCCCGCTCTCATCCCTGGCTGGCCAACAGCAGAAAATCACGAAAAAGTAATACAGGTCTGTTGCATCTTAGGCGCATTTAACATGTGCGATTTCAGCTTTACGTGGTTGGCAAAAACAAGAAAAAAACAAAAAAAAAATAACAATTTAAATACTGTTTCTGTAGTGCGGGTGATTCCGCCCGCCATTACATTCAATGTAATTTTGACTATATGCAATTTTCACTTTACGTGCTGCCTGCGGAGCGTAACATAAGATGAGACAGACCTATACTGGACTTTATTACCACAAATAATAAAGTCCATAATCACCTTTATGGAATTTTTCATGGTTTGTCCACAACTCAGACATAGTTTTTTGACAATCATCCTGCAATTCAAATAGAACCTTAGTTATTATTAAATTGTTGTACTGTATCATGGAATGCCTCCATGTGGATGTGGAATCCACTCTATGCTGGCAGGGACTTTAGCACATCTCTGCCAGAGTAGGAGTAATAGTCAGTCATTAAACCTTAATGGTTATCTATTTAAGTGGAAATATCTTGGGACAATGGATCAACTTAAAGTGAGAGAAGCTAATTCCTCCAGCTTCTTTTTAGAGGGGAGTGGAAAATCCCCAGCATCAGAACAAATAAACCAGAAGTTGATATAAGGATATATAAAGTTAAGAGACTCACAGAAAGTTTTGGACAGGAGAGACAGGGTTCCTTTTATAGCAGTCATGTCCTGTTTCACTGAGGGACCAGCCAAAGTCAGAGAAGGCTAGCTGAAGGATCCTGGTCTCTCCAGGAGACTCTAGAAGAGTATTTTGGGCTTGAGCAGAGTGATGAGGAAAATGAGACAAGGAAAAGGCAAACAGGTGTGTTTATTTTGCATACAGCTGTGTTTCTCTATTGCCAAGTAAAGAGTAATGGTGTTTAGAATCCTGTGCAAAGTCTGTCTGTTTGCTTTCACTGTCAGAGTTAAATTGTAAACCCAGAACATTTACATTGTTGGCGAGTTCTGGGAAAGGGTGTGCTTAAGCTATGGTGGAGTGTAAGGGGTCTGTAGTGGTTCCAGGGCCTAGGCAGTTGGTCCACAGAGTCTCAGAAGGGGGTGCTAGACAGAGGAACTTCACCCCAAGAGTGTGTCTAAAGACCTAAGCCATGTACAGTGTCTTGAGCCTGTTCACATTCAGGAGGCTTCAGTGAAGTGAGTCCCAAACACAACAGTCTAGGGGAGTGCCCAGCCAGCGGTTGAGCTCTACCGTATGTGTGTGCGTGTGAAAAAGACATTGAGAGAGAGAGAGAAGCTCCAAGTAATTTTATCTCCCAAATTACAAAAAAAATAAAATAAATTCTAGTCTAGAGAACCAAGGAACAACAGGCATCCCAAAAGCCAGTTGAGGGATGTTTGGTCACCTGCCTAGGGGGACACCACAATTAAAGATAAGCAAGATACTTACTAGTACTAACAATGACTATTTTACTATTAAAGAAAGGGGAAGAAAAAAAGAAAAATAAATAAAACCAAGCAGTACACAAGCATACAAATGATTACTTCAGATACAATCTCTTTGGTATGTCTCTGTGGAAAGCTTTCAATGGAAATTATACCTTAAGAGTTTCCCCTTCACTGATGGAGACACTTCTTTAGGTAAATTAAGATCAAAATCTATTTTTCTCAAAATCAGTAGTGAGTCCTGTCTCAGTGAATAACAGATAATTAAAACAGTTTATAGATGGGCAAAGGAATTTGTTTAAAGGATTTGTGAATCTTGTTTGGTTTATCCTGGATAACATAAATAGTTTATAAGTTGGCAGAGGTAAGTAATCTTACCCAGAGAACTCACTTAAAAGAAATTGTTCAAGGAGCTATCTTTAGACACGCAAATTAATGAATATCAAATCTCCTTTCCAGGACTACACAATCGAAACTATCTGGTGTTTAACAGGAGACGCTGTTAATATCCTAGATTGAAAAAGCATTTTAATATCCCATTAAAATTATTATAAGAACAATTTAAATCTAATCTTTTGGTAGTGCTTTTACAAACTCCATCTCCTTAATGCTGCTGAGGTTTCAGCAATGTTGCTATGTAACAGAAGCAGTGCTAGGATTGAAGGTTGAGTCTTCCTGATGCTGTGTTGTGGCTTTTTGGTTCTTCTTAGGCCATGTCTACACTTACAGTTTTGCAGCGCTGGTAGTTACAGCTGTGTTCGTACAGCTGTGTAGGGCCAGTGCTGCAGTGTGGCCACACTGACAGCTACCAGCGCTGCAGTGTGGCCACATTTGCAGCACTTGCAGCACTGTTGGGAGTGGTGCATTGTGGGCAGCTATCCCAGCATTCAAGTGGCTGCAACGTGCTTTTCAAAAGAGGGGGGTGGGGTGGAATGTGACAGGGAGCATGGAGGAGACAGACAGAATGGATTTTTGGAGTTGACACTGTTCTCAGCTCCCTGCCTTGCAAGTTCTAAGGACTGGAAGACACACAGTGCCTACCTTCAATCATTTTAAAAGTTCTAACTCCCTTCCCCCACTCCTCTCTCATTCACTAAATGCAAATTATGTACTTCTAAATACCCGTCAGACCAGATGAGCAACTGCTCAACACGGACTTCCCCCTCCCCCTCTGCCGTGTGAGCGTGCTGTTTCTCTCTTCAAGCAAACAGCTGTGAACATTCCAAAGTAATTCCCCTGCCTGCCTCCGCTCGCTCAGCAAACAGGAGCTGTGTTTGTTTTTTAAATAAGCAGTTTGGCTGAACTCCGAGCTCTCCCTTTCTTCCGGTTTGTTGTGGACAGGAATTCTGGGATACCTCCTTATACCCCGGAGGTCAATAAAAGCGCTGGTGGGCACCCACACTTGCTGACCAGCGCTGGATCACCAGCCCTGGAATCCCTACACCCGAGGCTCGACCAGGTGTACAGCCAGCGCTGCAACCAGGGAGTTGCAGCGCTGGCCATGCTTTGCAAGTGTGGCCACATCCTAAGTTGCAGCGCTGTAACCCCCTCACCAGCGCTGCAACTCTCTAGTGTAGCCATGGCCTTAGCTGTCTTGTTGCTTGCTTGGTAAGATGAACAGGCTAAGCAGAGTTCTGAAGTCATAAGAAAGCAAGCATGTGGAAGAGTGCTTAAAGGTTTCAGAGGAATTTATACTCTTCCTTTTCCATATTCTCATTGAAGGTGGAAAGCATACCTCTCTCAGGGGCTTGGCTGGATTAAAATGTCAGCTGCTGTCAACTTTCATTGGCTCTACAACCTCACAGAATGGTCTTGGCAGCATCTGCAGCTTATGAATATACAGTTTGCTACTGCATATTGTAACCTTTATGTTGAATATTAACTAATATCAAGTTGTTAAAGAAAAGGGTGAAATAAAACCCAATTTAGTTTTCAGATTCAAGCATCTAGGTCAATTACAGAAAATATATTTAGTAAAGGATCATAAGGAGACACTTTTAATGATAAAAACCAAACTTTGTTAAAAGGAAAATGATTAGTTAAGCAAATAGACATGCCATTACCACTAATACAATACCACAATTACACTTACACGCTTTCATCTTGGAGTATATCAATGGGTGGGTGATCAGTCCACTGACAACAGACTGAAGTGCAGCCTTATAATCCTGGAACCCAATGGCACCCTTTGGATGTTAATTGGAGCTTCCCCTGCAGTTTAGCTAGGCTACTCATTTTATAATCCATTATAAAACTACTTAACATTAAACTACCTTTAACCATAATTATATTTCCACCACCTCTTTACTGACTCTTTACATTACACATTGTTTAAATTAATAGCATGATTATCCTTCCCATACTGTCTATGGATAACATTTTAATAAAACATTTCAAACTTTTTAAAACAATTATTAAAAACCTTACTCAAACCAGTTTTAACCAAAACACAGCAGCAACATAATCCTGGCTCATGTCCTTGCTAACTTCAATTTCCCCATTTTACTGTCTCCAGCTGTCTCACACTAGCAGTTTTAATTTCTCATACTACTCTACAGTTAGGCTAATTTAGGCCAAATCCTAATTTCTATTTATTTCTTAATGGAAACTATCCTACAGCCTACAATATGCAGCAGGGTTGTATCATTAATTTTATAGTTATATTCGTTTTGTCTTTTTTTGGTGGAAATTCTCAAAGCATCTTTAAAGATAGAGTTAAAGCTCTTTTCTTGCATTAATTTAATTTTCTGCAATAATCTTTTAATTTTTTCAGGGTAGAATAGGAGTTGAAATTTTGTTTCAAATTAGTCTCGATACTTCTATTTCCTATCTAAGTCTTTCAGCTCTCTCAAATAGCCTTAACTTAAGAGATTCTTAAAGAGAGAAACTTTAAACTGAAATGATCATCAAACAATTTATTGTCTTTTTCTTTTTAGCAATCCATGGAGAGGTTTTTCTTGTCTTCCCGAGTTTGATAAGGAGCTGCTTAAACATTACCAGATAATTAATTCCCCAATTAATATAAACATTTTTATACTCAGAGCTTCTTACATTAATAATCAGCTATATGTGTACATAAAACATCTTACTAGTCACATAACAATGGCATCAGGAAATTTATTATATGAAGAGCTTGTATTTAGATATCAAATATTTGCAAATATACATCCAAAAAACCCCACAAACAGAAATATGCTACAGTATCTTAAGCATTTGAGGGACAATGAAGGAATTGTTATGAGGAAACGTAAGTTAGAAGTATCTAATATAGTCTGTAAAATATTTTCCAACCACAATTATTATCCTTAACATTTGAAGAATCGAAATCAGTTTCAATAAGGATATTTCTAGAATTCTTTGTGTGACTTTAAAACTAAAGGTTTTTCTCTTTGCAAGGAGGGGCCAAGAGGCATACTTTTATGACTTAATTTACAGCTTTGACAACATCACTCTTGTCTGAAGAATATCCTCACATTCTTTTACACAACTCCGCTTTTTCTAAAACATAAATATCTTGCAGCTTGAGATGTGGGGGATTGTTTTGGTTTTTTAGGTAATGATTGTGTGTGTACCAAGCTGGTGTCTTGTGCAAAGAGGATATGCCCTGTTCTTTGAGAAGTCACTTGTACTGGTTGTTTGTCTTTTGGTAAAATGGTTCCAAAAGTTACAGTTTATCATTTGTAGCACGTTTTCAACCTGCAATTAAAGACTCCCATCAAATATTCTGTACAACGCATGCATAATTATCACTCATAAACATCTTTCAAAACATATTATATAAGAAAATAGAGAAAAATAGAAGTTATTCTTGCCTTTGGCCCAAATGGTTAGCCAATATTCAATGTCTTGCCAGATTGTTTCTGTTACAAGGAGAAATGGATGATATGTTAGTTATTTCTTTGAGGCAATCCTTAATTTCTGTCCTTGTTTACTTCCTTGTTTATTTACAAAAATTTTACACAAAGTTCCATTTCTCTGAACACAATAGGAAGAAACAACAAGCAGTTTCCTTGCTCACAATTTCCAAATCCTCCTTCTGTCTCTGTTCCCCCCTCAGGGCCAGGGCTGCCAAGAGTGGGTTTGGGCCCTGGTGAAAAAAAATTTTGGGGCCCCCCCAGCAAGGGCGGACTAGTTAAACAGGGCCGGGGAAGCTGGGCTCCCTTCCAGACTCCCAGGCCCCAGTAATTTGTACCGGCTTCTCCCCCCACCCCCCCATTGACCCTGCTCAGGGCCACACTGACAATGACTTCTCTCACTGTCTGCTGCCTTTCTCCTGGCTTTCTGCTCAAGTCTGCTTCTGACACACAGACATACACAGCTGAAACCAATCAATGCCCTAGCCTCTGTATTTGCAATCAGTCCCCAAGGAACCTCCTTGGCACACGTGTCTTAGCTTTTGCTCAGGCTTTGACGAGCTGTCCAGTCTTTTGGGCAGTGGCTTCAATTGTTTCAGCTGTCACTACACAAAGGAAAATTGAATTGCTCCTTCCTTTAGCCAGAATGAAATGTGCTTAATACACCCATCAGCTTCAATGAGGTCTATTTTTGCTAGTAGCTATTAATAGCTTCCAGCATAGCATTGTAAAGCTGCATCCCAGAAATTGTAAATACATGTGGAAGTAATAAACATGGTTTTATGACTGTGGATGTGTCATCCTCTTTGATACTTTTTATGCTTGTTACTGGTTTACAAAAAGCAGAGATTTCCTAGGAATTTCCTTAATTAGCTTTGACATTTCATATAATACACAACAACAGTAGCAAAACATCAGCATGTGAGCTACCATATTCCCCAAGAATTAAAATTCAGTAATGGTGAAGGCAATTTGTAATAAACTAACATTACAATAATAATAATTTTAATAGCCATTATTGCATCAATATTGAGGTCTGCTCCTACACAGCCAAGAGGCTAGATGGTCTAAAGACATTGCTTCTTGACCCTGACTATTTTGGAAATTCACTCAAGGGGGAATACCAGCTCATGTGAAGCTTTGCCTGCCTGAAAATCCTATAAATGACACAGTCAGGTTAGAATTGAGGAAGAACTCCATTACAGTTTTGGTAATTAAAACTGTGTGTGTGTGTGTGTGTGAGTGTAACAATTGTGATAGTCCCATGTTTGTCATGGCTCCCCATATGCAAAGAAGTATGAGAGGCACAGATTGCCAGAAGCCAGGAATGGGAGGCAGGGAATGGATCACTTGGTGATTACCTGTTCTGTTCATTACTTCTGGAGCACCTTGTATTGGCCACTTTTGGAAGACAGGATACTGGGCTAGATGGACCTTTGGTCTGACCCAGTATGGCTGTGTTTATGTTCCTGTGTAATGCAGCTCTCTTTCCTCATCATATCTATTCAGGGTTTTTTATATTTTCTCCCCCTAATAACTGCCTAGAACTCTAACTACCCCCACAACCCTCGGCCTGCTTAAGGTATGTTTGTGTCCCACCCTTCAACTGTCTGGGATGTCCTGAGACATGTGGTCTAGATAATACTCTTATAAGGTTGATGCTTAACTGATTGAAAGACCTTACTCAAAGAGCAGTTCTTCTTTGAGTGCTGGTCTCTGTGTATTCCGCTGTGGAATACATGAACATGCAGTTCATGAGCCTGAGACCAAAAGATTCTTGCTAGTAGTTCCTGTTAATCTGCACCTGTGCTTTTCCTCTCTTCATGAACTGAGAGTGGACCAACCGCCACTCTACTTCCTTCTCATAATGTAGTTTGTAACTACTTAGGTTTTTAAAAAAGTAAACTGAAAAAACCCCACATTTTATTATGTAGCATCATATTGATATCCACGTGGCCATCAGCAAGTTTGGCACCTTTAGACCCATAGCACAGATCTCTGTCATTTGAGTGACTGAAGTATTGATAGCAATAGAAGGTTGTCATCCTCTATGTGGATCAGCATTAGTGGGGAGGGAACACACACTTTGCCAGTGGGTTATGCAAATATTTACTGACAATAAAAGAACAGTGAGATTTGGGAATCTTGGGTTCCATTCCAGGTTCTTGGGGGGAGTGTGCTGTGCTCCCTTCTGCCCCTGTTCCACCTCAAACTTGACCCCTTCTGCCCTGTCTCCTCTAGCCTGTCTCTGTCCCATTCCTCTGTGGACTCTGAAGAAACTCATCTCAGTCTCCCCCCCATCGCTAACCCCAACTTCTTGCCTCAGTCCCAAACTCTGTGCCCAGCCAGTCCCAATCTCCTTCTTGGGGTATCTGTCTGAATCCCAGTCTTCTGCCTACCCCAGCTCCCAGATTCTCACTCTATATTGTTCACCCCAGTCTCTTTGCCTAGACAGTTCCCTATCTCTTTGCCTAGACAGTTCCCTAGGCCTCTTATCCTATCTTGGTCATCCCTCCTCACTTTCCTGTTTCCCCTCTCGACCTCCCAGCTACTAGAGCTTCCCGACAAAATAGTTGTTCCACTTTGATGGAACAAAAGAGTTGACCACTTTGGGGTCCCAACCCACAGTTTGAGAACTGCTGCTCTAGTAGCTAGCATTCTTGATAGAAAACTATCAGCAGCATCAGAAGTCAGAATCATAGGCTTGGTCATCTTAACAAGTTGCCTGTTCCCAGAAACAATAATGGAAATGTTTCTATTACTGTCCCACCTATACACTGAACTGGGCTTTTTGGTTTGTTTGTTTTTGCAAGGCAGTAGATGGTCACTGTATTTCTAAAAAAAATTGAGGCAACCTTGTGGCACCTTAGAGACTAACAAATTTATTTGAGCATAAGCTTTTATGGGCTAAAACCCACTTCATCGGATGCATGCAGTGGAAAATACAGTAGGAAGATATATATACACAGAGGACATGAAAAAATGGGTGCTGCCATACTAACTATAACAAGAATAATCAGTTAAGTGGGCTGTTATCAACAGGAGAAAAAAAACCTTTGTAGTAATAATCAGGATGGCCCAGAAGATGCTATCAGCCATTGTAGATGAGATCAAAGATGTGGGATATTTTTCAGTGTCCATCGACTCAGCACCAGAGGTGCCATATGGAGGTCAGCTGACTGTCATTTTGCATTATGTGCTACCCAACAGGCCAGATGAGCATTTCATGACCTTCATAAACATTATCAGCCACACAGGGGAGAAACTTGCTTCATACCTACTCAATTTACTTGCCAAAAATCAGTCTTTGTCATGGCCAGGGAGGCAGGCAAAAGATAAAAAAGTGCAATGCTTTTGTTGATTACATACTATGTCCTGCACACTCACTCAACCTGGTTGGCCAGTCTGCCATGGATTGTTGTGTTGAAGCAATTTCTTTTTTTGGATTTGTCCAAGAATTGTACAATTTTTTTCTCTGCATCAACCAGTCATTGGATGATTCTTAAAGATTCACTACCAAAGGAATGCCCAGTGCCCAAATCACTCTCTGGGACATGGTGAGTGCCAACGCTGAAGCTGTGAATGCAGTTGTTCTGAGATACCCCATGTGATGGGTTGGATCACAGAAACCACTCTGGGAGCTGCCAACTGATGTGCCAAGACTACCTCTGCTCCTGTTTCCCCTGCCAGCTCAGGGCCCCAGCACCCTGTCTTGCTGAGCCATACGCTTAAAAAAGTTAAATAATAAAATTAAGCACATATCTGCACACTGTATGGCTACTTAGTCTGTGTTGTTACAGGTTAAACCACAATTGGGAGCATAGCAAACACAAGTGGACAAAACCAGTGTAAAGTAACCTAAAGAGATTAGAGTAGCAGGTGCAGCATACAGCAAAGGAAGATATGGTACTAATAAATGTAGAGCTCAGAGATAATAAGCAGCCTGTGTAGCAAATGTGATGACTTTATTTTAATCTTTACTTCTTAATACTCTCTAAAGAAGCACTAGAGTTGCCACAGGGGAGATGTTAAATCAAGTCTGAGAGGGGAAGCGATCCATGTAAAAAAAATTTACCACAAGGTCCACAGTTTGAAAAAGTTTGAGAATCACTGAATTAGCAGAAGTAGTCAGATTTGTTTGGTAACCTCAGCAATTCTTAGGGCTGGTCCACACTACGGGGGAAAATCGATCTTAGATACGCAACTTCACGTAGCTGAAGTCGAATATCTAAGATCGGATTACTCACCCATCCTCACCGCGCGGGATCGATGTTTGCGGCTCTCCCTGTCAATTCCGCAACTCCGTTGGGGTTGATGGAGTTCCGGAATCAATATAAGCGCGCTCGGGGATCGATATATCACGTCTAGATGAGACGCGATATATCGATCCCCGAGCAATCGATTTTAACCCGCCGATACGGCGGGTAGTCTGGACGTAGCCTTAGACAGGGCTCTATTTTGGGAAAGGAGATGTATTACAGACATTGTCACTAGGAAGTGCATTTCATATATGGACAGTTTGAAAATCTATGTTTTCTGTTTGTCTCTTTTGTTTTTGCCTCATCCTCACCTCCTCTATGTCAGTACAATACTCCAAGTCTTGTTAGAGGAGAAGGAAGATGTTGATGAAAATATTGATTTTTTTGAATAACAAATATATATTGCAAAAAATCATGAACAAATATACAAAAAATCTTACTTTAAATGTTCAATATTTTAAAACTATGGAAACAATTTTCTTAGAACTTAATTTATTCTGTAGATCTCAGTGAGCTCTATAAAACAACCCACATTTGATGTATTTATTTTCTAGTATTTCTATGTTAGCCATATGAAGAATTTATTATTAGATTATATAGGGAGGAGTATAACTTTTTTCATGCAAGCATAATTAAAAAAACAATTCACTTTTTTTTTTCTCAAACCTTGCCAAAATATTTCACTCTAGGTTGAAAAACAGCATGTTAATCTAATTCCTTTTCTTCAGTGCAGCTTTGTTCAGCCATAAGATTCCACATATGTGGATCTGATTGCAGGACTAGGACTTAAGAATGAGTTAGAACTCGAACTCAACCTTACCTGTACCATGTGAGCCTGTGTATCATGCTTCAGTAATACACTCACCAGTCTTATTTCTTCAGCCCCAAAACACATTAATTGATGCTAATTTTTTTATTCTCCTCCCTACTCTGGTAGTGTATCAGTATATCTCTACATTTACACCAGTGGAAGTGAGAGGAGAAAAAAAAATGCAAATTATTTTAGCCATATGATCGACTTTACCTTAATTGTTTTTATGTATATTTTTCTTGTAAATTCTTAATTATTGCAGATACATAATGTCTTATTTTTAAAAAATATTGCTTTTAGTTAACTAGTGGCTTGATCCAAAGCCCAGGGAAATCAATGGGAGTCTTTATACCTCAAATTAAATGAGATAATAATAATCAATGAAGGATGAGGTATTTGAAGGTGGCTTTACAGTTAACTAAAAGAGAGAGTGAGATTTTGGAGTTGTAACATATATTACCTGTATCTCTGCATTATACATTATTTTTCTAGGCATTTTTAAATTAAATATTATATAACTTTTAGCTCATTCACTTTTTAAAATGTTAAACTGCAGGAAACTGTGAAAATGGGACAAACCCTCTGTGCATTTATACAAGCATAGGAACAGACACACATTCACATATATGTGCTCATACGTATACCATTTCTACGATTTCTACAATTTACTGCAGTAAAACATTTAGTTTAATGTATTAACTGAGTTAAAAGTAATGAAATATTTGCTTATTTTTAAAAACTGTCTCTGAAAAATTATATTTAGAAAGTTTGTGTGTATATGTAACTCATGTTTATGTCTATTACAAGTTCTATAGTTAAGGCTGATTTTGAGTTTGTATGTGCATGTGTGCACATATGTGTATGCTACATATACACAAATATACAAATAGAATAATTTAATAGTGTTTCAGTAATTTTTTTTCAAAATTTTGATTTTGAATATAACTAAGTCATCTGCTATCCCCTGATCTATATGGAAAACAAGATGGTATCATTTATTTAAATAAAGGAGAGGGAGAGACTGAAGTGAAATTAAGCAATATGAACAAGGGTGCAGAATTACACAGGCTGATCTCAAAATAAACTATACTAGCTGCTGTGCTGATTATGTTTAGAGATATAATTCCCAGTACATTAGAGGGCTAAATATGCCATTCAGGAGCTGGGAAAGAAAGCTCCAATCCAAGGCACTTAGATTTGAAAGTATTTTAAATATTACCAAGGAGACAATTCTCTTCCTGTCTGATGATATCCTTTTGGCTCCAGCTTCAAAATCATTATATGTTTTTTGTAACCAGAAAGCCATCTTTAAATGCTTCATCCCTCACAAATGCAAGTTAAACTCCATTGGTGATTAAATTTGAATGAAAGGAAACCGCTAATTTCTAACAAACTTGATGATCGTCTGTCTTTGTTGCGATGCCCAGAGAAACTGAATCTCTTAACAAGTCTGCCAGCTCTATGCAGAAATACAAGCACAAAGGAATTTGGCAGAAAGAAGAAAGGGTGGAAAATGGCCAGTTCATTCTGAACCCTGGAAAATTCCTCAGGTGTTGAGTATTTGCCTGACTAAAATGAGAACACTTCCCATTAATTGCTCATGAAACAAAATAACTTAAATGGACAATGTCTCTATCAAAAAAACCTGTTGTAATTATATAGTGGGGTTTTCAGAAGCACCTAAGTGAGTTAGGAACAAGGTCCCATTGGCAGCCTCAGTTTTAACAGATGGAATAATAGAGGCACAGAGAGGCTGAGTAACTTACACAGTGTCACACAGCAAATTTTGTGACTGTCAGGAATAGATCCTTGGTTTCCTTATGCCAGGACTCCTCCTCTGTCCAGAGAATGACCTGATCTCTGCTGTTCGCTGTGGAGCCAATGCAGAAAGCTCAGGGACATCTCTAAACTGAAAATTAATTCATTAGTGCAGCTTGAGAAGAACAATTAATTGAATTCATAAATCTTAGATTTTAAGGCTAGAAGGAACTACTAGATCATCTAGTCTGACCTCCTGCATATCACGGACCATTAAATTTCACCAAGTTACCCCAGTTTTGAGCCCAATTTTGAGCCCAATAACTGGTTCACTGAAGCAGACCTTCCAGGGAAGTGTTCAGTCTTGATGTGAATACATCAAAGGTTGGATAATCAACTACTTCCCTTGGTAGTTTGTTCCAGTGATTAATCACCCTCATCATTAAAATCTATATCCTGTTACAGCTTCCAATCATTGGTTTGTGTTATGCCTTTCTCCATTAAATTAAAAAGCCCTTTAGTACCTGATATTTTCTCCCATTTAGGGTACTTAGGCCTGGTCTACACGGGGATTGGGGGGGGAGATCAATCTAAGATACACTACTTCAGCTACGAGAATAGTGTAGCTGAAGTCGACCTATCTTAGATCGATTTACCTCCCATCCTCACGGCATGGGATCGATAGCTGTGGCTCCCCCGTCGCCCCCCCCCGTCTGCCCCTCACCCTGGTGGAGTTCTGGAGTCGACGAGGAGTGCTTTCAGGGATTGGTTTATCGCATCTAGATGAGATGCGATAAATCGATCTCCGATAGATCGATCACTACCTGCCGATCCGGCGGGTAGTGTGGATGTACTCTTAGATACTGTAATCAAATCACCTCTCAATTTTCTTTTTAATAAGAAAAAGTGATTGAGCTTGTTAAGTTTCTCATTGTAAGGCATTCTCTCCAGCCTATGAATAATTTTTGGTGGCTCTTCTCTGCACTGTTTACTTTTTCAGCATATTTTAAAAAAATGTGAACACCCGAACTAGATGCAGTATTCCGGTACTGATCTCACCAATGCCATTTACAGAGGTAAACTGTACTCCTACTCAATACTACCCTGTTTATACAACAATCAGTTGTTTTCGCCACAGCATCTTACTGTTGAGTTGTTTGCCTATTATGGCCCCTGAGTCCTTTTCAGAGTCATTGCTTTCCAGGTTACAGTCTCCCTCATTCCTTGTATTTGGCTGCATTAAAATGTATTTTGTTGAATGGGCCGAGCTTCTAGAGACACATTATGAAACGTTTTACTAAAATCCCAGAATATGACTTGAACTATGTTCCCTTTGGCCAATAATTATATAATTCTGGGAGGGAAAGCAATCATGATTTTTTCTGGTAAAATGTATTCTTTATAAACTTCTGCAGTTCATTACTTGTAGTTCTCTTACGCTCCATCCTGGGACTCCAAAAATGAAGGTTCAATTCTCTCTTCTGCCACAGGCTTCCTGTGACCTTGGACAAGTCACTTAGGGCTTGTCTACATCAGAAAGTTGCAGCGCTGGTGAGGGAGTTACAGCGCTGCAACTTTGAAGGTGTACACATCTGCAGGGCATCACCAGCGCTGCAACTCCCTGTTTGCAGCGCTGGCCGTACTCCCGTTTTGTCTCGGGTGTAGAGGATCCAGCGCTGGTGATCCAGCGCTGGTAATCCAATGTAGACAGTTACCAGCGCTTTTCTTGACCTCCGTGGAAGGAGGAAGCCTCTGGTAATCAAGCTGGTTTCCTTTCCCGGTTTGCTCTCTCGGTCCCGGAGCCACCCAGCAAACCGCAGGGAAGGAGACCTGCTTGCTCGGGGTTCCGGGACCGAGAGAGCAAACCGGGAACGCCGCGGTTTGCTCTCTCGGTCCCGGAGCCACCCAGCAAACCGCAGGGAAGGAGACCTGCTTGCTCGGGGTTCCGGGACCGAGAGAGCAAACCGGGAAAGGAAACCAGCTTCGCCGCGGTTTGCTCTCTCGGTCCCGGAACCCCGAGCAAGCAGGTCTCCTTCCCTGCGGTTTGCTGGGTGGCTCCGGGACCGAGAGAGCAAACCGCGGCGTTCCCGGTTTGCTCTCTCGGTCCCGGAACCCCGAGCAAGCAGGTCTCCTTCCCTGCGGTTTGCTGGCTGGCTCCGGGACCGAGAGAGCAAACCGCGGCGAAGCTGGTTTCCTTTCCCGGTTTGCTCTCTCGTCCCGGAACCCCCCTTGAAGCCGCCCAACAGCGCTGAAGTGTGGCCACATCTAACACCACTTGCAGCGCTGGTTGCTGTAAGTGTGGCCACTCTGCAGCGCTGGCCCTATACAGCTGTACTAATACAGCTGTAACAACCAGCGCTGCAAAATTTTAGATGTAGACATGGCCTCAGTGTCTTTGTGCCTTTGTTCCCTATCTGTAAAATGGGGCCAATAGTACTTCCCAACTTCACAGATAGATGTGAAGATAAATACATCTGTGAAGATGTATCACACTCGGCTACTCCAGAATGGGGGGTATATAACTATACATAGGTATTTAAAGCGGGATTATAACTTGCCTTTATGATAGTTCACAGAGTAAGAAGGGGGCATAAGGCATTTCCATAATCCTCCAGATAGGATACCCACACTATGGTTCATTGCACATGAAGAACTGCTTATGGAGGGCCATCTCTCTTCCCCACCCCCAACCCCCTTTCAGATTGGTTTGGGTGAGGAATAAGCAGAGCCTTGACTCCATCCCATCTTCCCCAGTGTGCATGCCAGTAAGGCTGAGCTGGTACAGAAAGGAAGTACTTTGCTGCTGGTATAGATCCCCATATACCTAAACTGGTAGAAGCCTGTGGCAAATTACTTCTCCCCTGGAGCAAAGGGAGAACCAGCAAAGGAATTATGATTCTTCACACAGTGCTGCACTGTTTGTCTCCAGGGATGGTGCAACTGCATGCTTCCTTTTACTCAGGACGGGTTGCAATGCTAAAAATCTAGATCTTATTGTTTTGTTTTCTTAATCTTTGTTTCATTGCTTTGCTAGGGATAGAAGCAAAGTACCTCATTGGTCTTTGACTACAGCTTAATTTCTATGTTTCAGTCTATGCCTCTTAAGCAAGACCAGATGCAGAACATCCTGCGCCGTATGCCTAAATGTGTAATCATCACATTTGAAGAAGTCTCAGGGAGAGTCAACCTTTTGAAAAAATGTTCAGGTGAATTAATGTTAAAAAAAATCAAATGAAACCTAAATGTTTCTTTTTGCCTTAGTTTTCCTTTTGCTTAGTAAAATTTCATATTATATTGTCTGTGGGGCCTACCCTTCAACTGTATAGTAAACCACTGCTCTTGTTTAATGGAAAAGATTCCTTATGAACATTTAACAATATTCTGTGTAGAATTTTACAGACAAGATCTATTGGGATTTCCATCCCCAAATCTGTGCATTTTCTACAAGGTTTAGGAAAGGAGATTTTTTTATTGTCTTCCCTTCTTGTCTCTGTTGTTCTGTTTTATAACCAGGCATCATTGTAAGACACAAATAGGGCCATTCAAAAAAAAAAAAAAAGATATTAAGATGCACTTTGCTGTTGATACATAGATTCATTATGAAAAAAGAATGTCCTTCAAACAGGAAAAAAAATCTGAGACACTGTTTGATCATATGCATATTTCAAATTTACCTTTTTTTTTAAAAGCACTTTATTTTTAGTGGGATAGAAAATTGTTAACAATGAATAATCATGTTTATAATATATCACAATCATCCAGTCCTTAAATAATCTTACTGAGCTAAAAGAATATCTACTGGATGCATCATAGCAATTTCTAGGGGGGGAGTGTGTCTTTATTTAATTTAAAAAGCAAGTATTGCTCACCCCAAATGTTCAGAAATCATGAGTTAGTCCATCCAAAATAATGAGATTAAAAATAATTTGGGGATCTTGTTTTCATTCTGGGTTTTGAGTCTTTGGGGTGCATGTGGGTCATATAGTCAAGCTATTCTCCTCGATCCTAGCAACTAGAAACTTTCTTAAAACAAAATAACAGCAACCCAGCAATAAACAAAAAAACAAAAATGACCTGAGATTCTCATGTAGTCCAAGATCTAAGGCTTTAAAAAATAAAACATAGAGAATTGTGACAGAATTGTGTGAGTTGGCAACACTGCAAAAAGTTGCTGTTTGCAGATAGCATCTACTCAGCTAAACAGGACAAGCAAACAGTTAACTGGAGATATTCTCCATTTTATGATCCCTCTCCCTAATGCAATACTAGTCCCTCGTGAAAACAAGAGTTGTTGTGTTTTGCATTTGTACAAGTTCCAAAGTGGGGGCAGCAAATTCATTAATAATCTATTCCCTTGTCACAAAGCAAAGCTTATTTATTTCCTATATGTTTGGTTCAGTTTGCTAGGTTCATTCACTGACACTGGAAGAAAACTCAGGCACATACACTGTGAGTCCATTCTGGCTCTCCTTATGGAAAATTCTCACGGTGAAATCCTGGCCACATTGAAGTCAATGGCAAAATTCCCACTGATTTAAATGGGATCAGGATTCCTCTTTCATTGTTTTGCTTTATTTCCTAATATGAGAGTTCGAGCGATTAATCTGTCCTTGACATGTTCATTCATAACAGGTTACAACAACCAACCTTTTTCTGCGAGACAACAAATAGATTGAGACATCCAAATAATTATCTTCTCTTAAGACTAGTTACACGCACACACACACGTTAGGAAATGAACAATGGCCTTTAGCTAAAAGACTGTAGGGCCAAATACTGCTTCCCAGCTCTGTATACCAGGAGAGCTCTGAAAGGAGTAAAACTACAGTAGATCTGCTGCAGGGGGAACAGGATAGGCAGGACTCGAACATGCCGCATAACTGGGGGATCCATAGGCTCTCACTGCACAGCACAAACAGGTTGTGTGGCAGGCAAAGCAAGAGGAGTGGGGGACTAGCCAGGGCAGATGTCTATGAAAGTGTAGAAGCAAATCTATATTTTTTGGTGAAAATTACCATTACCAATTATCACTGTTCTGAATTCATTGTGGTTCTGCAAATCTATTTTGGACGCCAAGGTGGCTTTGTTACAGGGTTTTGTCCCCTAACAAAATTCAAAAAAACAGATGTGTACAAGAGTCAAGCACTAGCTGTAACAAAGTGATGTGTTCATTTCCCTGTCAGGGAGGATGCAATGTGGTAGTGAACAAGGGCCAAGGTCTGCACATCTTCATCCACTGATAGGTAGAGGGAGGCATCTTTGTCTAGAGGCTATAGCAGGAAGTTAGACAGAATGGGGGAATCCTGCCCTGGATATTAGTCCTAACTCCCCACAAAATGACTTACTATATGTGGTGTTCAGCAAGTCATTGCTATTCCTCCCTGTGCCAAGGGGCAGTTTAACAAATTTGCCACCCCTAGGCCCTCAAAAAATTGCCGCCCTCCTCCTCCCCCTGCCAGCTCACCTCCGCTCCCCCGCAGCAAGCCTGGGAGGGATGGGAGGAGAGGAGTTGCAGTGCACTCGGGGGATGGCAGTGGTGAAGCGGAGGTGAGCTGGGGTGGGGAGCGGTTCTCAGCCCCCCCAGGTTACTCCCTGTGCCCGCGGGCCCCAGTTCACCTCAGCTCTGCCTCTTCTGAGTGCTCTACTACTCGCTTCTCCCTCTCTCCCAGCGCTTTCACACGGCAAGCCTGGGAGGGAGGTGGAAGGAGGGAAGTGCGGAGCGCCTGGGGGGGAGGCGGGCCGGGGATTTGGGGAAGGGGCGGAGTTGGGGAAGGAGCCACCCTAGATCTAGGCCTTGTTGGCCTAGGCGATAATACACCACTGTCTGTGCCTCAGTGTAAATGTCAGTAAAATAGACCAAGGGCCAAATTCTCAGCTGGTGTGAATCACTGTGGCTCCATTTCAGCCAATAAAGCTATACTTCTTTATACTAGCTGATGATCTGGTTCCTAACATTTACCCAGGCCCAGCTACTCAAAGGTATTTAGGCACCTAATTCCCACTGAGGGTCTGGGCTATGGTTTCTAATGTTTCCCTCTTTCACAGGTGTGTTGCCAGGTGTGATTAATTAGAGCCAAATGCTGGCTTTTCTAGTAGGAGTACTGCTGGCAGGGTGTGGAAAAGTGCCTGTGAATTGCCAAAGGCAGGTGCAGGTCGGGCACAGATGTTAAGGGCACTGGCACTTCTGCCCTACAAAGGCATAGCATGAACTTTCCTTTGTGCTTGCTGTCGGATGCTGTGAGCAGATGGGGCCTAGTCCTGCTCTGATCCAAGCTGGGTACATCCCATTGGAACTGTGAAGCACCACTGGGAATAGCATTTGTCCCCACTCCTAATGCTTTGGGGGGGGAGGGGCACTATCAGTAGCATTCTACCTGGGCCCTCAGTGGTGTGCAAGGGGAAGAGGTACTATGCACTGTTCCCTCAGCTGGCACCTGCAAAGGGATAGTCAGAGTTTAACCTTCAATGGATCTTCAGATGAAGAGTGCTATAAAGTTGCTATTTATTATTTATTATTATTATTACTAATATTTTATTATTACCTTGTGCCTATTAGCTCAGCTTACTGCTTTTTACAAACACTGTCCGCAATTTATTGTTTCTTTCTGTAATGCTATGAGTCAAGTCAGATTCTTTCTTTGGTTTCTAAAGGTTGAAGAGAATTAGGAGGACTCAGGAAAACTGAGGACTGGGCGGTTGCACAAGAGGCTATTATAGATTCTGGTGTTTAGCTTTACTGATCTTGTACTGTAATTGTGAGCCCTTTACAGTAAAACTATTAATTTTCCATATTGTCTTAGAGAATAAACAACAGACCATGAAATGACAGCCAGTTGGGAATGACGGAACATTAAAATGGTTCTGTTTAGAGACCTGGTGTGAAACCAGTGCAGTGGGGCTTAATTTAAATGAAACAAAAGCCATTACCTCTTTTACATTTGCAAGGTTAAAAGGTAGGAATGGGGGAGGAGTGGAATGACTGTCACTCAGCATATGCTGTTCCATAAGATATCCTTGGTGTCCCTGAAAACATGTTTTTCTCATCCTGTTGGCAGATCAGACCAAGATTAGAATGTGAAATTCAGTCTTTTCTAAAAACCTGATCTTGCAAAGTGCTAAGCATCCTCTATACCCTTTGACAGCAATGAGAGTTGAAGGTGCTCAACTGCTTTTGGGTTAAGGCCTTAAGAAAGGTTGGCTACAGCAGATATGGGGAAGAGATCCTTACTCTAGATGATTATTAATGTCCTGCTTCTAATTTTATTACACTGGCAGGTTAATTAACATTTTTTTCATGTGATAGGAGCTACATCATGGAGAGAAATGCCTTTATATGATGAAGATGAAGGTTCTTCATCATTAGTGCACAGTGTTATGTCTGTGCTATTACTGCCACATTAACACATAGAGATGCCATCTACAAATAGTCTCCCTATGTGATTCACTTTAAATCTTGCTTGCTGGCACTTAAATTCAATGGAAATTACCTCTAGCACCAGTGACACCATAGGATAGGAATGGTCAATTTCTACTTCACTCCATCTGATTCATGTTGCATGTAAAGCAAAATTACTTTTTCAAATGACTGAAGTGGAGGTGGTGGGTGGGAGAGCAGCTGAGGAAACCCCTCCTGCTGTGGCAGTCTGATATCACCTTTTCATTTCAGTAAGACTTCAAGAGTGGAAATTGCCTATATGTTCACAAAGGTTCTTGGTGCAGAGAGTCCCTGCCCTTCTCTACTCGAGACCCAGATAGAATGGAACTTGATGAGAACAGCTGTGACTGGCCAGGAGCAGATGATCAAAGTCTGTAACAACTAGCAGGGAAGGAAGTGCTGAGGAAAAAAGCACTTACCCGGTTCTCACAGTTCATAGCTGCAGACAGCTGCTTCTTTGCTCTCTACCTTACCCCACTCAGCTCATTTTGATGGCAGCAGTGACCACCTGTAGGTTCTCAGCCTACTTTGGACAGTAGATAGATGCTTGGGGTGTGACACATGAGCCCCTTGGCAAGGAGTCCCCTCTTCTTTGCAAACAACTTGTCTCAGACCTGACAAAATCACTATAACAATCATATACATACAGGTATTTGCCCATAAACGGTAACATGTAATGTATCTATTGAAAATATGCAAATGATCAAGGTTCATAATCATGGTATGATATGTGTAGGTGTAATATTTAAGGAACAATGTAACTATATTTCATCTTATGCCCTTATGGTTACAAGGAGTCACCAGGGAGTGGTATTGCTTGGTGATGAGCTATCTGTGTAGGAGGAAGTTGCCACCCCTCCCCGGTCAGCTGATGAGGCAATGCAAGGTTTTATTCTCTACCATAGCCCCATCACAGAACAATCAATGGAAAACCACCAAAGACAATGGCAAACAATCAAAACCACTTGGAGGTAAATGGGAACTTTATAACAGACAGGGGAACATCCTGTCTATGAATAAAGTCAAGAGATTTGATAACCCAGGGCTTGGCTACACTGGAGAGTTGCAGCACTGTAAACCCACCACCAGCGCTGCAACTTACTCACCGTCCACACTTGCAAGACACACACAGTGCTGCATCTCCCTGGCTGCAGCGCTGGTTGTACTCCTGCTTTGCCTCGGGTATAAGGATTGCAGCGCTGGTGATGCAGCGTTGCTCCGCAAGAGTGGCCACCAAAAGCACTCTAATTGGCCTCCAGGGTATTAGGAAGTATTCCAGAATGCCTGTTCAGCCACTCTGCTCATCAGTTCGCACTCTACTGCCCTGACCTCAGGTGATCTGCCATTTAAATGCCGTGGGAATTTTAAAAATCCCCTTCCTGTTTGCTCAGCCAGGTGTGGAGTGCAATCAGTCAGTGAATCTTTCCAGGTGACCATGCCTCCATGCGCCAAACGAATCCCAGCATGGAGCAATGGCGAGTTGCTGGACCTCCTCAGTGTTTGGGGAGAGGAAGCTATGCAGTCACAGCGGCGCTCCAGCCGTAGGAATTACAATACCTATGGGCAGATCTCAAGGGCCATGCTGGAAAGGGGCCATGACTGGGACGTGGTGCAGTGCAGGGTTAAAGTGAAGGAGCTGCGCAGTGCCTATTGCAAAGCCCGCTAGGGAAACCGCCACTCAGGTGCTGCCCCCACGACCTGCCGTTTTTACAAGGAGCTGGACGCGATACTTGGGAGTGACCTCACTGCCAATCCGATGACCACGATGGACAGTTCAGAGCGGGGAGAGGAGGGAGAGGTGGAGGGGGGGAGGAAACTGAGAGTGAGAGTACTGGGGTGGGGAGAGACACCCTGGAGTCCCAGGAGGCATGCAGCCAGAAGCTCTTCTCAAGCCAGGAGGAAGCTAGCCAGTCACAGCAGCTGGAACTTGTTGGTGAAGAAGAAGCAGAGGAGTGAGTTCCCAATAAGCAGCTTTTATTTTCAGGATGGAAATGTTTCGGGAGAGGAGGGGGGGGGTTATGGCTGCATGCATGCCTAGATGTGGAATAGCCCATTGATGTGGTCTATCACATCTCGGTAATCGGCCTCGGTAATCTCTTCAAAAGTTTCAGCCAGAGTGTGGGCAATGCACTTGCACAAGTTTATAGGGAGAGCCACCGGTGGTCCTTGTCCCAGTCAGGCTAACACATCTGCGTCACTGTGCCGTGAGGGGTGGGGGGACCATTGCTGCACATAGGCAAGCTGCACAGGGGCCAGGGCGGAATCCGCATTGCTTCCCAGGTGACCCGCAGCAGTGAGATATCTTCCAGGATAAACTCCTGTGGAAAATGTTGGGAGAGTGTTCACTATAGGTGTCCCCTGCAGCAGTTTGCTTTCCCCAAAGCACAGAAACCCCAGTACAGCCCTGAACCAATCAGTCCCCCTTCCCAGGTGACCCGCAGCAGCGACATAGCTTCCAGGATTAACTCCTGTGGAAAATGTTGGGAGAGTGTTCACTGTAGGTGCCCGCTGCAGCTGTTTGCTTTCCCCAAAGCACAGAAACCCCACTACAGCCCTGAACCAATCAGTCCCCCTTCCCAGGTGACTCGCAGCAGCGAGATATCTTCCAGGATTAATTAACTCCTGCACCCATTCCCCCTTACTCACCATTTCTTCGCTGCTGTGGGTTCTGTGTGCTCTGTTTGGTATGTGGAAAGTATGCTAAAGTGAGATTCTAAACTCCTTCACTGTGATTATACACAATGCTGCCTCTCTGTTAAATGTTTCAATTTTTGTCTTTCTAATAACAGTGTCCTTGACTACTCGACTGGCCGTGTCAGAGACTGCTGAGAGGCTACAAAACCTGAGGAAAAAGCCACGAAAAAGCAAAGAAGATATGGTGAAAGCAGTTATGAATCAGTCTGCCAGACAGAGTAAGAAACTGGAGGACTGGAGAGAAAAAATGCAGCAGTGGAGGGAAAGAGAAAGCAGGAGAAAGGCAGTGGCTAAGAAGAAAAGCGTGAAGCAACTGATAAGCATCCTGGCGCGCCAAACGGACTGTATCCAGTCACTCGTAGCCATGCAGGCAGAGCACTACCGTGCCGCCCCTGCCCCCCATCCCAAAGCTCTTTCCCTTGCGCCCCAATGTCAGCTCAAAACCCCCTTCTCCAGCATCCAGGTTCTTACCTCCACCAGCTGCCCCCAACACCTGTATGTTCACCTACCAGCCCTGAGAACTACGACCCTTACCCTCTGCACTCAACCCTCATCACCATGCAGCATTTTCATCCTGAAGTGCAGCAGTCATTGCACAGCACTCCAGACAGGACATATACAAACCTCTTACTGTACAGTTCACCACCCTACCCCCCTGCTCTTTTAGTTATTTTCTTTTCAATAAATGAATTCTTGGCTTTTAAAACAGCTTTTTTTATTGCAGAAAGTGAAAGATACAGTCGCCCAGGAAAAAAACAGGCACTGCAAATCATTGTAACCGCTGCACTTCACTCCCGTGCAAGGCACTAAACATTATTGTTGGTTTTCAGCCTCAAATTCCTTCCTCAAGGCATCCCTAATCCTTGTAGCCCTGTGCTGGGCCTCTCTAGTAGCCCTGCTCTCTGGCTGTGCAAATTCAGCCTCCAGGTATTGAACCTCGGAGGTCCATTCCTGACTGAATGTTTCACCCTTCCCTTCACAAATATTATGGAGGGTACAGCACGCGGATATAACCGCAGGGATGCTGCTTTCCCCCAAGTCTAGCTTCCCATAAAGAGATTGCCAGCATCCTTTTAAATGGCCAAAAGCACACTCCACAGTCATTTGGCACCGGCTCAGCCTGTAGTTGAACTGGTCCTTGCTCCTGTCAAGCTTCCCTGTATACGGTTTCATGAGCCAAGGCATTAATGGGTAAGCGGGATCTCCAAGGATCACAATGGGCATTTCAACATCCCCTACTGTGATCTTCCAGTCTGGGGAAAAAGTCCCGGCCTGCATCTTCCTGAACAGGTCACTGTTCCAAAAGATGCGTGCCTCATGCACCTTTCCAGGCCAGCCTGTGTAAATGTCAGTGAAACACCCATGGTGATCCACAAGCGCCTGGAGAACCATAGAGAAATACCCCTTCCGATTAATGTACTCGGATGCTAGGTGGGGTGGTGTCAGAATAGGAATATGCGTCCCATCTATTGCCCCTCCACAGTTAGGAAACCCATTTGTGCAAAGCCATCCAGAATGTCCTGCACGTTCCCCATAGTCATGGTTCTTCTTAACAGGATGTGATTAATGGCCCTGCAAACTTGCATCAACACGATTCCAACGGTCGACTTTCCCACTCCAAACTGGTTTGCCACCGATCGGTAGCTGTCTGGAATTGCCAGCTTCCAGATTGCAATAGCCACCCGCTTCTCCACTGGCTGGGCAGCTCTCAATCTCATATCCTTGCGCCACAGGGTGAGGGCGAGTTCAGCACACAGTCCCATGAAAGTGGCTTTTCTCATCCGAAAGTTCTGCAGCCACTGCTCGTCATCCCAGACTTCCATGACGATGTGATCCCACCACTCAGTGCTTGTTTCCCGAGCCCAAAAGTGGCATTCCATGGTGCTGAGCATTTCTGTTACTGCCACAGGCAATTTAGTGTCATACGCGTCAGGCGACTCGATATCATTGTCGGACTCCTCACTGTTGCTTTGGAGCTGAAGGAATAGTACAACTGCCAAACGTGATGTGCTGGCGACACTCATCAGCAAAGTCCTCAGCAGCTAGGGCTCCATTTCCCACAGAAATCAGGCTGCACAGAAACCACTGGGAGACTCACGATGGTGCCAAATGTGGACGGAAAAACAGTGACTGCTGAGATGTGAAGCTATGCACCACGGGCCGTTGGGACAGGAAGCGGAATGACCCGCACCCTTTCTTCCCCTTCCCACAACCCATGGCGCCAAAATGGGATGAGGTGCTCTGTGGGATAGCTGCCCATAATGCACCACTCCCAACAGTGCTGCAAATGCTGCAAATGTGGCCACACTGCAGCTCTGGTAGCTGTCAGTGTGGCCACACTGCAGTGCTTTCCCTACACAGCTGCACGAAGACAGCTGTAACTCCCAGCGCTGCACACCTCCAAGTGTAGCCAAGCCCCCAGAGTGAGGAGAGGCAATCTGCATCCATGCACTGAGGAGACATCTTGAGGAGCAGGGGTGTTTTTCACGAAATAATGGATTCTGGTTCCTGTTAATCTAGCCAGCTCTGCAACAGACTGAACTTCGGTGGGTGGGTTGGGGGGGAACCTACTTTATTAGCTAGGAAAGGTAAGTATTAAGTGTAGAGCCTAGTTTGCATTTTATGATTTTTGTTTTTGTTTTTATGAGCATTTGTTTCCATCACACACTTTTGTTTCTAATGGCATCTCTATTCTTTCTTAAATAAACCTTTTGTTTTTTTTGAGTGCTGTGCATTATACAGCTGAGGTGATTTAAGGTGAAACTGAGAAACACTGCTCCTTTGGAGGCAGGGGATTGGGGATTTCTAAAAGTAGCCATTATCAGAGGCTGAATATCACAAGGGAACACTTCTGGTGGACTAGGGTGGACCTCTTGTTCTTGGATAGCCTGTCTTCCACCTGCTGCTTTGACAACACCAGTGGAGTTAGAGTAGCACCTCTAATCCCTGCCCCTAGTTCAGAGGATCAAGCAGGAGCTGGAAACAGTGGGAAATAAATTATCTAAAATGTCACAATAAACCATGTTAAAACTCTCATGAATTTTAGCTTCAGTAAACATTTGCCCTAATCTCAGTGTTTACAAGCACTACATGAGAAGTGAGTAGGGTGGGGAGGGAAAAGGAGCAGCCAGGAATCCCTCCCCCTTTGGCAGCAAGCTAAATTTGCCCTGTGGGGCAGAAGAGCAGCTGATGAGTGAAGATGAGTGCTATTTCTTTGCAACTATTTCAGGAAGTTGAAGAGGAAGGGTCTGGCAAAGGTTCTCAACAAAAGCCTATAATGAAGCAGACACAGGAACAAAGTAGCTTCAGGGAAGACTGGTTTTCTTTATTCTGATCAAATTCCATTCAGCATTAGAAGGAAGTGGCTTTTCCTGTGATTCTTTACCTTTGTCACATGATAAACTGCATCCTTTTAAAGAGCATCACAGTAACCTTGCTCCTCTGGCAATGTAGGAGGCATAATACTTATATGGAGCATGAGTCCAGGAGCTCTCAAAGAGGTGGTGTGACGCCAAACTCTCCCCAACACTCATAGTGTCTGAAGAGCCTCAATCTGGCCATAAATGAAGGCTCTATGGTGTCACTTATTTCCAAACCTTAGCAAGCTTTCACGTGCTTACAGTATGTGACACAAATAAGCCCTTACACTCTTACAGAATAGATCATGAGGTAGTGCACTACAGATGATTAGACTGAGATCTATCTTGCTGCACATGAAAAGATTGTACATGCAGAGAGTAACAAACTAATTATCCCAACTGCTGGTATCCAAGATACAGGCAATGAAGATTAATGTGTTTGTACTCTGTTTCCCTCAGAGTGAGAGACAGTGGCCCTAAATAAATTGCACTGAATTGCAGTAATGGACAATGAAGATAAATCAGCCTCCTATTTCACTTCAGGCACTATTGTATGATCTATAGCTATCTGAGGTGATTTCCACAGCACACAGTGTAAGGTAATCACCTCTATGCTGCATATTAAAACTTGGAAATCTTTCAGACAAAAAAAAAGACAACTACAGTTCACTCACTTTTACTATCTCTAAATTCCAGTTTTCTATTATATGACATTTTCCTCAACCTCTCTTAGCTGTGCAGTTGGAGTCAGTCCATGCTAAGCATGGTCTATATTGGCTTCGTTCCTAGAAACAACAGCTGCCCTTTAGGATAGTCAATGAGAGTTTTGACTGAGTGAAAACTAAGGGTGGAATTGTCATAAACGGATAGTTAAGAGTTAATGGAACAGAAGTACTTCATATCTCTTTTGCCTGTAAAGGGTTAACAAGATCAGTGAGCCAGGCTGTCACCTGACCAGAGGACCAATCAGGGGACAGGATACTTTCAAATCTTGAGGGAGGGAAGTTTGTGTGTGTGCTGTTAGATTTTGGTGGTTGTTCTTTCTGGGTTCTGAGAGGGGCCAGATGTGCAACCAGGTTTCTCTCCAATCTCTCCGATACAGGCTCTTATAAGTTCAGAATAGTGAGTACTAGGTAGATAAAGCGAGTTAGGCTTATGTTTGTTTTCTTTATTTGCAAACGTGTATTTGGCTGGAAGGAGTTCAAATTTGTATTTTGCTGAAAGGATTTTAATTTGTACTTGTATACTTAGGTTGGGAGGGTAATTCCCAGTGTCTATGGCTGAAAGACCCTGTACCTATTCCATTTTAAATTTACAAAGATAATTTTTACTGTTTTTCTCTCTTTTTAATTAAAAGTTTCTTGTTTAAGAACCTGATTTTTTTTTATTCTGGTGTGAGACCCCAGGGGACGGGGTCTGGATTCACCAGGGAATTGGTGGGGAGAAAGGAGGGAAGGGGGAGAGAGAGACTAATTTCTCTCTGTGTTAGGATTACTGGCTCTCTCAGGGAGAGTCTGGGAGGGGGAGAGAGAAGGGGGGGAAGGTGCATTTTCCTCTCTGTTTAAGATTCAAGGAGTTTGAATCACAGTGATCTTCCATGGTAACCCAGGGAGGGGAAGCCTGGGAGAAGCAACGGTGAGGGAAAGGGTTTACTTTCCTTGTGGTAAGATCCAGAGGGTCTGGGTCTTGGGGTTCCCCGGGCAAAGTTTTGGGGGGACCAGAGTGTACCAGGCAGTGGAATTCCTGGTTGATGGCAGCGCTACAGGTTCTAAGCTGGTAATTGAGCTTAGAGGAATTTATGCTGGTACCCCATCTTTTGGACGCTAAGGTTCAGAGTGGGGGTTTATACCATGACAGGAATCCACAAAGCTACTTAGGCACCTAAACCCAGACCTGGTCTAAACTATGACTTTAGGTCGAATTTAGCAGCTTTACCTCAATTTAACCCTGGACTCATCCACACAACGAAACCCTTTTTTTCCTACTTAAAGGGCTTTTTAAATCGATTTCTTTACTCCACTTCCGACAAGGGGATTAGCGCTGAAATTGGCCTTGCCGGGTCGAATTTGGGATAGTGTGGACACAATTAGATGGTATTGGCCTCCGGGAGCTATCCCAGAGTCCTCCATTGTGACTCTCAGCTCAGATGCACTGGCCAGGTAGACAGGAAAAGGCCAGTGAACTTTTGAATTTCGTTTCCTGTTTGGCCAGAGTGTTTGCAGAGCTCATCAGAATGATGTGCAATTGCAGGGGCACGTTGCCCAGCCTGTACTTTGTAAGAAGTCTATGACCATGTCCCTCTCGTCACCGTGCTGCCATCGCTGCCTCGCCTGGTTTTGTGAGAAACAATTCTCTGCCGTTGCTCTGACAGAGGGAAGAGCAACTGATGTCATAGCTTACAGTGAATTAAAATCAACAAAAGGGGTGGCTTTGCATCAAGAATAAATACAAATACTGTCACACAGAATGGCCCCTTCAAAGATTGAACTCAAAACCCTGGGTTTAGCAGGCTGTTGATTTCACAAAACAAATCGGGTCAATTTCTTGTTTTGATCCATCTATCTTTTACATCTTAGGCTGGCAGCAGAAAGTGCAGTACGACTGCAAGCTGTCATCTCCTGGGTGCTCTACAGAAGATGCTGCATTATGATTGCTAGCTATCATCATCTCCTGGCTGCTCACCAGAAGATGGTGCAGTAGATCTGCTAGCCATCATCATCTCCTGGGTGCTCGGCAGAAGATGGAAATGACCTGGCTGAGTCACTCCCATGCCTGCCAGGTACCCCGACTGATCTCACTGAGATCAGCTGAAAGAGCACCCAGGAATATGACAACAATGGCTACCAATCATAATGCACTGTCTGCTGCCAAAAGGCAATGAGCTGCTGCTGTGTAGCAATGCAGTACCACGTCTGCCAGCATCCAGGAGACGTACAGTGACAGTGAGCTGAGAGGGCTCCATGCTTGCTGTGGTATGGCATCTGCTCCGGTAACCCAGGAAAAAAGGCGCGAAGCCATTGTCTCCCATTGCTTTCATGGAGGAAGGGAGGGAAAGGGGGGCCTGACAACATGTATCCAGAAGCACCCGCAACACTGTTTGTGCCCCATCAGGCATTGGGATCTTAACCCAGAATCCCAATGGGCAGTGGAGACTGCGGGAACTGTGGGATAGCTACTCGCTACTCACAGCTACCCACAGTGCAACACTCCGGAAGTTGACGCTAGCCTCAGTACTTGGATGCAGTCCTCCGACTTAATGCACTTAGAGCATTTTGTGTGGGAACACACACGATCGACTGTATAAAAATGATTTCTAAAAAAATGACTTCTATAAATTCGATCTAATTTCATTGTAGACACACCCCCAGAGTTATGTGCTTAAGTCTCCCATAGATCCACAAAACTCCCACTGAACATTGTGGGCACCTAAACTCAGCCAATGCCTGCATTTTTCAAAGTAGAAATTCCCTGGTGGCTCGCCCAAGGGGCCCAACCCAGAGGTGGTGCTGCCCACTTTACAACTTTTTGCTAAGTGGTTAGAGCACTTAGCTGGGATGTGGAAGACCAAAGTTCAATTCTTCCCTCATTGGAGGATTAGAACTGGGGTCTCCCACCTTTCAGGAGAGAGCTGTAACCACTGATATTCTGACATAGGACTCTCTCATGATCTCCTGTTGAAGATGTTCCACTGTGGCTGAATAGTTGAGCCAGACATGAAATGAGAGAGTGGGGCTGATCCTGTAGTCTACTGGTTAGAGTACCCAGATTGGTGGGGGGGGGCGGGAAGGCAGAAGACTCTGGGGCCAATTCCCCTGCTCCATTCACTTTTTATTTATCCACAGCAGAACAGCTTCAACTGGAGAGACACAGGGGTCCCAGGATCTGTTTGGTTAGAGCCCTTTCCTGAGAGGAGGAAGAGTGACTGTAGTTCCAAATCTTTCTCCTCTTCTGCCAGGGAGGAAGGAATTGAACCTGGCTCTCCCCTGTAACTACTGGCCTAAAAGTTATAAGGTGGGCACCTTGTTCTCCAACTATTTTGCGTGGAGCAAGGCAGGCACCTAACTCATTCCTATAAGAAACTACATAGGTGCCTAAGGGCTTGGCTACACTGGAGAGTTGCAGTGCTGGTGAGGGGGTTACAGCGCTGCAACTCAGGATGTGGCCACACTTGCAAAGCACAGCCAGCGCTGCAACTCCCTGGTAGCAGCACTGGCTGTACACCTGGTCTGCCTCGGGTGTAGCTATTCCAGCGCTGGTGATGCAGCGCTGGTCGGCAAGTGTGGACACCACCAGCGCTTTTATTGGCCTCCGGGGTATAAGGAGGTATCCCAGAATTCCTGTCCACAACAAACCAGAAGAATGGCTGAACTCCGATCTCCCCGTAGCTACTTGCTAAAAAACAAACACAGCTGCTCTGTGCTCCAGCGAGCGAGCCAGCGAAGGCAGGAGAATTGCTTTGGAATGTTCAAAGCTGTTTGCTTGAGGAGAGAGGGGGGAGGGGTAATGTTGAGCAACTGTTTATGTGGTCTGACGGCTATTTAGGAGTGCATAATTAGCATTTAGTGAATAAGAGACAGGTGGGGGAAAGGTCAAAACTTTTAAAATGATTGAAGGTAGGCACTGTGTATCTTCCAGTCCTTAGAACTTACAAGGCAGGGAGCTGAGAACAGTGTCAGCTCCAAAAATCCGCTCTCTCTGTCTCCCCCACGCTCCCTGTCACACTCCACCCCACCCCACCCCTTTTGAAAAGCACATTGCAGCCACTTGAATGCTGGGATAGCTGCCCACAATGCACCACTCCCAACAGCGCTGCAAGTGCTGCAAATGTGGCCACACTGCAGCGCTGGTAGCTGTCAGTGTGGCCACACTGCAGCGCTGGCCCTACACAGCTGTATGAACACAGCTGTAACTACCAGCACTACAGAACTGTAAGTGTAGCCATGGCCTAAGGAATGAGCTCCTGTTTGTATATCTCAAGCAGAGCTCAGTGCCTTCTTGCAGCCTTTGGCACCTAACCCTGAAAAAGAGGAACAGCTTACACATCGGTATCTCCCACAGGCTAGTTCAGGCTGGGAGTCGCCTAGCATGCTGGCTTTTGTGGATTGCATTCTAAGGCTCCTCTCTCTCACCATTGAATGGATAGGCAGCCTATGCACTTGACTCAGCTTTGTGGATCTCAGTGTTGTTCCTATGATCTTCTAGGCACCTAAAAGTTTGATGATGTGATGTTCAGTGTTGCAACAGCTTTATGGATTCCCCCGGAAGTGCCTTAGAATGTGGTCTTTGTTGATAGTAATAATGGTTTAATACTGTTCTTTTCCTATATCAAGTTGCTATATAGCCAAACACTGACAAATACAATGAGGCAGAATACTGAAACAGAAAGTGTGTCAAAACCAGAAATATTTTAAGTGTGACCTTGCAATGGTAAGAAGAGTCACAAAAACAATTATGAGCCATATTAGTCTCTATTTCTATGCATACAATTTTGTGAAAGCAACCATTAATTCATGGCTTTGTATCATCAATTGTCAAGACTACTTGCATACAAACTGCGTGCAAACCCCATTAAAATTGAATGCACACTCACCACAAATATTTTGTATATATAGGATCTGATTTTCAGTAATGGTCTCTAATTTTTCAAGTGCAAATGTGCACCCTTAAATATTGTGTCCACACTTTTTCATTCAGATAGCAGCATTCAGACTCAGTAGGACAGATCCTGACCCCCAGTTCCATCCCTTTTGTGTCACAAAGAAGGACATCTGCCTTAATATAGAAGATTCCCCAGATGTCAAAAGCCGTCAGCTAGCTGCAATCTACATTCTCCCCACCAGGCACAGGGGGAGTTTGTGTGTGGCCCAGGGGCCTGGCTGGGGGAGAAAGGGGGTGTATGAAGTGCTCTATGCTGCATTTACCCCTGGCTAGTATATTGGGTTCTTAGGGGAACACTCAAACCACTGTAAGTTAAAACATTAGGCTGCATAATTTATAGACCAAGTTGGCACCAAATTCAGTGAAGCAGAAAAGTAGCTTGTGCCAAGCACAGCTCCTCTGGAGCCAAGAATCTGTCCCAAGGACTTATTATTGCAAATAAGTAGGTAAATGTCTAAGTGCTGCCACTTGCATCTGCAGTTTATTGAAGGTATAGTTACTGCAGGTGCAAAATTGAACACCAAAATTAAAACCTGGACTGAAGCAGAGATGAAAATCAAGCCCCTAAAATATTTCATTTGCACAGACAAGTGAGTGTGCATAAAAAATTGCATGCACACAACAGAGGCTGAATTGAAATCTCTTTGAAACTTTGGCCTCAGGTGGATGAGTGTTCTGACAAAATGGAGTCAAACTTGGTATTGCACAGAGTACATTATATATCCAACTGTTACAGCTTATTCTTGCCTCAGAGTTTGCTTTACCTTGGGGATGGAAAGAGGAGGAACAGTCTGAATAATTTTTATCTCTGTTTTTATCAGTTTGGAGTGAAGGAAGAGGTAGAGCAGTATATTGGACTTTAAAGATGGGGCCAAATTACAATGATCTGAAAATTCAAATAAAAGCTGGATGTTGTGTATATATTTAATGTTACAAACTGAAATCCAGGACATTTATTTAATATATGGTTCTTTGGTTGTACTTTCCTTGGGTATTTTATATACCATTGTCTTCTTATGGAAACTTTACAAAATGGTGGAGAGAAGTAACACTATTGTACTGATCCTTACAAAATGTCTGTTTAATATGGAATGCAACATGGCATTTAAACAGGTTGCAGAGAAGATCAGATTTTAATGGTGAACAACATGTTGCAAATTCAGAAACCTCTTCTAGTTGAAATGTGTTGGTGGAAAAACGGAGCAGAATCTCTCCATCTTTTTATACTTGCATCTTATTTTGCATGATCCATCAGCATTTTAATTCCTTGGGTTTGGCTCATGCTCTCTCTCTCTCTCATTTTCTTTTGTGTGTGTGTGTGTTTGCTATTTTGCAGGGGCTTATTAACTGCCTTGTCAGCTGTCCCATGCCTTTGTTAGTTTTAGTAGAGGAGCCAGCCAAATGAAAAAATATCAATTTATTGTCCGCTGTTCTGATCAATCACTCTATCACATGCCATAGGAGATTTTTGCATGATAATAGTTATTGATCTCAGTACATTATACAAAAAGAATATATAATGATTAATAATAGATGCTTAGCCACATATTTATGTACAATGGTTGACACCTTTTACTGGTTGTCTTTAGGGCTACGTTAGTGAGACTGGATGGTTAGACCGTAAGGAATTTATTTTACTCAAAAACAAAATTTCTCTTTGTTTGATGGAAGTGGGGAAGACAGGAAACAAAAAAACTCAACAACTTGTGTTAGATATTCAGTATCTATTGTAGAGTCCGTGAGGGCAGGGACTGTGGGCCAGATTTTTAAAGGTATTTAGGTGCCTAAAATGGTGATAGGTGCCTAGTACTTTTGGAAATCCCATTAGGTGCCAATCTGCATCTTTAAGTTCCTAAATACCTTTACAAATTCGGCCACATGTCTCACCCTAAATTTGTACAGTGCCTTGCACAATGGAGACTTGAATTTGATTGATATAAATAATAATGTATGAGAGGTTTTTTGACACAATCATTTTTTTTAAACTACTAAAATGTCTTGAATGGCCTCAAATTTTCATTAGATGGGTGAGACCAAATTCTGAAGTCTTCATTTAGTTTTTACTTATTCAGCAAAATTCTCAGAGGACCAGATCCTACAAGTCTATTGACTTCTTTGTGCATTCTCAGTATCTGACCCATTGAAATCAAAGAGAGCTTTCCAGGAGTAAAAACTAAGTCAGGGACTTCAGGATTTAGCCCAGTAATACTACTCCATATCTTACACTTCCAGGAGTCCCCCAGGGATTTACACAGTCACTCATTCTCCTTCCTCTTCAATCCTTTTCTCTTAGATGACATTTGAAGAGTTATTAAAGCAGGTGATCCTGCAAAACTCTTAAGCCTACAGCTATGTAAATAACTAACTTTTTTGGTTTGGCTATTAAACCAGAAAACAAAAATATTTAGGTTGACCCAAAACAAATTTTTATATATTTTTATCAAAATGAAAAAGTTTTAAAAAATAGTTTTGTATTTAACTAAATGGTTAATTCAACCTAAAATTAAATGTTTCATGGGGGGGTGGGTAGTATCCTTTTTTCCCCCGCTACAAATTCACAGTAAAATTTTAACTAAAATGGTGTTTTGAATTGAAAAATTGATACATTTCATTTTGAAAATGTTGAAATGAACTGTTTAGATTTGTTTTGGGTGTTTGGCAGTGTCTCAGGATGTTCTGTTTTTAGATCAAAACTATTTTGTGAATTTGATCTGAATTAGTGAATTGTTTAGGTTGACCTGAATCTCTGCATTTTTTGGTGGAAAAAGCTTTCTCTCAAAAAAATGTCATCTAGCTCTACTTAAGCACGTTCTTACCTTGAAGCACATGAACAGTCTGATTTTGGAGTCAATGGAACTCTTCATATGCTTCGAGGTAAGCAAATGCTTAATTCCTTTATTGGATTGGGGCTAATAATTAGAACACTAAACATTTACCACTGGAACATTCCATTTCTTTTCTTGTCATTTTTCTCTTTCTCTACCCCTCCGTGTCCAAATAGATGTTCCCTGCTCAGCTGGAGAGGTAGTTTCTCCTTATTAAACACAAGAAACTTGCTTTGATCTTCCATTGCTTGAAAATAAGTGAACCTAGATAATTTCCACCTAGCTTGTCCAGTTTATAAATGGACAAAAAAGGTACATGCTAAATGTTTTTAAGGATAAATAGACCAATATTTTAAAAAGCATTAAGAGCTCTTTCATTCAATATGTTCCCAGAACATGGTACTATTTCCAATTATCCTGCTTTTCTTCAAACTTAGAAACAACAAATGAATAACAGATGTCAACTTCTATTGAAGGCTACTTACTGAATGCTGGCTGTTCTTGCTTATTGGAAACCCTTTTAGAATGATTTTTTCTTTCTGTTGCCATGACAATATTTGGCCTAATCCCATGGCTTTGTTTCACCCGTAAAGAACACTATGTAGGCCAGTGGAATTGTCGTTAACATTAATACTATTCAGTTTACAAAGAATGTCTTAAATGTGTCCTCCTTTGTAAGGGTTGTGTTAATGATTTCCTCAAGAAAGCTCAAATGGAAATACAAACACTCAGCTTTCCTTGATTATAAGTATTGGATTTTTCTCTGAGCTGTGCGTATACTATACAGCAGTGATTCGCAAACTTTTTTACTGGTGACCCCTTTCACATAGCAAGCCTCTGAGTGTGACCCCCCCATCAATTAAAAACGCTTTTTTTGTATATTTAACACCATTATAAATGCTGGAGGCAAAGCAGGGTTTGGGATGGAGGCTGACAGCTCGCGACTCCCATGTAAGAACCTTGCCACCCCGAGGGGTCCCAACCCCCAGTTTGAGAACCCCTGCTATACAGCATGCTGGAACTCATATGTTTTCCTGGTAGGGTGAAAGTGTTCTGTAATCCTGCATTGTAGCAAGGGTAGCCTAGCAGAGTTTGGGTATTTTACTGACATATATCAAACTCAGGTTTCAAAGCTCCATAAAAAAATCTTTCTATCTAATTTCTTATTCTGCATCTGTGACATAGAATAACATTCCAGGCCTTTATTTCTTTTTTTGTGTGTAAAGATTCCAGTTTAGAACCTACAACTAACTGCAAGTATTAATGCTAGCCTGTTGCTAACTGAATTGCAGTCCATTTAAAAATGTGATTGCCCCAAGTCTAATTTAGTGGAAGAACCCATCTGAGCAACAAGTATATATCCAGTGTAACTAAATAAATTTAAATCTTAAAGTGAATAAATTCTTCTAAGTTAATTTTCCCTTTTATGTTAGCAAATCTACCAAAAATGATTTTTTTTATTTCTGGTCATAAGAAATAGGGTGGATTTGAAGGAGGTGAGGATGACGGCTAGCCAAAGAGTAACTGGAAGGACACTATGCATGGGGGGGGCACTGGAGGGGAGGGGGAATTAGGTAGATTATTTAATGGATACCAGCAAAGTTCACAACATCTCTCATCTTGCATTCTGCAAAGGAATTGAACCTGGTAATAAGTATTCAACTGGCAATTGTTGTCCAGAGATTTAGACCACCACCTTCCCTTTGTCCTTAGTGTAAGCCAGTGGTGGTCAAACTGTGGCTCTCAAGCCACATGTGGCTCTTTTACTGTTAAAGTGCAGCTTGTGGAGTCTGCATTCTCCACTTACCAGACTACGGGGGGAACTCAGGACCTCTGCCTGGCAGCTGGATAGGGGGTAGTGGCTTCTGCCTGCGGGGGAGGGGAGTCTTGGGGCTTCAGCAGGAGTGGGCTGAAGCCCTGAGCACTGGCAGATGCCTCCCACAGGGCTGAAGCCCTGTGCCCCAGCTCTCAAGCTTCTGAAGATTGTCATATGTGACTCAAAGGGTCAGTAAGTTTGGCCACCCCAATATAAGCCCTTGTATACACTGTCTGCTCTGCTAGACTTTCTGTGAGTGGAATTCCATTGAGTTAGCTCTTTTCACCTGAAAATGTGCAAGAACTAGACTACTTTACACCTGCAGTTCATTCCGAATATCAGCCTTTATTAACTTTACCAAGTGAGTAAAATAGGTGCATATTTTGCAAGCTTCTGCCAAATGTTTATAACTAGCCTGAGTCTTCAGGAAAGCCATGTACCAGCAGGTCCTGATATTGTATAAAGCATGGCACATGAATGAAGGAGATATCTCATGGTGCTGTGATCAATTTGACTCTTTCACTAATGATAAAACAATGAGAGCTACCTTAGGAGGTAAACCATGCAATTACTTGTCCCATAAGCTTTCATGTGGGATGCTGAGTAAGTTTTATTAAATGGAGAGATGCAAAAAGTGCAGCTTGTTTTCAAAAATTGCTGCCAATGCCCGAGGTGGGTGATCCTCTTTTTCCCCTCAAATGACACCTGCTGAGTTGTTGTGTGACTCGGTGTTAAGTGCTTTTCATCTTGTGTGAAAAAGAGTAAGTAAGTGGACACATTGTGATCATTCTGGCTTGCTAAATATGATGGTTTCCTGCTTATTTTAATAAATTGGATACATTGTCATGCTGATTTGTCATTGTGCAGGTTCCAAAAAGATTTTGATATGGGACCAAAATTGCCCAGATTCATTTCAGTCCCTCCCTCTGAGATGTAAAAAGAATATGGCAGGGAAATACAAGGGCACAGATTTGTCTCTTAGAAGGCCAGTATCTGGGGACTCTGGGTGATCTAAGATATACTTTGCTATTCATTTTGCTCCTCTTCTTTCATGCTGCCTGTTTTGTGTTGGACTGAGATGGATGATGTAACTCTTACCAGCAAAGAAAAGACCAGCCTTACCTTGAGCCCTTCTGAGTATAGCCTTAGCACTTCAGTACTTGACTTGTTCTGGTTCACAAACTTGAGCTCCAAATCTAGAATTAAAATGCCTCAAAAAAGTTTGGGGGACAGGAAAAAGAAAATTGCTGAAATGTATGCTTAATGACTGGACCAATGACATTTTCCTCAGATACTGTAATATAATTGGATCTACAATTTGCTCTGTTTTGAAACAAACACAATGCCTAAGCTCTTAGCATTTGTCTCTTTTCTCATCTAGAAAATGTAAAAGTCGGAGTTAAATTAATGGACTCTCCCGCCTTCTGCTTGTCTGGTCTCAAACTAGTGTCAAACCTTATGAGTCCCAAAGGAGCACTTTGTGTGTGTGTGTTTTAAACATGACTTGAAAGTCTGAACTGTGTTCCAGAAATAAGGTCTTATTTGTGGGACTTGTGTTTAGAAAGGTCAAATGCTTTCCCTGTTTCTTCTTTCTCCTTCTGATGAAGGGCCAAAGGCTCCAAAACACGTTCACACGCTCTATATAATAACTTTATTTGCCAGTGAGATAGAGATGGGTTGATTTCATGCTGAGTGTCATCCCATGGTTTCAAAAGCTCTGATGGCTGCCACAATTAAAGCAGTTAGCATTTCTTGATGAATTAGCCTATTTTGTTTTTTCAGTAACAGCAAAGTTTCAGTTAAGTTTTGATGCAGCCCATTATATGTGCCGTTCATAACCTCTGTTGATTACAGAATTTTGAATGCTTTCATATTGTTTATGCATTTAAAATGTTCTAATTTCTTTTCCGATTTTTGTTCAGTTTCAGATTGTCTCTTTACATAGCCAGGAGGGTGAATTTGAGTACTAAATCAGCTACAATGAACAACATTAATAATTCATCATTGCCACTCTTTAGTGACAGTGGTACTATAGCTCCTAACCTGAATCTAAGAAGATACTGTGGTTTCTCATTATGTATTTATTTAGATTATGCATATAAATCATTAAAAAGGAGCACCTGTCCCTTGTTCTAGGCGCTCCTTGAGAATTCTTAAATAAACAATCTTGAACAGACCACTCCTGTAATCTCCCTTCCACATCAACCAATAATCTAACAGCAGAAAAACATGTTTAAGGACTCCTAGCAGATCCTTCCCATTCTTTGTCATCTTTGGAAAACAAGTGGACCTTGCAAACTGCACTGAAGATGAGTGTGAATACTGGTGGCTTAGAAAGTCAATTTTAGTGTCCAAGTATATAGTAATAGACAAATACTATAGCTCTCTGTTACTATAGTATCAGGTGTCCAGAACAACATAATACTATAAGCATGAGTGGTAAGTTATGCCCCCCTAAAAAGTGTTAATGTATGATGAACTAATAGACTTCCTGAAGCAAGTGGATCGTAGCATCTTATTTCTTTACTTCAGTTGAAAAGCACTTTTTTGAAATAGCAGAAGGGGCACATTTTGTTTTTTAAAAATGTGTCTTTCAGCTGCCTTCTAACCAGCACCTGCTATATATTAATGCAATAGATCAAAATGAAAGGAGAAAATTTTCATTAACTTCTGTCTTGACATTATCTGGTTTACTTCGCTGTGTTCCCAGGGCCCCAGAAGTTTGGGTGCTGTGGTATCTTGAAGTGTGAGCAAAAGGATTCTAGAGTCTGTCTTGGAACCCTGTATTGTCAAATGCAGCTTCAATATTCAAAATTGATCCTTTATACCTTTCTGAAACTGCCAATCTCTACTCTGCCCTTTGGGATTATGTCATGAAGTCAAAACTAAAAGTAGGATGTAGAGAGAGATTCTTACAGTGACAGAGGGTCAAATTCAGCTGCCTTACTTCAGTGGAAGTTGCCTCTGCTCATCCAGGAGTAAAGCTGTGATTCAGCAATTTACTTAAGCACATGCCTAACTTTAAACACAGGCAGTCTCATTGAAGTCAATAAGACTACTCCTATGCTTAAAGTTAGGCACGTATTTAAGTACCTTGCTGAATCAGAGTCTAAATTTGGGGTCTGGAGTGGGTACTTTGGCACCAATGGCTCTACATGGTCAGAAGAATGTATTTTCATTTATAGTCAGAAACTGAAGGAGGAGACAGACAGGGACAGAGAAAATATTAACATTAAAAAGTTGTTTAGATTACTATTTGTTTTCTGGTCTTGGGGCTGCCAGAAGAAACTGCTTAAGGGTGAAATTCACCCTGTAAAGAGGGCCAGCAAAAGGTCTATGTGCCGCTTAACAAACTTAAACCCTGAAAATAAGATTTGAATGGTGATTAGGACTCATACCAGCCCTCTATACAATAGTGACTTTTACTCCCACGTAGAGTGAGAAACCACAGCAAAGGACATAAAAGGAAAAAGAAAAGAGAAGATCTGAAAGATTCAAGAAAAGAAAAAATTACCAATAAAAACATTCACTGGAGACATATAGACCAAACTGTGGATGTTTGCTCCTTAAAGGAAAGGCTTAAATGTTTTAAGGTGTAAAAAAACATGGCATTCTGAACCTCAGCAATACTCATTGGAATAACCAGTAAAACCCATTCCAGCAGTTAAAGTTTGACTCTGCAATGATACAAACGTCAGTAGAGTAAAGCAAGGTACTTTCCAAGCATACTATTGATACGTACTATTAAGTGATTTCACTGCCTGTGGTTGCAATTGAGACTCGGATTGACTCAGTTTGGACAAAATGTCTTGAAGAGAAAGATAGTTACAGAAAGTCTACATGAAAGCTTATGCTCAAATAAATTTGTTAGTCTCTAAGGTGCCACAAGTACTCCTGAGAAAGTTTACAGAATTCTCTACAAGACAGTGAATGAAATCCTTACCCATTTACGTCAATGGCAAAACTTCCATCAACTTCAATGGGGCCAGGTTTCCACTCAGTTTGTGTCCTGAAAAAAAAAAAGTGGATTTTTATCCAACTTGGAATGATAAATAGAAGATGATGTGAAATCACCATTCCAAGAGACAAAGAAACATGAGTATTTTCTTGACTGTCTATGAAGCATGAAGACCTAGTGGAATCCATGATTCATAATTGCCGTGTATACAGCTGGAATGGAATCAACAAGTGTACTTTTCACTCTGATGATATTATTTATGTTTTTCATCTAAATTATTAGTAATAGCAAAAATGTCAACTCTGAAGAGGCTGGAAGTGAGGCATAGAAGTATTCCACAGCAATGGAGAAAAATCCTTATAAACTGATCCAAGAATAAAACGCCAAGAAATGAATTGAACAGCACAGCTAGCTCCTGGTGTGTATTAGAAAAGTTAAAAGCTAAAATCAATTTCAATTACATATTATTTTACAATTATGAATTGTATTATTGTTGTCAGCAAGAAGGGAGAGTTTAGACAGAAAGGTCAATCCAAGCATTACACCATTTCATTTTGGTTGCATGCTTCAGTGGGGTTGGAATGATTTCCACACTTGTCACCCTTACAAAAAGAATAGAGACTGAACATATAATACAGAGATTGCAGCTGGTAGAAACCACATAAAATGTTTACTGACATGATGTCACCAATATTTCCTTTTTGTCTGTCAGGTAGGGAAATGTTGTTGTTCCCATTTACCGATAAGGAACTGAGGCTCAGATTGTTAAAGGTATTCAGTGTTGCAATGCTTAACTGATTTAGCAGCCTAAATCTCATTGAAAGTCAATGGGACTTAGGATAATTAATCACTTGAAAATGAGCCTTATGCTCCTAAATCGGTTAGGTGGTGAACACCGAGCAAAGCATTGCCTAAATCCCTTTAAAAATCTGAGCCAAGGAGAGTTGCCCAAGATCACACAAGAAATCTATAGTAGAGCAGGAAATTGAATGTAGGTCTTCCTGAGTCTTAGACTAGGGCCCTAACCACTAGATAATCCTTCCTGTCCCTTATGCCCTCATCCTCCAAAGATTTATGAATATGCCTAATGATGCATGTTTGTAATCCCATCAAATATTCTACTCGTGTGTAAAATTAAGTATATGTGTCATTCTTTACAGGACTGGGACCTTCCAATTATTTATAAAAGGAACTGTCTTTAAAGACACCTCTACCAAGGCACCAGGTTTGATGTTGGTCATCTCACAGTCTAAGACATACAACTAAAAGAAACTTGTGGCCACTGATTGCATAACTTCTGTATTTCACAATTTAAGATGTCAGCAAAAAAGTTATTGAGATTGACATTAAGAATATGTATCCTCTCAGGACCTTTCTTACGGCTCCCAAAAGATGTGTTACTCCAAATTAGGTTAAACTCCTGCAAATATTTAAGCAAATGTGTAAGACTTTGCAGGACCAGGGTCTTATTTACTAAATATCTTTCTCATGCAAATATAATTAGTGCATGCCTGGTGGTGGCATCCTGAGGAAGTACATGGCATGAGGAATTAGGCCTGAGGAATTATTGCTTGACTAGCTCTGGAGCTTCCAATCAGTAGTGCAGGTGTGTTTGTCTGGTAGAAAACTAGAGATGTAGCCTGAGAACTAGGACTAGTAGAAATTTTTCAGTGAGTTCTACTTAGAACAGAAAGAGATCTTGGTAGGCAAACAAGAGACTGTCCCTCAGCCCTTGTGTTCTACTTCCCTCCACTGTTCACAAATGATGGATCTGAGTTACAGCAATAGCTGGAAGAGTCATTTGGGGACAGTGCAAATGAAGGGTCAAAAAAAAAAAAGCTTATTGAAGCTGTTACTTTATAGCATCTCTCATGGCCATTTAATCCAATTTATGAGTTAGTGTGAAGCAGGCATAACAAATCCTGGCAGTATATAATAAATAGCATTGTCTGAAATGTTCTATATTACCATTCCTACACAGGATTGCTTATTAAAAAAGAAGGGATCATTTTAAATTTGATTGTTCAAGTCAAAAATGTTTGGCCCAGATCCTTGAGGAGCACACAGGGCAACCCACAAAGGGTTTTTGCAAAAGGGGCTCTAAGACAAATTTATGCTCCTCGGGGTGTCTGGACCCAGCTAGTCTCCTGGCATAAGTTAGACCAGCCTGAAGCTTGATATAACTTACCCTGCCTGCCAATGGCCTCAAGGTAATGCTTGGATGCAGGGAAGCCTTGACCACACCATCTTTTACCCAGCCATAAACCCTTTGCCAGTTACAAAAAACCCCAATGGTGTAGGAACCATCACCACCTCCTAGCCTCTAGAGGATTGCCTTACATTGAGCTGATCCTTCCAATGCCACCTTCAGGACCACTATATGGAAAAAGAGCGAGAAGCCTTTGAATAGTGCCTAAATGACATTATTTTGAACATCTGTCCTGGATGAGAACATTTGCAGGCTGGATCTTTCACCCTGGCTTCCTTTGTGAGTACCAAAATTCTAAGGGCTTGTCTACTCTGGCAAGTTTCTGAGCAGTAAAGTAGCCTTTTTGTGCTCAAACTGCAGACATGTACACACTGCCAGGCAACTTTGTGCGCAGAAACTCCTCAGTTGCAGCGCTGCAAAAACCCCACCTCAATGAGAGTCATAAGGCTATTTGTGCAGAGGCTCCAGCGCTCTATTGCCAGTGTAGACACTTGATTGCTTTCTATGCTGTAATTGGCCTCTGGAGCTGTCCTGCAATGCCTCCAGTGACCGCTCTGCTCATTGTTTTGAACTCAGCTGCCCTGGAGACATGCGCCTCTTCCCTTTCAAAGTACCCCTTTACATGCTGTGCTGATCTGCTCTGGGACACACAGCAAGCCATTAATGTGGAATGCTCCCACTGTTGAACACAGAGACAGGTGTCATTCAGGTGTCACTCTGTGTATGTGTGTGAGAGAGAAAGAGATTGCTGTGCAGAGAGCCCAGGGAGAGAGGCGGGAGCTGATGGGGTATCTCTCTTCCCCTGCCTCAGAACTGGTTGCTTCCTGCCGCTGTCTGAACTTACAAGACAGCATGCTGACACACTCTCTGTCCCCCAAAACACACTGTCTCTCTCCCCAACTTCAGACAGACACAGGGCCGGTGCTTCCATTTAGGAGGCCTACGTAATTGCCTAGGGCGCCAGGATTATTGGTGGGTGGCATTTTGCCGGAGGGGGCAGCAGGCGGCTCCGGTGGAGCTGCTGCAGTTGTGCCTGCGGAGGGTCCGCTGCTCCCGCGGCCTCCCGCAGGCACCACTGCAGCAGCTCCACCGGAGCTGTGGACCAGCGGACTCTCCGCAGGCACGACTGCGGCAGCTCAACTGGAGCCGCAGGAACAGGGCGTGGGGCAGCGAAATTGCCATGTGCCTAGGGCGCTAAAACTCCTAGAGTCGGTCCTGGATAGACACGCACTCCTCATCACACACTCCCCTCCACCTTCAGTTGAAAAGCAGCTGGCAATGTAGTAGGATGCCCATGGAACAATGGGATTGAGAAACCTGCATCATGTGATGCTGTGCCTACCCCACGAGGCATTGCAAATCCTTCCCAAAGCACCCTGCGGTCAGTTGTACAGATAGCTACCACAATGCACTGTCTTTGCGTTTGCAAGAGCTGCTAATGTGGATGTGCTCCAGCATCACAAAGAGCACAGTGTGGACACGCAACAGCGGTTTAATTCCAGGGTTTTAATAAAAGTGGTATAACTTGCCAGTACAGACGTACCCTCAGAGGAAAACGGAAAACCCACCCCTGTTCTTACCCTTTTCCTGGCATTAATTTCTAAAGTTACAGCACAAATTCAGTTGTTTAACAACATACCATCACATATGATCGAGCCATAATGCAACAAAAAGTAAACGTAGCAAAAGTAGCTTTAGCTCACATTCATCAAAGTGGCTTATTTTTTCTGTAAACTGAAACTTCAGTATGAACCAGCTTTGCTCACCTCAATTTTTATAGAAAACAGGCCTCTTTCTAAAGGCCATGTTCTTAGATCTCACATGCTGGTTACCAAAACACAAAAGCACGTTATGAAACTATGGAACACAAAATAGTTGCTGGTTTATTGAACAGAGGATTTTAGAAATGAACAAATTATGTGTCATGTTCAATACAAATCCAGCAAACAGTTTTTAAACAGAAATGATAACTCTTTTTCAGAAGATCTATTTGCTGTGTGACCAGGGGTGGCTCTAGACATTTCACTGTCCCAAGCATGAAGGGTCCGCTGGTCCTGCGGCTTCAGCAGACCTCTCGCAGGCAAGCCGCTGAAGGCACCCTGCCTGCCACCCTCGCGGCACCGCAGAGCACCCCTGCGGCTTGCCGCCCCTGGCACGTGCTTGGAGCACTGGTACCTGGAGCTGCCCCTGTGTGTGACTGTAACATTTGTAGCTCATGTCAAATGTGGTCTTTGAATATTTATTTTCATAATGCCTTTTAGAGTGTGTGGAACTTAAGGAGTGGTTTGGTTCTAATCAAAAGCTCAATGAATGTCACTAGTTGTTTAAATTATGCTTTCCTCCCGTAAATGCTATTTGGCCACATTAGAGGAAAATTACTTACACAGTCAATAGTATTGTTATATGCCTTGTCTTTTCCTTTTCTCTCATAAAACTGTATTGCTTAAAATTCAGGTGCAACTTTGTTGCTTATGAAAGTGAAAGAGTGATAGCCCTTCCTAGAGGGAAAGCAGAGGCTGGGAAAATTTTCCTGCCCACTTCTTCTGAAGCATCTGTCTTGGGCCATAGCAACCCAACTATCTTCCCTGCTGGGCTTTCCTGAGTAGATATAGCAGCTCGTTCCAAGCTGTGAAAGCCACATGCAAAAGAGTTCAGTCTTGGTAATGGGACTAGGCAAATCCCATCAAATTCATTATACTTGAAAACTATGGCTGTGTTTATTACCTATGCCCCCATTGGAATTAATCTACTTCGCATGCATATAAAAACTCCTTGGGGATTGCTCTAACTATACTGTTATAACATAATATGTTTGGGAAATAGGAGTACTAGCGTCATACTTGGAGCAAATTGGATCTCTCCTATACTATAAAAATAGTCAGTAAGGTGCCGGTTACCAACTGGCAGCAGAAAGAAAATCCAGAATCCTCCTCCCAATGCACTCTCCTTCCAACCCCTAGTCTTTTTCACATGTGAGAGACAGTGAGGAAAAATGTGGGAAGCATTTTGGAACCCTGAACTGAGGAGGGCTATTAAAAATGCAGATAGCAATCCTAGAGCTAGAAAGACTCTACAGGCTCATAGTAGATCAGAAATGGACCAAGACAGAAGGATACAATATAATACAGACATCAGTAACTGGACTCACCTTCCACTGGAGCAGAGTTAGACCAATGCTGAGCACTTTGAAAACCTCATCCTTCTATTACAGTTGCCTTGAATGCCCCAGTCAATGTTGGAACCTCACAATGTTGGGCACTGCACATATAAGAAGACATGGCTCCTGCCCCAGGGAGCCTACAGACTTAGAAAACTGGAGATGTACCTAACATGGGTGAAAGAGAGAGATACAGTCAAATATATACAAAATGTTTATATGTACACATGCATTTTTTTATTGTTATAGACTAAGTGCCAACTATCCCCTTATGCCCCATAATCTAGCTACCATTAATTGGGTGGGTTTTTTTTTTCTAGGCAATGTTGCAGAGTATGTCTTGAGGAGAATGTTGAAGGAGGAGGTCGTGGCCTTATGGACCAGTTCAAAGAGAGCGTTCTTTGTGTAAGGAACAGCATGGAAGAGGGCATGGATATATTTGTGTGAGATGCTGACAAATGGGCAGACTAGGCTGATGTTCTTGGTGGATCAGAGGAAGCAGGGTGGGAGGGTGTTGCAGTAAAACACAAAAGACTGAAGCAGTAGGGAGGAATACATTTATGAAGGGCTGTGAAGGTTAGGACAAGAAGCTTGAACTTGATGCAATAGGTGTCAGGCCTGGTCTACAATACGTATTTAAACTGATTTTAACAGCGTTAAACCGATTTAACGCTGTACCCATCCACACTACGAGGCCCTTTATATCGATATAAAGGGCTCTTTAAATCGGTTTCTGTACTCCTCCCCGACGAGAGGAGTAGCGCTAAAATCGGTATTACCATATCGGATTAGGGTTAGTGTGGCCACAAATCGATGGTATTGGCCTCCGGGCAGTATCCCACAGTGCATCACTGTGACTGCTCTGGACAGCAATCTCAACTCGGATGCAGTGACCAGGTAAACAGGAAAAGCCCCTCAAAATTTTGATTTTCATTTCCTGTTTGCCCAGCGTGGAGCTCTGATCAGCACGGGTGGCAATGCAGTCCCAAATCCAAAAAGAGCTCCAGCATGGACCGTACGGGAGATACTGGATCTGATCGCTGTATGAGGAAACAAATCTGTTCTATCAGAGCTCCATTACAGAAGACGAAATGCCAAAGCGTTTGAAAAAAAAATCTACAGGCTACACAGTGCTGCGTGACAAGCATAACTGGAAGCCAGAGACTCAAATGGATGCTCATGGAGGGAGGGAGGCTGTACTGAGGACTCCAGCTATCCCACAGTCCTCAGCAGTCTCCGAAAAGTATTTGCATTCTTGGCTGAGCTCCCAATGCCTGTAGGTTCAAACACATTGTCCAGCGTGGTTCAGGGTATAGCTCGTCAATTTACTTCCCCCCCACACACACATGAAAGAAAAGGGAAAGAAATCGTTTCTTGACTTTTTTCAATGTCACCCTATGTCTACTGAATGCTGGTGGTAGACTTGATGCTGTAGCAGTGAAGAGCAGTATCCGCTCTTCTCCCCTCTCCAGTGGCAGATGGTATAATCTGACTGCTATCTGTTGTCACCGTCAACCCGTGCTTGATAACTGCTGAATACCCCTGGCTGGCCTCAGGGGCGCCTGGGTAAAAATAGGAATGATTCCTGGTCAGTCCCAGTAGATGGGACAGAATGGCTGGTAACTTTCCTCACCATAGCAACTGAGGGCTGAGCTCCATCAGCCCCCTCCCTTTCCTGTGTAACAAAAAGATTCTGTACTGCCTGGACTATCATAGCAGCGGGATGCTGGGCTCCTCTCCTCCGCACCACTTAATGTCCTGCCTGGACTGTCATAGCACCGGGAGGCTGCCTCCACCTCATTTTATCTCACTAACAAGTCACTGTTTCTTCTTCCTGCATTCTTTATAACTTCATCACACAAATAGGGGGGACACTGCCACGGTAGCACAGAAAGGTTGGGGGAGAAGGGAAGCAACAGGTGGGGTTGCTGCAGGAGCACCCTCCATGAATGGCATGTAGCTCATCATTTCTGCAGGATCTGACATGGAGCAGCTGTGCTCTCTGATACACTCGTTCTCTAGTACACTTGCCCCATATTCTAGGCAGGACTGACTCTGTTTTTAGAAATCATAAAGGAGGAATTGACTTTGGGAGTCATTCCCAGTTTTGCTTTTGCACCCCCAGCTGATCTCAGCCAGGGGCACTCATGATAGCAGCAGACAGCACAGAAGGACAGATAACCGTCATCTCATTGCCAAATTACACTGGCAGCAGACGGTACAGAACGACTGGTAACCATCTCTGCTATCATGCAAAAGCAAATGAATGCTGCTGTGTAGCGCTGGAGTATCACCTCTGTCCACGGCATCCAGTACACATACGGTGACTGTAAAAAAAAAAGCTGAACGGGCTCCATGGTTGCCGTGCTATGGCGTCTGCCAGGGCAATCCAGGGAAAAAGGGCGCGAAATGATTGTCTGCCGTTGCTTTCCCGGAGGAAGGAATGACTGACCACATTTACCCAGAACCGCCCGCGACAATGATTTTTACCCCATCAGCCACTGGGCTCTCAACCCAGAATTCTAAGGGGCAGGGGCAACTGCGGAAACTATGGGATAGCTACGGAATAGCTACCCACAGTGCAACGCTCCAGAAATCGACGCTAGCCTCGGACCATGGACGCACACCGCCGAATTAATGTGCTTAGTGTGGCCGCATGCACTCGACTTTATACAATCTGTTTTATAAAACCGGTTTATGTAAAATCGAAATTATCCCGTAGTGTAGACGTACCCTCAGGCTTTAGCTGATTTTTTCAGAAAATTTGTGCTCCATTAATGAAGCCATTAAGAAGTGTCTAGCTGATGCTGTTGTTTTACACTAAACAGAGGAGTCACTCTTCCAACTGTTAGGTTTTTACCTGCAGCTTTTGCTGCTGTCTCAGGTGACAATCCTAAGCAGCTTTATGGGAGTAATTAAGATCCAAAAGAGGTTTTAAAAAACTGCATATCTTCTGCCTGGCAAAACAAAAGCAGCAAAGATCCCACACAGGGACAATTTATATCTCATGTGTGCCAAGGGAGATCCAGGGCAGATCCGTACAATTCACCAGGAAGATGGGAGGAAGAGAGATGTATGAGGAATGGGACCAACACATCTATGAACTTCACTGAATTTCTGATGATGTGTTAAACCTGGTAAATTCAAAGAAAACCTTATAGGTCACACTGTTGAGAATGAGACAGCAAAGTACTACTGCTCTAACAATATTGAAATGTTAAGCTACAATAAGACAAAAAATGTTTGGCTTGTTTCAGATATTCTCAATGCCTCCTGTATACAAAAAGAGAAACATGTTGTGACCCAAATCTGTAAGTAAAGAGCTGGGCTGCCAGGTGAAATTTTCACACAATCTTCTTTATTTCCCAGTCGCCCCCAGTCAAACTCTAATGCTAGTTTTGGGGACCAATCTTCTGGCCTGATGAAAATGTCCATCTGCCTATCCCTGACTGCGAGTCTGTGGCTATGTCTACACTACAGGATAATTTCGAATTAACATAAACCGGTTTTATAAAACAGATATTATAAAGTCAATTGCACGCGGCCACACTAGGCACATTAATTCGCCGGTGTGCGTCCATGGTCCGAGGCTAGCATCGATTTCCGGAGCGTTGCACTGTGGGTAGCTATTCCATAGCTATCCCATAGTTCCCACAGTCTCCCTGGCCCCTTGGAATTCTGGGTTGAGATCCCAGTGCCTGATGGGGCAAAAATCATTGTGGCGGGTGGTTCAGGGTACAGCCTCACCCCTCCCTTCCTGAAAGCAGCAGACAACCATTTCACGCCTTTTTCCCTGGGTGAACTGAGCAAACGCCATAGCACAGCAAGCATGGACCCTGCTCAGATCAATAGCGCAATCGTGGACGTTGTAAACACCTCACGCATTCTCGTGCTGTCTATGGTGAACCATGAACTGCAAAGGTAGGCGAGGAGGAGGCAGCTACGGCAGCACGGAGACGAGAGTGATGAGGACATGGACACTGAATTCTCCCTAACCGCGGGCCCCTGCACTTTGGAGCTCCTGCTGGTAATGGGGGAGGTTCTACCCATTGAACGCCATTTTTGGGCCCGGGAAACAAGCACAGACTAGTGGGACCGCATAGTTTTGCAGGTGTGGGACGATTCGCAGTGGCTGAGAAACTTTCGCATGCGTAAGAGCACTTTCTTTGAACTTTGTGACTTGCTTTCCCCTGCCCTGAAACGCCATAATACCAAGATGAGAGCAGCCCTCACAGTGGAGAAGCGAGTGGCAATAGCCCTCTGGAAGCTTGCATGCCAGACAGCTACTGGTCAGTCGGGAATCAATTTGGAGTGGGAAAATCTACTGTGGGGGCTGCTGTGATGCAAGTAGCCAAAGCAATCTTTAAGCTGCTGCTACAAAAGGTTGTGACTCTGGGAAACATGCAGGTCATAGTGGATGGCTTTGCTGCAATGGGATTCTCTAACTGTGGGGGGGCGATAGATGGAACCCATATCCCTATCTTGGCACCAGAGCACCAGGGCACCCAGTACATAAACCGCAAGGAGTACTTTTCAATGGTGCTGCAAGCACTGGTGGATCACAAGGGACGTTTCACCAACATCCACGTGGGATAGCCAGGAAGGGTTCATGACGCTCGTGTCTTCAGAAGCACTACTCTGTTTAAATGGCTGCAGCAAGGGAATTACTTCCCAGACCAGAAAATAACAGTTGGGGATGTTGAAATGCCTGTCGTTATCCTGGGTGATCCAGCCTACCCCTTGATGCCATGGCTCATGAAGCCATACACAGGCAGCCTGGACAGTGGTCAGGAGCTGTTCAACTACAGGCTGAGCAAGTTCAGGAGGGTGGTAGAATGTGCATTTGGCTGTTTAAAGGCTCGCTTGCTCAGACCTCAGCCAAACCAATGTCCCCTTTGTTATTGCTGCTTGCCGTGTGCTCCACAATCTCTGTGAAAGTAAGGGGGAGACCTTTATGGCAGGGTGGGAGGCTGAGGCAAATTACCTGGCTGCTGATTACGCGCAGCCAGACACCAGGGCGATTAGAAGAGCTCACCAGGAAGCGGTGCGCATCAGAGAGGCCTTGAAAATGAGTTTCATCACGGGCCAGGGTACAGTGTGACTGCTGTGTTTGTTTCCTGTTCATGAACCTCCCCCCCCTTATTGACTCCTTCCCTGTAAGCAACCCACCCTCCCCCTTCGATTACAGCTTGCTTAAGGAAATAAAATCACTATCATTTAAAAAGCATGTATTCTTTATTAAAGTCATTCCCTGTAAGCAACCCACCCTCCCCCTTCAATTACAGCTTGCTTAAGGAAATAAAGTCACTATCGTTTAAAAAGCATGTAATTATAAAAAGAGGCAGAGAATTAACAAGGTATCCCGGGTGTGGTTTGGGAGGAGGATAGGAGGGAAGGAAAAGGCCATTAAGCACATTTCAATGTAATGACAGCCTTTTGGTTGGACTGTCCACGGGGGTGGAGTGGGCGGGTGCACAAAGCCTTCCCCCATGCGTTCTTACACATCTGGGTGAGGAAGATATGGAATATGGTGAGTTCTGAGGGTGGTTAAACATGGGCTGCAGCGGCACTCTGTGACCCCGCTGCTCTTCCTGAAGATCCACCAGACGTCGGAGGATAACAGTTTGATCACGCAGCAGCTCCAGTGTTGCATCCCGCCACCGCTGATCTTCCTGCCTACACCTCTGATCTTCCTGCCACCACCTCTCATCTCGAGCGTCTCTCCTATCCTCATGTTCACTGGCATCTTTCCTGTACTTTGCTACCACGTCCTTCCACTCCTTCAGATGAGCTCTTTCATTGCGGGTTACTTCCATGATTTCAGAGAACATTTCATCTCGCGTCCTCTTCTTCCTCCACCTTATCTGAGCTAGCCTTCGGGATGGAGTAGGGAGGCTTGAAAAATGTGCAGCTGCATGAGGGAGGGAAAATAGGGAGAGAAGTATTTAAAAAGATACATTTTACAGAACAATAGTTATACTCTTTCACAGTGAACAACACTATTCACCTTACATAGAACATGTGATTTCACTACAAGGGCGCATTTGGAAACTTTTAATATTGAGTGCCTGCGGCTCTGGTGTTACAGATCTCACAGATGCAGGTCCGGGCATCACAATTCAGCTTGCATGCGGTCATGGTAAGCCACAGCTTCTCCAGCCTTCATATACACAGTGCCCTCTGATGCTTCTTTCCTGTTAACAAGCAGCAGTAGACGCCAACCCTTCCTCTCCCCAATCCAATTCTCTAGGATTGCTTTACCCCTCCCCCCACCGCATGGCTGGTATCATGGAAGATCACTGCTAATCAGCCCCCTTTCCCCCCTCTCCCACACCACGTGGCTGGTAGCTGGGAAGATTCCTGCTGGCCAAACGCTAAAAAGCTCAGCGCTATCCTTCCTCCCCTCCCCCCGCTTTGCTACGTGCAAGGAAGGATTTCTTTTAAGCAACAGCCCAGTAGGAAAATGGCCGTCTCTGTCCCCTTAATTAAATTCCTGACTTTCAACCAGGTTACCATGAACGATATCACTCTGCTGAGGATAACAGAGCGAGATAAAGAACGGATGTTTCTTGAATGCCAGCAATCACCGGGACCATACGCAGCTACGCTTTGTCATACAATGATACCCGATTACTTGCTACATGCATGGCGTGGTAAAGTGTCCTACCATGGTGGACGGAACAAGGCTGCCTTGCCCAGAAACCTTCTGCAAAGGCTTTTGGAGTACCTCCAGGAGCGCTTCATGGAGATGTCCCTGGAGGATTTCCACTTCATCCCCAGACATGTTAACAAACTTTTCCAGTAACTTTACTGGCTGTGAACGCATCCCAAGCCCTCATGGCAAATCAATCATTAAAAAATGCTTGCTTTTAAACCATGTTTTATATTTACAAAGGTACACTCACCAGAGGTCGCTTTCATGGCTTCACTGTCTGGGCTAGTGGCTTGGGAGGGCTGGGAGGGTAATTCCGTCTGGATCACAAAAAGCTCCTGGCTGTTGGGGCTAAAGGAGTGCTGTGTGCTTGCTGCAAGGTCGTCCTCCTCTTCCTCCTCATCTTCCCCCTCCGCTGAATCCTCAGCCATGGTTGAGATTATAACCCCCACCTCGGAATCCACGGACAAGGCGGGGTAGTGGTGGCGCAGCCCCCTAAAATTGCATGAGCTCAGCGTAGAAGCAGCATGTTTTTGGCCCTGACCCGGATCTTCCGTTTGCTGCTTTGGTTTTCTAGTATGCTTTTCTGAGCTCCTTAACTTTCACTCTGCACTGCACTGGTGTGGCCTTTTCCCATCATAGCCCTGGAAATTTTTTCAAATATTTTTTCATTTCGTCTTTTGGAACGGAGTTCTGTTAGCACTGAATCCTCTCCCCATATAGCGATCAGATCCAGTACCTCTTGTGCGGTCCATGCTGGTGCTCTTTTTCTATTCTCAGGAGACTGCATTGTTACCTGTGCTGATGAGCTCTGCATGGTCACCTGTGCTGATGAGAGCTCCACGCTGGCCAAACAGGAAATGCAATTCAAAAGTTCGTGGGGCTTTTCCTGTATACCTGGCCACTGCATCCGAGTTCAGATACCTGTCCAGAGCGGTCAGTGGTGCACTGTGGGATACCGCCCGGAGGGCAATAACTTCGATTAGCAGCCACACTAACCCTAAACCTATATGTTAATATCGATTTTAGCGTTACTCCTCTCGTTGGGGAGGAGTACAGAAATCGATTTAAAGAGCCCTTTAAATCGATATAAAGTGCATTGTAGTGTGGACGGGTTCAGCGTTAAATCAATTTAAAATCGGTTTAACTGCGTAGTGTGGACCAGGCCTCAGATGATTCAAAGGTGAAGAGGCCACTCTGGGTGTATGAAAGGATTTCATTGATGGCCCATTGTCCTCCTTTCTTGGCATAGCTGGCATGCAACCGCTGTTCATGGCACTTCAGAGCACATAATGCACTTTATCGTGACATTTTACTGTTTTAGGTGCTATTCCATTGTCAAAGATATCTCACTGAAGTTTATCATTATACGCTTGGCATTATTTTAATAGCTTTGGCAACTGCATCAGAGAAATAAATAAATCACAGACATGCTGCTAAATCACAGACATGCTGCAGGGCATGGGCTTCCTTTCATGTCATTTCTTGACTTAATTCAATATTAACTTTTTCCAAAGTTATCAGAATGTTTATAACAATAGATGACAGCCACTGTGTATATGTTTTTGTGTGCAGGTAGAGGAGGTTTTTTTTTCAAACTGATGTCTGAATTATGCAGCTAATCCAGGAATGTGAGTCAACAGAAACTAAAGACTTTTTTATTTTTCTTAAAAGATGATGTTATCATAACAAGAAGAAATTGGCTAAAAGGAGACTATGTCCTTTATACTCTGTCTTTGCTCTTATAGCTCAACAAATAAAATGTTCCAGAAAGTCCATCTCTCCACGTAGGTATGAAAATGTACTATGAAGATTCTTTAAAAGGACGCTGCCAAGTGGCATAGGCCCAACAATTATAATTTTATTTTTTTGAAAGATGTGAGCGTGAGGTTAGGTACTAGGAGAAATGTTTTTATTACTTTTTTAAAAGAGAAACTATGGGTAATTTGTTGGATCTAGACATTATAGCATTACCACATTTATGCATCCTACTTATTATATTAAGAGGAAATGAAACTTTCTAAAAATTAAAATAAAGTATATTCCATTCTGAGTTATGTCAGCAAAAGTCTGCATATTGATAACATTGACAGATAGTGAGGACCCAAATGGGAAACTGTGACTCAATTTAATATAGGAAAATTTAACAATGAAGCAGTTTACAGCATGCAAGAATCTGACTTGTTTGAATTAAAATGGGAAACAAGCATTAAGTACTTTCAGTAACTTTACATGGGCTCAACTCCTATAGAGCTCTTTATTGTTCATTAGTGAGAAAACGTCAGCGCCACACTTGCAATGAAAGTTTGATATGTACTTGCCATAAATGACACAGTGGACAGCACACTCTCTTCTATCTTGTTAAAACATATTTTTAAAAGAGACAGTAGTATTAAAAAACAGCTGCTCAGAGTCTCTGCTAAGAAATAACATTTTAATATACAAGCTTCCATCTTCATTTGAACTTATACTTTGACAGCCTGAATTCCAGCCCAATATCCTTAGATTGGCTTGGAAAATAATTCTTTTTCCATGCCATACCATATGGCTGAGACCAATTTTCCCTGGCCTACTCACCTCTCATTTTGAGCCAAGGAAGAGACTCAGATGGGTTTATGTTTCTGGCATGCAAATAAAATGATGGAATGCATAAACAAACTGTCTCTTAAATGTTATGACTGAAGTAGTGTTTTCTGTTTTAATATGATTTTTAAAGATATATTGCTTTTTTATTTTTAAAGACAATAGTGACCTTATGGATTTTTAATAGATGAACTCTATAAAGCAATTATTTAGCCATCACTGAAACTACTCAAGAGTGGGAAATTGGCCAAAATGCAGGCATCTAATGTAGTCAAAGCAAAGATTATGTCTACACTACAGTGGCTACAGCAGCACAGCTCTGGTACTGCGGCTGGGCTGCTGTAACACCACAGTGTAGACACTTCCTACAGCAACAGAAGGGATTTTCCACTGATGTAGTTAATCCACCTCTTCTAGAGGGGGCAGCTAGGTTGATGGGAGAACTGTTTCATCAACCTCACTGCATTTACAGTGGGGGTTAGGCCAACCTAAAGACATTTACAGTGTGTGAAATGTTTTCACAGCCCTGAGCAAGGGAACTAGGTCGATCTAATTTTTAGATGCAGATCAGACCTAGGGTAGGTTGGAATTTAATGCACCAAATTCTGCTCTGTTATGCTGGTGTAAATCCAGAGCACTTCCAGTGAAATGAATGCTGTCCAAACTCAAATGTATTGGATGATATAGAATAAACCAAAGGTTTCTATTAGTTTCCAGAAAGGAAAAATCCCAGCTCTGATCAGGCCCCCCAATCATTAAGCATTCACACATACAAATGAAAGATTTTTTAGTGATCCTTTTGATCACTGATGAAGCTATTATATTCACCAGCATGCCTTCATCAAAATGGTGTTTTCATGCAGATTTGTCAAAACTAACCCTTTTCATGGAATCATATCAGTGTGATGAAGCTGTCATCAGGAAAAGTTCTCAGGTCCAGGACGAAATTTCTAGTCAAACTTAGAGAGAGTGGGAGCCTGGTGGTTAGGGCACTCAACTGGGATTGGGAGTGTAGGTTCAAGTCCCTGCTCTGCCTGACTGAAAGCCGGGACTTGTAAGTGGGCCTGCCCTGGCTCACGTGCATGCACTAACCACCAGGCTAGTCTGGGAGCACTCTCCTTTTTGGCAGCAAAAAAAATAAAATATCAAAAGGGCTTAGTTTGATTTTGATGCAGAATGGGAAGTTTATTTGAAATTTTGAAAATGTTCACAGGACAAGAGAACCATTTCCTCTCCAGTTCTAGCTCAGATTCTCTGATCCAGCTGGATTTCACTCGGGGGAAGACTAGAGGGTTAGGAGCAAATGTAATTGTAAAGCACTGTTACATTACTCCCGTCCTGGCACAAGCCAGCCCCTAGCTTTAGTTTGAGTGGCATCAAGGTACTGTACAATTGATTAATGCCTCCACATGAGAAGAAGCAAAAAATTATTAACTCTATTGTTATACTACTTTGCTTCAAACCAAAGGCTGCTTCAGCATGGGTTCATGGGTTTTAATTGTACCCTCAGAACACACACACCAACACTCAGGTTTGGCACCCACCATCGATAATACTGGAAGCAACTCACCCACGCTGACCAGGCTCAGATTCCACCATCATTGCTTTTGGCATCATCACACCAGGCCCATGGTGACCCACCAGACTAAGAGCCCAGAGGTAGGAGTGGATAGGTATTACCACTGCCACCAGCACAGGGGCCGGAGCTCAGAGAGAGGTGGGACTGGATGCTCCCTAGCTGCCTGCAGGGAAGAGCCTCTCTGGCCTACCCCTCTCCCTAGTATAATGCACCCATTGGATCAGGAGGCTATATCTGACTCTGCTTCTTAAAAGTTCTGACTTACTTCCTCTTCTACTATAGCCTTTTTCCCCACCCAGAGCCCATTATTTTGTGCCACACCCTCCCAAATCCCACAATCCTTTTCAGACACAAATTGCAAGAATTGCATGTGGAAATGGGCTGCTGGGGGTTGTGAATGCTGGCAGAGCTGTTATGAGAGTTGCTGGATTGTCAGCCTGGTGGTAGGGGTGGAATTGCTAGGAGATGGTGATGGTGATGGATTAGTCAGTACTACTGATAGTGGTGTTGGGGTTTTTTGAGTGGTGCTGGATTGGCAAGGTGTGGGGCACTAGTGAGGCTGCTGGGAGCAGGGGAGCAGTGCTGGGCCTGGTGGGTTCTGAATAGAAGTATTGGTAGTGATAGTACATGTGGCTGGGTGTGAAGGTTGGGGGGGTTCCTGGGCCAAGGTTTGGAACTGGTGGAGCATAGCTGGTGAGGGCAACTTCCTTCTCACTGCCTGCACAATGCTCAGCTCTGGGGCAGCTCCTTTTCAGAATCATTGGCACTGATGGTGCAAGGCAAAACTGCTGGCAAAACTCTACCCATGCAGATACCATAGCGTGGCAAACATGGAGCCTGCTCAGCCCACCCCTGCTGTTGTGAGCATTGTAACCACCTCATTCGTTATACTGCAGTATGTGCAGAACCTGGCTAAGAGATGGCAGTACGAGGATGATTGTGAGGAGGACATGGACACAGACATTCCTGAAAGCACAGGCTATGACAATTGGGACATCATGGCAGCAGTGGGGCTGGTTGATATAGTGGAACGCAGATTCTGGGCCTGGCAAACAAGCACAGACTGGTGGGACTGCATAGTGTAGCAGGTATGGGATGATTCCCAATGGCTGCGAAACTTTCCCGGGACTCTGTGATTTGCTTTCCCCTGCCCTGAAGTGCAGGAATACCAAGATGAGAGCTGCTCTGACTGTTGAGAAGTGAGTGGCGATAGCCCTGTGGAATCTTGCAATGCCTGACTGCTACCAGTCAGTAGGGAATCAATTTGTAGTGGGCAAATCTACTGTGGGGACTGCTGTGATTCAAGTGCCAGTGCAATCACTGACGTTCTGCTATCAAGGGTAGTGACGCTGGGAAATGTGCAGGTCATAGTGGATGGCTTTGCTGCAATGAGTTTCCCTAACTGGTGGGGTGATAAATGGAACACATATCCCTATCTTGGCACCGGACCACCTTGCCAACCAGTACATAAACTGCAAGGGGTACTTCTCAATGTTGGTGCAATCACTGGTGGATCATAAGGGAAGTTTCACTGACATCAATGTGGGATGGCAGGGAAAGGTGCATGATGCGCGCATCTTTAGGAACTCCAGGCTGTTTGAGCAACTGCAAGAAGGGATCAGAAAATTATTGTTGGGGATGTTGAAATGCCTACCCCTTGCTCCCCTGGCTTATAAAGCCATACACAGGCAGCCTGGACAGTAGTAAGGAGCAGTTCAACTATAGGCTGAGCAAGTGCAGAATGGTGGTAGAGTGCACCTTTGGATGTTTAAAAGCTCACTGGCACTGTTTGCTGACTAGGTTAGACCTGAGCACAACCAATATTCCCATTGTTATTACTGCTTGCTGTGTGCTCCATTATATCTGTGAGAGTAAGGGGGAGACTTTTATGGTGGGGTGGGAGATTGAGGCAAATCGCTTGGCTGCCAATTTTGAACAGCCAGACACCAGGGTGATTAAAAGAGCATAGGTAGGCACACTGCACATCAGAGAGGCATTGAAAACTAGATTCATGACTGGCCAAGCCACGGAATGACAATAGAGTGTGTTTCTCCTTGATGCAAACCTGCCCCCTTTTTTTATTTTAATTCCCTGCAGGCCAACCACCCTCCCCCCTTTGATCACAGCTGACAAAGGAAATAAAGCCACTATTGTTTTGAAAGCATGCATTCTTTCTTTATTAATTAAAAAAAGGGAGATAACTGATAAGGTATCCCAGGTGGGGTAGGGGAGGAGGGAAGGAGAAGGCCACATTGCTTATTGTAGCCACACTACAAATCAAAACTGTTTGAATGACAGCCTTCTGTTGCTTGGGCCATTCTCTGGAGTGCAGTGGCTGGATGCCTGGAGCCTACCCCCTCACGTTCTTTGGTGTCTGGGTGAGGAGGATATGGAACTTGGGGAGGAAGGCAGGCGGTTGTACAGTGGATGCAATGGCAGTCTGTGCTCTTGTTGGCTTTCCTGCAGCCCCACCAGATGTGTGAGCATGTCCATTTGCTCCCCATTAGCCTCAGCATTGCACCCCACCTCTTTTCATTGCACTCACTTAATGTTTCCTGGACTCTGCCACTGAATAGTCCATGCATTCAGTTCTGCCCTATCAGTGCAGGAGGACGTCATGAGCTTGAAAAATGTCATCGCAAGTGCTTTTTTTTTTTTTTTTTGCCTTCTAATCTGCAATAACCTCAGGGACGGAGATGATAGGGGGAGCATAGAAACATTTGCACCTGCAGGAGGATAAAAAGGGAGAGCAAAATTTAAGAAGATACATTTCTGAGAACAAAAGGGAGACTCTTTCACAGTAAATCAAGCAATTCACAACAGCACATGTGCTTTAGGTACAGGGCCACATTTTGCCTTTTATATTGAGCATCTGCCAGTATGGTGACACAGCACACAGGGCTGGGCAACAGAATTTGTTTTCCAGGCAGCCATGGTAAGTGAAAGGATACACGGGTTTGGCTTCTAATGCCTTGATAACATGTGGGAATGTTTTCAGACTGCAGCACCCTCCTTTCCCATAGCAAGCAATGCCGGCTGGGTTTGCCATTTAAAAGGAGGAGCTGTGGTTTTCGGGTGGATGTGAAGAACACACGTCCCCCCACTCCTCCATGTGGCTATTTGGGATGATCCCTTCACCCCTCCCCCTGCCGTGTAGCTATTCTCAGGGATGATCCCTTTTAGGCAAGCGCAAACAGCCCAGCACGAGTGGGGTCCTTTTACTGTTCCTTTACAAAAATTCCCCTACTTCAATCAGGTGAGGGTGACCATGAATGATATCACTCTCCTGAGGCTAAAATAGAAAGATATAGACCGAATGTTGCTTGAATGTGACCAAAACCCAGGACCATTCACTGCCCTGCTTTGTGCTGCAGTCACTCCAGACTACTTGCTACTGGTTTGGTGTGGTAACAGGACTGGCTCCAGGGGTTTTGCTGCCCCAAGCAGCCAAAAAAAAAAAAAGCCAAGATTGCAATCTGCGGCAATTCAGGGGGAGGTCCTTCGCTCCAGGTGGGAGTGAGTGACCCTCTGCCGAATTGCCGCCGAATCCCTGAAAGTGCCACCCCACTCCCGAGTTGCCGCCCCAAGCACTTACTTGATAAGCTGGTGCCTGCAGCCGGCCCTGTGTGGTAAAGGGTCCTAAGGCAGCCCTCCCCAGAAACCTTCTGCAAAGGCTTTCAGAGTACCTCTAGGAGAGCGTCATGGAGATGTCCCTGGAGGACTCTCACTCCATTCCCCAGTCACATTAACAGACTTTTCCAGTAGCTGTACTGGCCACGAATGCATCCCCAGTCTTCAGGGTAAATCAGACATTAAACACTATTGTTTTTAAACTCTGTACTGTAGTTACAAATGTGCACTCACCAGAGGGGCCTTCTCCACCTTCAGGGTCCAGGAACCTATCTTGGGAGGGTATTGACCCCAGAGTAATGGCTGCTGGGGAGAATGGATTCACCGCTTGCCTGCTGCGCATTCTCCTCCTCCTTTTCCTCATCCACAAAATCCTCCTCCGTGTTGCGTGATACTCCCCACTTGCAGGTGTCGACAGACGGTGGTGGGGTAGTGGTAGGGTTCCCCCCTAGAATACCATGCAGCTGACTAAAAAAGCGGCATGTATGGGGCTCTGACCCAGAGCAACCGTTTGCCTCCTTTGTCTTTTGGTAGGCTTCCTGAGCTCCTTGACTTTCATGTGGCACTGCTGTGTGTCCCTGTTGTAGCCTCTGTCCATCATGCCCTGTGTGATTTTGCCATATATATTAGCATTTCTTCTTTTTGATCAGAGTTCAGCCTTCTCCCATACAGCAATCAGATCCAGTTTCTCTCTAGTGCTGGAGCTCGTTTGCTATTCTGGGGTGTGGGATGGGGAGGACTGCATGGCCACCTGTGCTGCTGAGCTCGCCATGCTGACCAAACAGGAAAAGAAATTCAAAAGTTCCCAGGGCTTTTCCTGTATGCCTGGCTAGTGCATCGGCGTTGAAAGTGCCGTCCAGAGCGGTCACGTTGGAGCACTTTGGGATAGCTCCCGGAGGCCAATAACATCAATTTGCATCCACATTGCCCCAAATTAGACCTAGCAAGGTTGATTTTAGCGCTACTCCCCTTGCCAGGGAGGATTACAGAAGTCAATTTTAAGTGCCCTCTAGGTCGACGGAATGGGGTTGCTTATGTAGGCAGATTCATTATAAAATCAACCTAACACGGCTAAATTCGACCTAACCCTGTAGTGTAGACCAGGGCTTAGGTGCCTAAGAATCGGATCCAGAGAAGCCAGCACAATAGAAAATGCTGAGCAGTGGGTCCTCACCCTACTCCTCAAAGGAATTTAAGTGCCTAAATGCAGGCTGGAGGGAGGCACCTCCCTCTGTTTGGGATTTACACCCGTGAACCCTCTCTTGAGTGTGGTGACTAAGCCCTTTCTCTCAAAAAACTGAGGAGGAGGAGGTAATGCCCCCCCTTCTAGCCATTAGCCTAATGGTTGGAGCACTCACACAGGATGTGGGAGACTAGTTACCTTACCTGAAGGCTTCCTGTTGCTCCTGAGGGGGGAATCTGCCTGCCTTTTCTGATGAGCCTCTTTCTTTCAGAGAGGAAACTGGGCCACCAGAGGACTCCCCTCAATATCTCATGCTGCTCCAGGGGAAAAATTGGCTCTCTCAATGGCCTCTGTGACAGATATGTTTATAACAGTCTCACTCATACTCTGAGTCATGCAGTATAAATAATGGTCAAAGGGAAGCTTACTTCAATTCAGCAAAAACATATTCAGCCAAAAAATGGCCTAAATTCCATAGTGATTCCATAGCTATGAAAAAATCAGTTAACGAGCAGCACAAATCATGATTGTTATTGCCATATGCAAAGGTGACTTTAGGCTATTGTGGCTGAATGCCATATGCTCTAGTTCTGTTTCCTGGAAATAGTTTGAATTAGTGGTAGAACACTAGTACTTAAGGAAGCACATATATCAGAAGTGTGCAAACTACAGCACGTGGGCCACATCCAGTCCATGGAACCGTCCTGCCTGGCCCCTGAGCTCCTGGCAGCGAGGCTATCCCCTGGCCCCTCTCCTGCTATCTCCCCTCCCCCACAGCCTCAGCTCTCTTGCTTTGCTGCTGGTGCAATGCTCTGGGTAGCAGGGCTGTGAGCTCCTGTGGCAGCGCAGCTGCAAAGCCCGGCCTGACCCGGTCTCTGTGCTGTGTGGTGGGGGGGGGGGGGTGACCCGGCTCCAGCTGGGCAGCGCGGCTGCAGTGCTACCAGCCACCGGTGCTCCAGGCAGCACAGTAAGGGAGCAGGGAGCAGGGGGAGTTGGATAGAGGGTAAGGGAGTTCGAGGTGGTGGTCAGGGGCTGGGTTTTGATAGGGATGGTCAGGGGGTTGAATGGGGGCAAGGGTCCCAGGGGGGCAGTCAGGAAGGAGGGGGGGTTGGATGGGGCAGCAGGGGTTCCAGGGGCAGTTAGGGGACAGGGAAAAGGGGTGGTTGGATGGGGCAGGGGTCCCAGAGGAGCTGTCAGGAATGAGAGGAAGGGCGGCGGGGGTCCAGGGGCAGTCAGGGGACAGGAAGTGGGGGGGGTGGATTAGGCCGGGGTCCCAGAGGGGCCGCCAGGGAATGGGGGAGTTAGATGGGGCAGGAGTCCCGGGGGGCACGATCTCCTTCCCTAACCAGCCCTCCATGCAGTTTACGAAACCTGATATGGCCCTCAGGCCAAAAAGTTTGCCCGTCCCTTCCATATATGTTTTCTCTTCTGCAGTCACAGAGCTAGTGATGGGTTTAGCTAGATTATAATATTACACTATAAAATGCTGTATTAATCCATAGCTAATAAAAATCTACAAGATCAGTGCAATATGTAATTATACCCATGGTTGTTATCCGATGTGGTGTCCAGATGATTTCTGCTATAGCTATTAGCTAAAAGGGAGGGGAAAAAAAACTTAACCTCTGTTCCCTGTCCTTGAGCTGTAGAAGGATACAGTCTTGATGTTCCTGAGACTATTTTAAGGTATCCTTGTACTGAAGGATCTCAATCTGTGAAGAAACAACTCTGATTCTCCTTCAGCTAAGATCAGCAAAAAAAGGGCAGAGAAGACCTTTGTGTTATTCTGAAATATGTATGAAGTAGCTATTGACTAAATGAATGAATAGCTTGTGAGAGGCTTAGTTTGCAGTGAGAGAGAGAGAGAAAAGCAAAAGAGTGTGTTCTGTTCACGCTTCATATTTGAATGCCTGCAGTTTTATAGGAACAGACTGGATCAAACCCAAGGTCCATCTAGTCTGGCATCTGTCTCAGATTCACTAGTTCTGGATGCTTCAGAGGAAGGTGCACAAAACCCCACTATAGGCAGCTGTGGGGTAATCTGTCCCCATTAAAATCTTATTCTAAACTCCAATAGATAATGATTGTCTTAAACCCTGATATATGAGCTTTTAGATCCCTTCCAAAACTTCTTTTGTTTCATTAGCTCTTATATCTGGATACTCTTGTTATATATAGAAACATCCAATCTGTATTTGAATTTTATTAAATTCTTGCCCTCAAGGACATCCTGTGGCAATGAGTTCCACAGCCTAATTACACATTGTATGGGAAAATAGTTCCTTTTGTCAATTCTGAATTTATCACCTTTTGAGGTCATTGAATGTCCCCTTGTTCTTGTGTTATGAGAAGGGAGAAGAGAATTTCCTTATCTACTTTGCTGACCCATTCATTCTTTTATCATGTCCCCTCTTACTTGTCGACTTTATAAAGTACACAGTCACAATCTTTTCAATTTATCTTCATACGACTATTTTCCCATGCTTCTAATCATTTTCTTTACTCTACTCTGAACTCCCTTTAGTTCTGCACTATCCTTTTGAGATGGAGTGGCCAGTCCTGAATACAGTTTTCCCAGTGAGCTCATACCATCTAATCATAGTCAGTAATAAAGCTAAGGGTGGAGGACGTCATTCTGAACCCACTTGAATACCATAGGTATGGAAATTTAACTCAGCTGTGAATGTTATTGGGTTCATGTTCCAATTTGGAGAGAAGTCCCTAAATCTCAAATACATTGTTAGTTTGTCCAGTACACTTATGCAAACTGTATCCCAAAATGCTTTACAGAGATAAATAATACAGTTACAGACCTCAGTGACAAATAAAAACAGTGAGAAACTAAAGCCCTAGTCCTGCAAAGACTTAAGCCTGCATAACTTCACTCACAAGAGCAGTTCCATTGAGCCCATCCATGTTGATAGAGAAAACAATCTGTTTTCTTCTCAGACAATTTTGCTAATTGCTCCACAAGCAGGAGTCCATTTTGCTGGCAGGAATCCGTCTTTTGCTCTCTCAAGCAATAATGTGTGCATTAACCGTGGATTTGGAGGGGGTAGAGCTGAAACAGCTCAAGGGCAAACTGTAGCATTTAGCTCAGTAGGGGTCGTGCAGAGCTGTTTCACCCACTGGGGAGCTCTGGGAGAGATTGTGACACGATTTCTCCCCCAGCATAGTGTGCAGGGAGACTGAAGATGATGCCGCTTACCCCAAGCAGTTAAGCCAGACAGCTTTGAGGTCAGTGTGAAGCCAAAGCTCTGATCTTGGGGCACACTTAAGGAAGCAATACCTGTGCTCACCTGAGAGCATGAACTGTAAATATGGCAGACTCATACACTATCTCCCATAAACCTATCTATGGCCCAGGCAGAATCTGTCCCTTTGAGTATTGTTCCTTAGGCTTCATGTGCTGCACATAGCCTTCCTACTTCGGGGAGAACTTGTTAGTGGCAGGAGGCGATGCAGGAAACAGAGGAAAATGTAATAAGTAAAATGTGACAAAAAATGGGCAAAATCTCTTCTGTGTTCATGCATGTTCTTGTAATATTGTGAGACTGAAAAGTTGTAGAAAATAGTTGAGCAAACCATGGGAATAAAAATCGTAGGAAGAGACAGGAACTAGAGAAGAAAGACCAACAAAAGACACCTGGATCCAGAACTAATGATGGGATGTGGGGTGGGGAGAAGGCAGGAGAGAAATGTCTGTCCAGTTGTCCATAGGTACCAATGATAATCAGCCTGAAAAAATTCCTAGTACAAGCAACGATACTTTCCCCTTTAGATACAAAGGGCAATGGAAATACAATCTGTTGTTTGCACAGAAAAAGCATCAGTAGAGGAAAGGAAGGCACACATATGGGAACATCTGCTCCACTTGAAAGATATGCATGCACTAAGGTGGAAGATTTGCCTGCACAATAGGCATCAAATTACTACTAGCACAGCAGGGAAGAAAGGAAAAGGAGGAAAGGGAGGAAACAGAAGAAAAGAGATTGAGGTTGAGTACAACTTGAGCATTGAGTAGTGTAGGCTAGAATAATAATGCAGAAGAAAATGTCGTCTCTCATCCTCATGTCTTCCAAATCTTACAAAGAAATATTTCTTTCATAGCTGGTATTTCTAACCTCAAATTAGCAACATTGGGAGCAGTAGTGAGCAATTAAAATCAGCAGGAATAATTAAGTGAAAAGAGAAAAATCTTAAGAAATTATATTACTCTCTCTCTCACACACACAAACACACACTTTTGGCACATTGAAGCCAAGCCACTTTAAGTTAATGGGATTTAAGCATATGCTTAAGTGTTGTCTTGAATTTGCAGCCAAGAAAATGCACATATAACCGCATCACTCAGGCACTGTGCCCCAGAAAACCTTGATATGCTTCTGAGGAACTGCTGAGAATATGACAGAAAAAATTAAAAACTGTATGAGAAACTATAGAAATACACAAGCTGCAAGAAGAACAGGAGTACTTGTGGCAGCTTAGAGACTAACAAATTTATTTGAGCATAAGCTTTTGTGGGCTACAGCCCATGTCATTGGATGTGTGCAATGGAAAATACAGTAGGAAGATATATATATATATACACACACACAGAGAGAACATGAAAAATGGGTGTTACCGTACACATTCTAACGAGAGTGTTCAGTTAAGGTGAGCTATTACCTACACCTTAACTGATCACTCTTCTTAGAGTGTGTATCGTAACACCCATTGTTTCATGTTCTCTGTGTACATATATCTCTCTATCTTCCTACTGTATTTTCCACTGCATGCATCCGATGAAGTGGGCTGTAGCCCATGAAAGCTTATGCTCAAATAAATTTGTTAGTCTCTAAGGTGCCACAAGTACTCCTGTTCTTTTTGCAGATACAGTCTAACACAGCTGCTACTCTGAAACATGCTGCAAGGGAGATCTAGACATAATAAAGCACATCAGATTGATAGGTGTGGATAATTAAACTACTTGGAGCACATTGAGAAACGTAAGAGTGATCTTGGTTATGTCTTGATAATATTTCCTTCTTAGTGAACAAGCAACCATGCCAAAATAAATTAGACAGTTTGAGTTCATCCATTTTCATGTGTGAGTACAACAGGTCTTTGAGGCACAATTCATTTCCTTGGGTGTTCTGGAATGGTGCAGTTATGCATCACCCCTTACACAGGGCAAAGTGCAAAACCACCAGCTAGCTCTTAATATCTGTAAAGTGTTCTGAGTTCCTTGAAAAAACAGTGTATAATAATGCAAGGTGTTGTTATAAATGGCTGCAAAATTTCAATCTAAAATGATGCTATTTTGTAGTTTTAAAGAACCTGTAACTGCATTAAATTGTTTTTTCTAGAAAAAATACAAACATTTGGTCTGACATCCTGTATTCTGAGCCTAAATGCCAGAGTTATAAGGCCCAGAAAGGTGGAGTTTACTATAGGAATGAGTAACATACACTGCTGTCATGAGGCAACAATTTGACTTCCTTGAAGCCCACTACACTTGAGCATTAAGGCCCTGGTCCTGCAAAGGTTCATGCATGTACTTAACTTTATGCATGTAAATAGCACCATTGACTGCAAATTACACACATGTGTATACATTTGCAGCATCATAGCCTAAAAATAAGGTATGTTATTGAGTGCTGATGTAAAGAACAGCCAGAGGAAGCCATTTGCAGTATACTACAAGTTTTATTGTTAATCCATTGGTTAGTTCTCATGCTGTGTCATCTGAACGACAGAGGCCACCAATCATGTTATGTGCCTCTATGATGTTCTGTTCTGAGCTGAATGTGGTGTGCTATGTGGTAGGATGTCTGTGAGAGATGGGTGTCTGACATCATCCAGACGTTGTGTTTTAGTCTTTTGGGGTGGGGGTCTCTTCCATCCCGCTAGGGTCAAAATTGAAGATGATTCTCGCAGGGAAGTTGGTAGGCATTCGGAACAGATGACTATACCCCCCTTGAGAGTGTTGGGTGACCTTTTGAGAAAGTGGGACCTTTTTAGTTAGAAAATGGAGCTCTTAATTTGACTTGAATTTGTACCATTTGATGTTTTTAATAATTTGGCAATGCTTCATTTGAATGGTGCTCAAGTTCTTTTTAATCTTGTCAGTGAAGGGCCATGTTTCAACCCACAGCTCAGAAAATTTACCAACAAAGTATTATATATGCTCAGCTTCCTCTCTTTACGTAAGAGTGGAAGAGAGTTTGCTTTGTGAAATGCAGTCTTGATGAAGCACTTCATTACTGATGACAAATTTCATTGGTCCTAAAAAATTGAGGAATTATGCTACATAGTCTCAAGAGTCATTTATTGGCACATTGTCTATTAACTAACTATATACATATGTACAAATTGAGACCATTCCTGCCACAAAGCAAATAGAGGTTATAAAAAAGTGGAGAAACTGCTTTTAAAATGGTCTCCTAACTTTTATTATATAATTTTGCATTTGGAGGTAATTAGACAGTAAATTACAACTGTGGCTTTAAAATGAAATATGTTTTGGTTTTGGTAAATCAGACATTTACATCCCTATTTAACACGCCATAATATTTTACAATTTAAAATTCTCATTTTGATGATTAAGAAAAAGTCTAAAAATTGCTCCCTTGATGATAATGGACGAGTGGGAAATCTATACTGATAACATTAGAACACAGTTATCAGCCTGGTGTTCATACTACACCAAAGAGTAATTGGATCTATTGCAGTGATTTATCCTCACATATTCTTTCATGGTCAGAAAAGCCAATCTCTGCACAGAGCATATAAGGAGACTTTTCATAAGCGATTATCGCTGAAGACCATCACACAACCAAAGGAAACAAAATTAAACATCCATAATGGCATCCACCAAACTGGAGAGACCTCTCAGGCATGGGCTGGCTTCTAAGTAACCATTTCCCTGAGGGCTGCTTGTCTACAGAACTCAGCTTGGCCATTCATATCACGTTCTCCCAGTGTCAGCATTGCTGGTTGACTATAGCAAGCTGTTTGCAGGAATCAGGAAAGTTTCTTCTAAGAAGTAAATATCCCAAAATAAAATTACATGGACTGTAACCCTTACTCATTTTGCGTAGGGCCTTGCTGTGTTATCAGTCCCATTGACTGACATACGAGTGGGAGAATCTGGTCCATAATGACTTTTGTATCAGTCCAGGATTCATGCAATTACCACAACAATGCACTTGCACAGCAGGGTCCGTAGTGCCTCATGTCCATGACCACACTATATAGCTTTCTTCCAGGCATCTAATTGCTCCACAGGGTTATTACTGATCTGGTGCAACCAGGTTAATTATGGGTAACTGCCACTAGTCTGTGGCTGGGCAGTGTCCACTTCTGACCTGAAGTCCGATCTTTAGAGCTCAAAGCGTGGGGACTTTGTCTCTGAGCTGAGCAGCATGACCAAAAAAGGGACAGCTGGTGGTGGGTAATGATTACTTCAGCCTTCTCATGGCCCCTTCCCAATGATACATCCCTTTTACTGATCAAGTAAAAGCATCTTATACCCAGTAGTTGCCACTGGCAACACATATGAAATGCCTCCAGCCTTCATGTGTATCATTTAATTTTGATGACTGTTACAGTCATAGACATAAAAGAAATTCAGAATTTGAAGTTTGTTTACCATGCTCCCATGCTGTTATGATATATTCACAGCGAGCACCCAAATTGCTTAACAATAGGATGCATTGTTCCTGCATAGTTGGTGGGTGACCTTTCCCATCACTAGTATGGCACACACAAGGTCATGGCAGTTTCTGAGTGGAAGTGGCTGGGGATCTTTAAACAGAAAAGCAATTTTACATTATGAATGATGAAAGGCAGAACTTAACAATGGGCCACGTGATGGGACAAAGGCAGGTGAACTTAGGGCTTGGCTCTACTGGCGCTTTACAGCGCTGCAACTTTCTTGCTCAGGGTTGTGAAAAAACACCCCCCTGGAGAGCAGCAAGTTACAGTGCTGCAAAGCACCACTGTAAACAGTGCCCCAGTGCTGGGAGCGCGGCTCCCAGTGCTGCAAGCTAATCCCCATGGGGAGGTGGAGTATGTGCAGTGCTGGGAAAGCTCTCTCTCAGTGCTGGCACTGCAACCACACTCACACTTCAAAGCGCTGTTACAGGAGCGCTCCCGTGCCAGAGCTGTGTAGCTCTAAGTGTAGCCATACCCTCAGATTCATCAGAAACATTTTAAATGGGTAAGAGCACCTGTCCCCATCCCCTACTACCACTAAGAAAGTAGCAAGTGGCATAAACTACAATACAAATAGATCATTCGCTGTCTGGTTCCATTCTGTCCTTATAAGTGTGCAACAATTCTCCAAATATTTTTGGAATTTAATATATCCACCCTATACATACCCTCATCATACATCATTTGAAAATGCATTTTACGTATGTTTAGTTGAGGTACGCTGTGAATCTGTTGATGCTGTAAGCCTGTAGGCAAGATAAAACAATGGTACCCAAAATTTCAGTTTAGCACAGTTCCAGAAACACTGCAACATACCTATGACTTCAGTTTTTGCTATGCAGTGTTGTTGTTGCTATGTTGATCCCAGGATATTAGAGAGACAAGTTGGGTGAGGCAATATCTTTTACTGGATCAACTTCTGTTGGTGAGAGAGACAAGCTTTTGCATTTACACAGAGCTGAAGAACAGCTCAGTGTAAGATCAAAACCTTGTTTCTCTTACCAACAGATATTAGTCCAATAAAAGATATTTCTTCACTCATCTTGTCTCTTTACAGTTTTACTGTTTAAGTTAATTTCAACACATTAGCATGGTGGTTATTGGTCAAAGCTATCAATCAACAATGTATTAAAAGATTTGTATTGGTTACCTGGGCAAGTATTTCTTTTCTTTTTTTTTTTTTTTCCTTCAGAAATGATGAAGCTATTTAGCATGTGGCAAAAATGGGGAATATCAACATTTTAAAATATACTAACATGAAGTGTTTTGACATCATGTTCTTAATTGTTGAAGTATCTCTCAAGTGATTATAATAGTGTTCTGTATTTTTAGTTGAAATTTGCTGACCAGATCAGTTTCCCACTGAAAGTTGTGCATCAGGAGCAGTAGATTACGTGCCAATAGTTTGTACTGCATTGAGTGTAAATGTACATGAATTCATATTATAATGCTTCTCCATTTGTAAGCTTTTGTACATACACTATCATTTAATCTGCTTGGTAAAAGCTTTTAAATTGTAATTGCCTATGCATGCAGAATGAGCCTTTGAAATATACTAGCAAGCAGTTTTTTAATTCAGTGACACTTGTGCACAGGTCAGTGTTCTTGTTAGAGATGACAATACACCATATCATATAAAAATATGCAAAAGCTATGAGAGAAAGAACTGGCCTAACAAAAGTAGTGAAGACAAAGTCCACAAACAAATCCTTGTCTCTGAACTAAAGAGGAATGAAGAACATGTTACAGCTCTTACCAGCCATGTCATCAATAATATGACAAACCCACCGGACCATAGTATTGAGGGTAGCTGTGTTAATCTGTATCCACAAAAGCAAGGAGTCTGATAACACCTTAAAGACTAACATATTTATTTGGGCATAAGCTTTCGTGGGTAAAAAACCACTTCTTCAGATGCATGGAGTGAAAATTACAGATGCAGGCATTATTATACTGACACATGAAGAGAAGGGAGTTATCTTACTAGTGGAGAATCAGTGTTAACAGGGCCAATTCAATAAGGATGGATGTAGTCCACTCCCAATAATTGAGGAGGAGGTGTCAATACCAGGCGAGGGAAAATTGGACCCATTGGAGCCTGAATCATATCCAGAGGTGCTTATCACCATATCTACCAGCCTGCATGCAACTACTGAAAATAGCAGATGTTGGTGAAGAACAAATGAAGAGATTTGTGAGGAGTGCATTTGATTCTGATGGGACGTATAGCTTCTTCAGCCCACTCTAGAAATCTGGCATCAAAATATTTGCTGACATGGCCAATACCAAATTTAAGTCTAGCACGTGAGGAACAATCACAGCAGCTAAATTGTTTTCTGCAGAGCTCTATCAAGATGCAAAAATTATGTTTCAATGGTGACTGTTCTTAGTCACTGACTAGGACTTGTGCCTATGTTCCTCTGTCCATGCTGATGAACAATGAGAAGAACAGACAATGCTGAATTAGGGCATCAGTTGGAACCTCAAGCTGAAAGAATCCATGAGTAAGAGCATACAACAAAAAAAATCACAATGTATATCAGAAATGTCCTGGCTGTCATACAAATGATGGCTGGAGACAAATTCCACACATTCAATGAATTGCCTGCTGAGTACTTGAGGCAGGTCCTACAAGGATTTGACCAAGTTAATTCTGTAGTCTTTGACAGATATGGCAACCGTAATTCTGAAAATTGCAGAAAGACGCATTATCAGGATGTGACTCTTTGTCAGTCCTATTTGGTATTGGGCAAAAAAATCTGTTTAATGTTGTTGTCAAAACAACGGGAGCGCACTGTTTCAGAAACCTTGCCAAATTGGGAGATATTGATAGACAAGCTGCAATTTCTGCAGCAAGGAAGTTGGAAGCAGTGCTATATGACTAGAGCAAGAAAGAAAAGGAGACCCAGAGACATGAATTGCTTGTGCCTCAAATGGTGTATGACGTGCAAGTGTGGAGAGGGTACTTTCAGTTGACCAAGTCTGTGGTATCTGCCACTTGCCTACTAACCTCTTACTCCACAAGTTAGGCCATGGCTACACTAGAGAGTTGCAGCGCTGGTGAGGGGGTTACAGCGCTGCAACTTAGGATGTGGCCACACTTGCAAAGCACGGCCAGCGCTGCAACTCCTTGGTTGCAGCGCTGGCTGTACACCCGGTCGAGCCTTGGGTGTAGCGATTCCAGCGCTGGTGATCCAGCGCTGGTCAGCAAGTGTGGACCCCACCAGTGCTTTTATTGACCTCTGGGGTATAAGGAAGTATCCCAGAATTCCTGTCCACAACAAACCGGAAGAAAGGGAGAGCTCGGAGTTCAGCCAAACTGCTTATTTAAAAAACAAACACAGCTCCTGTTTGCTGAGCGAGCGAAGGCAGGCAGGGGAATTACTTTGGAATGTTCACAGCTGTTTGCTTGAAGAGAGAAACAGCACGGCTCACATGGCAGAGGGGGAGGGGGAAGTCCATGTTGAGCAAATGCTTATCTGGTCTGAAGGCTATTTAGGAGTATATAATTTGCATTTACTGAATGAGAGAGGGGTGGGGGAAGGGGGTCAGAACTTTTAAAATGATTGAAGGTAGGCACTGTGTGTCTTCCAGTCCTTGGAACTTGCAAGGCAGGGAGCTGAGAACAGTGTCAACTCCAAAAATCCATTCTGTCTGTCTCCTCCACGCTCCCTGTCACATTCCACCCCACCCCCCTCTTTTGAAAAGCACGTTGCAGCCACTTGAATGCTGGGATAGCTGCCCACAATGTACCACTCCCAACAGCGCTGCAAATGCTGCAAATGTGGTCACACTGCAGCGCTGGTAGCTGTCAGTGTGGCCACACTGCAGCGCTGGCCCTACACAGCTGTATGAACACAGCTGTAACTACCAGCGCTGCAAAACTGTAAGTGTAGCCATGACCTTAGAGTACATTGCATCTCCATATTGTACATTCTTTCAGAGGGAGAGTAGAAGAGTGAAATTCTAGTTCATGAAAAATGCTGTAGGTATCCCTACATGGTTCCTTGACTCTTGAATCTAGAGTATTATGAAAATATGTGTAGGTTAGACATATACAATAGTTAGTGAGACAAGGTGGGTGAGGTAATATTTTTTACTGGGCCGTCTTCTGCTGGTGAACAAGACAAGCTTTTGAGCTACATACAGCTCTTCTTCACATCTGGGAAAGGTACTCAGAGCGTCACTGCTAAATACAAGGAGAACAGATTGTTTGGCACAAGTAGTTAACTCATATTCTAAAGGACCATTCAAGGTAAAGTGGTCCATTAACACCTCTGCAGTCATAGGACAAAAAAACGGGGGAGGGGAGAGCAGGGCAGTGGGTTACAGATTGTTGTAATTAACCTTCTGATTATATTACTGTTGCCGTTTCTGCCTCCAATCATGTCACTAGACCAGAAGTTCCCAAACTGTGGGGTGCACCCCTCTAGGGGGGCATGGAGGAACATTTGAAGAGCATGGCTGGGGCCCAGGCCAGCCCCCTCAGAGGGTGGGAAGGAAGCATCATCCAGCTCTGCTCCTGGCCCCATCTGCCAACCCCGCACCTGGAGCTCTGCTCCTGGCCCCAGCTCCCCAGGCCAGGGTCCCCTGTTGCCAGCCCCACGCACAGTGTCCCAGCTGCCAGACTCAGCCCCTGGCTGAGGCTCTGCTCCTGGCCCTGCCCTCATCCCCAAATATGGTCCCAGCCTTGGCCCCCTTATCCCTGCCCACATCCCCCCCTCCAACAGGTGTAAAGATGGGGAGGGGGGTTGAGGTAAAATGTTTGAGGACCACTGCACTGGACTATAGCTCTGTGCCTGTGCAGGAGGTATTTGGTTGTTGTCAAAGCCAAATCTGAAGCCAAGTTCCAATGTGTGTACAGGGAGAACAGGTTGCTGTGCATTTTCCTGACCAGTGACTTTGACTTTGTGAATGTGAGGAATAGTATCAGAGGGGTAGCCATGTTAGTCTGGATCTGTAAAAAGCAACAAAGAGTCCTGTGGTACCTTATAGACTGACAGATATATTGGAGCATAAGCTTTCATGGGTGAATACCCACTTCATCAGACGCATGTAATGGAAATTTCCAGAGGCAGGTATAAATATGCAGGTGAGAATCAATCTAGAGATAAGGAGGTTAGTTCAATCAGGGAGGATAAGGCCTTCTTCTAGCGGTTGAGATGTGAACACCAAGGGAGGAGAAACTGTTTTTGTAGGTGGCTAACCATTCACAGTCTTTGTTTAATCCTGAGCTGATGGTGTCAAATTTGCAAATTATCTGAAGTTCAGCAGTTTCTCTTTAAAGTCTGGTCTTGAAGTTTTTTTGCTGTAGGATGGCTACCTTTAAATCTGCTATTGTGTGGCCAGGGAGGTTGAAGTGTTCAGGAATAGTAGTTGTTATAATTATTATTAGATGTTATTTAGATGTTATTTTCTTGGTAGGTGGCTTTCCATAGTGATTTCATTCTCTCTCTCTCTCTCTCTCTCTCTCTCTCTCACACACACACACACACATATACACACACACAGAGAAAAAAAAAAACCTCCCTTCATACAATCATTAAGCTCCTGTAATTTAGCTGCAATTAAATTCAGTGGGAGGACACAAAAGATCAATAACCGGAGATGACTGCTCCAGGGCTAACTAATGAAGGGTCTCATGGAGGTAAGATAACCTTAAAGTCTGCCCAGAGCTATCCCAGAAGCACCCTTTAGGTGACAGCTGCAATTCTAGTAGTTATTGAGTGGTTATATAATTGTGGAAAGGACTTGAAAACAAGGCACTCCCTTGGATAATTTAGTGCCTGCCACATACATTGCCTACTATTAACAGTTACCATGCCTAAGAATGAAGCTATGAAGGTTGTGGTGGAGAGATGGAGTTGGGTTTACATGCAATTCAATTAGATCTCTTTCTAAAATACAGAACAGAGCAAATGGTATCAGGAAGAGAGGATGGGCTTTGGAAACAAATGAGAAAATCAACAGGAATCCAATGTGGTGGTAAATGATTTTGTGAACGTGAACATGGTGAAAAGTGAGTGCTTTCAGATGTTCTATACATTGTAGCAACCTCATAAATAAAGAGAACAATTCATTTTGCTTGTGCTTGAAGTGGAGTGGGATTCTTAGTAAATTGTGTTCTCAGACTGTGCTGAGTACAGAGCTATTCCACACTGTCAGCCCTTACTAGAAGAATCAGATTCTAAGGGTACGTCTACACTGCAATTAAACACCTGTGGCCGGCACACGTCAGCTGACTTGGGCTCCTGGAGCTCAGGCTATGGAGCTGTAAAACTGCAGTATAGACATGTGGGTTTCTCTCTCCGCTCACGGGGTCCCAGAGCTCAAGGTCCCAAAGCTCAGGCTCCAGCCCAAGCCTAAACTTCTATCCTGCAATTTTATAGCCCTGTAGCCTGAGCCCCATGAGCCAGAGTCAGATGACCAGGCCAGCTACAGGTCTTTTATTGAAGTGTAGACATAGCTTTAGGATATGTCTACACTACAATGTTAGCCCAGCGTTTGAACTCAGGCTCAAGGCTAACCTTCCTTTTATCTACACAGTCAAGACTTGGACCCAGGACCCCACAACAGTGGAGGGTCTGAGCCTGAGTCAAACCAGGACCCAAGGTTCAAGTTTTATGGCTGAGCAGTGTAGATGCAGCCTCACTGGACTCCCTCTGGGAGGTCACCAAAAGTATTCCATAATCTTTGTCCTCTGGACAGTCAAGTTTTCCCACACTGCACCACTCTCTTTTTTGGGGAGAGTGCTTGGAAATTAGGAGATGGGTGGTTGGCCTCGGGCCCCAATGATGCAGTGCAGATGCTGGAGCCCCAGGTTGAGTCACCCCAGTCATGGGCAAAACCATTGGAATAGGACTTAAGTTGCAATTAATGATGACCATGAGTAGCTACGGGCTGTTTAAAAATGTAAGTGAATACATACGTTAATTATTTGCATTGTGGGGGAAAAAGGGTAGTGGGGGGGCAAGATTTCCCATTTCCTCAAGTTTTCTTCCACCAGATCTGTCTCAAAAAAAATCACTGCAGCAAAGACTTATCTTGGAGGACAGGAGCATTTCTATATCCCTTCCCAGCCTCATGCGCTCTTTGCCTCTTACTGCAGGACACCTCAACTGGGCATAGAGGAGCACCACCTTCACAGATGGTACTTCCTGCCATCTGCTGACATAAAGCTTTGGGAGAGTGGATGGGGAATGGGGCAGTGGCCTACAGAGCCCAAATCACTGCAGTATAGACTTTCCCTATTGACAGTCTATCTTTTAAATGTGGCTACACTAGCATAAAATGTGTTTTCACATGCAGAGGTGACATTGATAGAGAGAATACTGACAAGAACAATGGGATGTGAAATGTAATGAACACTGACATAAACTCATGCTGGTGGCAGCATAAATGTCACTACTCCCATAAATACCCTAAATTGCTATAAACAGTTCCAACACAGTACTAGCAAGTACAATATTAATAGTAACATTGACATAGTGGATGGGCAGAAAAACCCATCGACTATTACAAAAAATATGATGGTATGAATAGAAATGTCCTTATACTTACAACCAGGAAAATGTAAATGCTGTTGATCTCTCTGTGCTTTTTCTTTTGCAGGGTGAACTAACTGGAAGCCACATTGGCTCTCCTAATGAAAATATAGCAGCAGGATGCCTGAAGATTCGGGCTAAGAACGTTCATCATAATATGTCATAATCAGCAAGTTATGGAAACCAAAAGCCCCACTTAACTGGCAATGCCATGGCCCAGATTGTATGCCATTGCATTGCTTTTTAATGTAGCATCTGTAAAACAATTAGCTTGAATAAGCTTGACAGTCTTTGCCAAAATAAAGCAAGGTTAAAACTTTGTTTAAGCAGCAACAGGTTTTACCTTTGGTACCAGGAAGAAACGTTAGAATTTAAAATGCCACAAGGCAATGGATCAATGGTATGCAAATAGAAGGCTGTTTTAAAACTGTCTCCTTTCACATCAGACCACTACAGCAGCTCTCCTGATGCTATCATTGTTGGATATCATCCTGGGCGTTAGTGCTGCCTTATTCATCTTCAATATGCTCACTTGGGGGAGGGGAGAAAGAGGGGAGGAGACACAAAAAGGTGCGTGGCAGCTAGGGTGGAGCTGGGGAGGGGAAGAAGAAGAGAAATGTGTGTAGGGGTAAGAACAGATGCACTGAAGTGGCCAAGGCCCTGTGCCTCAAGCACCATGTCAGTCATAGCCAGTCTGCTTCTTTCAGAGGGAAAAAGAGACATTAAGCAGCTAATTCATGCATGTCTAATAACCACTTTGTGCTGACTATGAGAGACACTGACTCTGAACCACTATGTCTACAGGATCCCCAGAGCACAGGATGGCTTGGGAGTGGGAAAAGGCATAGCCAGGGCATTCCTACACCCCAGCTACTAGCTAGCTACCATAAGGCTTATAGGGCCTATGGCAGCGAAAGTTAAAATTGGGGCCACCCTAAGAAGAAAAGATGTGTCAAAGTGTACAGCAAATGAAAAGAGGAGAAGAGATAATACAAAGCTGGGAGAGGTTGAAAAAGGAGTAACTGAAATGGATGTGGTATCCTAGACATACCTGTCTACTTCTAAGTAAAACAAAAAATGAATGCTACTCATTAGCATCACACAACTTTCATAGTGTTATTATTTTTAAAAGTTCTAATGCAAAATACTTTCCAATTATTAAACTCGTGACAAAGCAAAGCATTTCCTACCAATTTCCACACTGTGGGTACCTAGTGTTCTCACACTGATTATTCCTAGTCAAACTTTTCCAACTTTGAAATCTATAGTTAAAGTTGCATTGGGATTGTCACTATGATCTCATATGCGAGTAACTTTCTAAAAAATTCTGATCTGAGACTGAAACTTTTGTGTGATCCCAGCATTGTTTGTTTGTTATTTTTAATTGAGGAAATTCCATTCTGACAAAATATTTAATTATTGCAGAGAAAAAAATTTGGTTTTTAGTTTGTTTTTGGTTTTTTTCCTCACCAGTAACTTAAACTGTCTGAACAAAAAGCCTGAGAGTTCAGAGCCTAAGGAAATTGGACACCCAATTCCTATTGAAATTCAAAGAAGTTGGACATCTAACTCCTGCAACAATCACAGCCAGACATTCCACACTGCCTGGAAATAGTGTTTATTGAGGAATCAGCCTTTTGTTAGGTTTGGGAATTACATATCAAAAAGAAATTTCTGAGCATTATCTGTTAAGATTTTAGTAAATCCTAAGGCATTATTGTCCTTTTTGTCATTTCACAAAGTTCTGTGTCTTTATGCCCTTGGGAGTATCCACTCTGTAAATATGGAACTCATTTGAAACTATCATATATAAAATAACTAAAAACAAGTATTTTTTTTAGTTATTTTCAATATAAATTCATCATTACTGCTTGCAATTGCTATAGCTTCCAGATTAAATCAATCACTCTGTTGCTACTACAGACACAACCAGCCACACATTTATTATCAGTAAATTTCATTTTAAAACACCCATCTCCCTGCATTTTGGGGAGTAATTAATGATCCGTGTAGATCTCCTTAGTAGGACTGATCAGTTTCTTGGAGGGCATGGTGGGGCTCCAACGAATAATTTTGCAATAGATAAACCTGATAGCACTCTGCTTGCACTTTACAGGTAAAATAACAGCTCTGCATCCACACAACTGGAGGAAAGTGGTGACTTCGGGTCCTATAAGTGGTTGGCCCAGGAGCTCCACATAACGGTTGTTATCTGAGTTCCAAGGATATACTTTAACATGAGGACACAAGCGACTCCATCTTCTGGCTCTGACTCAGTCTGGCTGAAGCATGATGAATCAGAGTTCATTATTTTGACTTTCATTGTTTATGCCTTTTGCAGGAACTTCAATGCATAAGTGCATGTTCAAAGCACAAACATCTGGCACAACAACAGAGATGCAGGCTTCAGCAACACTTATCTTTTCTTCCCAGTTCTTCAAATGATCTGAATATACAAATTACAGACTCAGCAATATTCCAGGGAGAGAGTCAGTGCCATAGCATTCAGAGATACAAATTCACAGAGCGTTTCTTTTCAATGAGATCTTTTAGCAAGTGAAATGACAAACTCTAATTTGAGTTATGGCTATTGGTTAATTGACAGACAGCTTCCTGTTTTGCTTTGTCATAAATTCTATCAATTGGAGAGTATTTTGTGTTGGAACTTTTTAAAATAAAATAAAATCCTGTTTACCAGGAACCCTCACCAGAAAATCTTCACATCCACTTTGAACTGTGTTCATGGTGATCCAATGAATATTATCTAGAGGACCCAAAGGCTTCCGAAATTGTTAAACATTTTAAACAGATTTAAATTTCTCCCGTACATTATTTTGAAAGAAAGAGCTGGGGGCAAAGGCAGGAGCTGGCTCCTTGCAGCTGTCCCAGCTTAGGGTTGCCCTGCGTATCAAAGGCTGTATTCTCTATTCTATGCAGAACTTAAATTAGAAGGAAGAAATTTTGCAAACAGTTCAGACTATGTTTACACATCAAAACCTATTTCATCAGGAATTCCCTTTATGACTTTTGGCTTTATCTGGTTTGGCCTGTTTATAATTTAAGCTGACACCTGAATGGTCTAGACTTCTGTGGTCCACTAGTTATTTACCTGTGACAGAGTTAGGTAATGAGTATACTTAACCTCCAGTCAATTCTACTACATTGACTTTTGTCAACAGGTCTTTGAGGTCACTATCAGTTATTTTGTCTGCAATTTGTTAATGTTTACAGATCAAAGCCTCTAAAACATTTATGTAACCTGAGACCGGTGGGCATTAGGGGAAAAGACCTGACTCTTGAGATCCACTAGATTCGCTATGAGTCACTGATCTGTGAGAAGTTAGTCCTAACATGTAAACACATCAGAGTGACAGTAGCCATATATTTACAAGGTACAGAGTTGAGTGCATTCTAATGGTGCTTTGAGCTTCAAAGTGCTTTGAAGTAATATGGACTATACAACATGGTATATTATCAGACCCAGTAATATAAAGAGTAAAGTGGAGCCCTCAAGGTAGTTCTGTGTTGTGCTAAAATGCTCTACAATGCAATGGGAAATGCTACATGTTCTGCTTATAGAAATGTAGGGCTGGAAGGGACCACAAAAAGTCATGAAGTCCAGCTCCCTGTGATGAGGTAGGAGCAAGTAAATCTAGACCAGGGGTAGGCAACCTATGGCACGCATGCTGAAGGCGGCACTCGAGCTGATTTTCAGTGGCGCTCAGATTACCTGGGTCCTGGCCACCAGTCCAAGGGGCTCTGCATTTTAATTTAATTTTAAATGAAGCTTCTTAAGCATTTTAAAAACCTTATTTACTTTATATACCTTAATAGTTTAGTTATATATTATAGATTTAGAGAAAGAGACCTTCTAAAAACATTAAAATGTATGACCGGCACACCAAACCTTAAATTAGAGTGAATAAATGAAGACTCGGCACACCACTTCTGAAAGGATGCCGACCCCTGATCTAGACCATCCCTGACAGATGTTTGCCCAACCTATTCTTAAAAACTTCCAGTGACTGGGATTCCACAGCCTTCCAAGGAAGTCTATTCTAGTGCTTATCTGCACTTAAAGTTAGAAAGTTTTTCCTAATATCTAAACTAAAACTCTCTTGCCGCAGATTAAGCCCATTATTTCTTGTCCTACCTTCAGTGAATATTGGGAACAATTGATCCCAGTCCTCTTTATAACATATTTAACATATTTGAAGATGTTAGCAGCTGAGGCCTCACCAGTACCAAGTAGAGTGGGACAGTTACCTCCTGTGTCTTACATATAGCACTCCTGTTAATACAAACCAGAATGATATTAGCCTTTTTTGCAACTGCTTATACTGTTCTCTGGTTAGTTGGTTTATATTCACTTGAGGCTATGAAAGCATTAAAACCAAACCAAGTGGCTAGATTCCTTAGTCTGGGTGAGCTATTTTCAACTTACAACCCTGAGGAGGGAAGAGGCAAAGATGGCTTTTGTTCCTCTGATACTGGGGCCAGTCTGGCACCATACTATCCAAAGTCACAAGGGGTAATTCCCACAGAGAAGATTGACACAGTATAGAGAAGTCCTGGCCACACTCCTTTCCTCACAGGATCATTCCCTGGGCTGGACGCTGAACAGTGGGTAGATCTGCTACACTCTCTGCTAATAAGGATTCCTCTTCTATACCTTTGAGGGCCACATGTCCCATTGGGATGGCTCCTCTGCACTGCCAGAGCATTGCAAAGCAGCTGTGGTGGGGCCAAGAATCTGCCTCACAGTATTAAAAAAAAAATACTGTCATCTCCCTGTAGCACATTTTGTTTTCAGTTCCATGCCACTGGGATTGGTACTTTTAAAGATTTCTGCCATAGTATGGGCTAATTCTGCAGATTCCAGCATAGGAGGCAGGATGGGGAATGTTTGCAGCATCAAGTGTTGCTGAGGGGATTCTGAGAAAAGCTATAGGCCGCTGAGGACAGACTGTCATAACTTAGCCTCTCACCACTGCCAAAATTACTCTGGGGGCCATTTCAGAAAATCAAAAAGGTGAGAAACATAAGAGATCTGAGAGACCTACTCTCTGGCTGTGAATTCTGTGTTGTGCCCCATGAAGGTGCAGTACAGAATCTTGCCCGAGGGGTGTTTAATATTAAGAGCATGGTGATCAATTGTTCTCCATGTCTGCTGAAGGTAGGATGAGAAGTAATTGGCTTAACATGCAGCAAGGGAGACTTAGGTTAGATATTAGGAAAAACTTTCTAACTATAAGGGTGGTTATGCACTGGTATAGGCTTCTGAGAGCGTTGTGGAATCCTCATCACTGAAGGTTTTTAAGAACAGGTTGGACAAACACCTGTCAGGGCAGGTCTAGGTATACTTGGTCCTCCCTCAGTGCCAGGAGATAAAGCAGATGACCCCTTAAGTAGATGTCCCTTCCAGTCCTGCATTTCTATGATTCTATATATATATATATATTTATCAGAACCATGTCTCTTTAGCATAGCCTTCTACAAAACCTCAGGAACTGGAGAACAGATTGTTTGTCAGTTTGGAAATGTTTTAGCAGTTCACACTGTTTAAAAATAAAACCAATAATTTGCAGACTGGCCAACATTTGAAAGCTATAAATCAAGACATTTGGGGAGAACATTTTGGGAACACCTTTAAACTCTATCAAAAACTCTCCATTTCAGTCAGCCAGTATGGAAAATGTATAGATGTTTTGCTAAATAAATTAGAGATTCTCTCACCTTAAGAGTGATTATTGGCATTTATGCTTTATGGCCAATTGTACATTGAGGCATGTCTCTCCTGTTCCATATAGCACTCCTTCCCACAGGATTTGCTGTAAATGAAAACATCTCACCTGACTCTGGTATTTAAATGATTCATGGCTGATATTTTTCTTTTAAAAATAGGGTGTGCATCTAGGTGGTTAGGGGCTGTGCTTTGTTAACAGCAGGGAGAGACCATGCAAAAATGAGAGGTTGTGGTTTAAGAGAGTAAGCTTTGGTTTCTATGCATTCTGTTCCTTCATAACTTCAAGGGCATTAAAAACATTGAAGCACTATTGGAAGCTGTTGTGCTCCACTTCAAGGTGTCCATTTAGGCAAATATTTTGAACTTGGCCACCCAATATTAGGTACCTCAATCCATTTTTAGGCACCTACATAAAAATGATCTAATTTTTCAGAGAAGAGAGCATGCTTAGTTGAAATCAGTTGAAGCCCCAGTGCTCAGAATGTCTGACAATCAGGCATTTATGTAGGTGCCTACACATGCATTTAGATGCCTGTTGTAAAAAACATTTGAAAAGTTTGCCCTTAGTTTATCCACGCAATTATCTCTCCAGCATGTCAGCCTCAGCACTGCTAACAGATCCACATGCTATAGAGCAAGTTCTTGTGGAAAATTACAGAACAAGAAAGGAAGGACCCCTCTCTGTTTTTAACAATGTGAGATAATTCACACTCTAATTTTATTCTATCAGCACTGAGATGCCATAAAATAATGAACAGTGACTAAAGTCCATGAAATCATATTCTAAAACAATATGATCCCCTTTATGTGTTCTTCTGGTCTATATTTGCAACAATCAAAACAGGGGAAAAAAAAGTCTCCCAAATGCTTAATGTCTGACAAACAGGCCCACAGTCTTTTAATGTGATCTTAATACAGACAACGCATAATAAGGGAACACTCTGCCCCACAGAGAGAAGATGTTGCCCTTCATGCATTAAATGTATAGCATACTTCCCAGGCCCGCTAATCAAGCTCTACATGAAAACACATTATCATGAGGGCAAATGACTTACTTGGGAAAATTGCTGAAGCTATTTAAATAGTGCCAGAACAAAGAATGGGTCTGATCCTGTACCCAACTGAAGTCAGGGCCCTTACATGGAAAGCTGGAGAGAGAGAACAGAGAGACAGACAGAAGAGGGTTGCCTGGGAAAGTATTTGAGCTCTATTGCATGAATTTGCAGGATGCAAGTAATCTACGGAATTTCAAAAATGCTTAGCTGAGCATTCTTTAGGACCCATTTGTCATAAACAGATAGCTAAGGGTTAATGTCTCTTTCACCTGGAAAGGGGTAACAAACAACACCTGACCAGAGGACCAATCAGGAAACAAGACTTTTTCAAATCTGGGTGGAGGGAAGTTTTGGGTGTGAGTCCTTTCTTCTTGGTCTGTTCTCTTTCTGGGCTCTGAGAGTGACCACAGGAATCTCCAGGCTTTCTAATCTTCTGTTTCCAAGTTATAAGTACAAGGATAGTAAGACAATAGGTTTATATTGTTTTTTTGTATTTACATGTGTGTAGTTGCTGGAATGTTTTAAATTGTATTCTTTTTGGATAAGGCTGTTTATTCATTTTTTCTTTTAAGCAATTGACCCTATATATTGTCACCTTGATACAGAGACCAATTTTATGTCTTCTTCTTTCTTTTTATATAAAGCTTTCTTTTTAAGACCTGTTGGATTTTTTTTTTAGTGGGGGCTCAAGGGGATTGAGTCTGCAGCTTACAGGGAATTGGTGGGAGGAAGAAGTCAGGGGGAAAATCTCTTTGTGTTAGATTTACTAAGCCTGACTTTGCATACCCTCTGAGTGAGGGGAGAGAGAGATTTGATCTCTCGGTACTTGTGTTTCAAGGACTTGAAGCAGGGAGTATCCTAGGGTCCCCAGGGCGGGGAAATCTGGGAGGAGGTAAAGAGGGGGAAGGGAAATGGTTTATTCCCCTTTGTTGTGAGACTCAAGGAATCTGGGTCTTGGGGTCCCATGGGAAGGTTTGGGGGAACCAGAGGGTATCAGGCCCTAAAGTTCCTGATTGGTGGCAGCGATATCAGATCCAAGCTAGTAATTAAGTTTGGAGGTTTCATGCTAGCTTCTCATATTCTGAACTCTAAGGTTCAGATCTGAGTAGAAGAGTTATGACACCACTGAACAAATTCATGCAGCTTGTATGAGCCTAATACACTTTACGGTTTGTGGCACTTAATGTAATACAGGGAAGCCTATGTATAAAGAGAAACAACAAATTACATGGGCATTTAATCACACTTGGATATTTTAAAAGATATTGATGAATAACATTAGACACCTTTTATATAACTGATTTCATTGTAATGGGGGTGAAAAATGATTAATGTTATCAAAGGTTATGCCTATTGTCCTTATATACTGTACCTTAGCTTGTTTGGTAAGCTTGAGGAAGCCAGTGGGCACAGAGTTAGAAAAGAGAAGAGCAAGAGAGGATGTGTTGATCATGAATGGTGGAACAGAAAATCACATGTAAGGCTGAAACAGCAGTGGATCCAACATTTGTATTTGGATAGAAGAGCTAAGCCTTCCCTCTAGACAGCTGAAGAACAGTTCAGGTGATGGCAAAGTTTTTGTTTCATACTTGACAGACACAGTCTCTTTTCCAAAAGAGGTTCAGACTCTTTTCAGAGTGAAGAACAGTGATTTTTATGTTGCCTTCTCCTTTTCTGGGCCTCACTTAATCCCTGGATACTCTGCTATATTAAATTCAGATAGTCACTGTTGAAATTCAAAACATAGTAGTAATAGATAGTTGAAGCTGGCTTTTGTGAGGATGCTGGTTTGCCCACTGTCCTGAGTGAAAGGAACATGGCCCCAACAGATAATGAGGAGAGGAAGCTAGTCTTTTTAACTATAAAGGAGACCCCAACTGTCCCTGCATTGTCTCAGTGAGGCCATCAGGAACCGCTGATGCTGGAGAAAGTGTGTCTCGAAGAGCAGTAGAAATATCAAGAGATGATTTTGACATGGACTTCTCATGACTCTCCTTTTTGAGAGACAATGTACGAGTTTATTCCACCCAGCTGTCTTTGATATAATATTGCCTCACTGCTAGATTTTAGTATTATATTTGCACTCATCTACCTACCTCTCTAGCTATCCAGGTGTTTATGTGGTTCACAATACAATAGCATCTGAGAACCTCAGGACAAAAATAACAAAAGTCTACAATTAAAGGAATATACTTTCTCTGTATAAAGTGTAAGTAGCAACATCCAGAAGAGATTTTCCATCTGTAATAGAGAGCATCAAAACATAAAACAATACAGACTATAATCATATTCTGTGATATTATAAACAATGAAACCTGTATTAAAGACAACCTCCTATCTTAAATGACCATTTTAAAGTACTGTACGGTCGCCTTTATAATTTTGCTTGACCTTCAGTTAAAGACTATGTGTACTCAGAAACCAATTTTCATTGGTCCCGTGGGTGGTTGCTTAAGACAGCTTTTACTGTATATAACATTCCCATAGCAGTGGAGAGTAAATTCAGGTTTGTCAACATTTACTGCTGGAGACAAATGTCAGGACTGAGGACTTGTTTAAGTGAATCATTAGCAGTCATCCATCTATATCACCACAGCCAGTCTGTTTTTGTGACTGTACGTCTCCTTCAAAGACTCTTGCCTCCTGGCAAATGCATACAGTGTATAAATGGCTGCTTATCCTAAAATTTGTTCTCCAAATTAGTGTGACCTTAATGCTGACAAATGTGGATTTTCCTGTTATGCTTTTCTTATACAAAGAACAAAATATTATTTCAGATTACTTTTAGTTCAGATTAAAGAAAAAACAACAAATGAGAAGGAACAAATATAAAATAATATTGTCTATCTCCATCATTCATAAATCATGAGTTAGCCCCCAAAACATCATGCACCTGGTTTAAAATCATGAGATTTTAAAATAATAAATCATGAGATTAAAAATAATAAATGTTGGATTATTTTTATTTGCCTTCTATGTTTTGAGCCTTTATGTTTTCAAGCCTTCCTCTGCAACCAGGAGGACTAGAAACATCCTTTAAAAAAGAAAATGAAATCTGAGATTCTCATGTAACAATAAAATAGACCAAGAACTGCTATGCTGGAAGCTGGGTAAAACTTTGTCAAAGCTGTTCTTCAATAGATATCCTAGATTCAGGATAAATGTAAGACACAGTTAAACTCCTTTTTGGAATAAAATAGCTGAAACAATAGGAGCCACCTCCCATAACACAGGTCAGGGTATGCCAGCCAGAAGCTGGCCCCTCAAAAGAAGAGCTATGTTTACAGAGTTGTTTCACTGCAGGCTGAAGGCAAGTGCAGAGGGCTGGATGTTGCTTCGGAGGAAGTGCTTGTGTGCGCGTGTGAGTGGACATAGTCCAAAAGAAACACCACTGAAGCAGAAAGTCAAGGCCAGCCAGAGAAGCATTTGAGGTGTGACTTTGGGGGAAAGATAAGAAAGAGTGACTGTGAGGGAAGCTAAGAGAGAAAGGGTTTTGCGTAGAGTGCTGTCAAGACAAAAAGGCTTAGAATACTGAGCAAGAAAACTGCTGCTGCTGTTGATTTCCTGCTGTTCAGGGAAACAAGACTCTGTACATTCTTTGAACCAAAGAAATACCTGACTTCATCAGCAATTTCTCCTCCTAATGGAAACAACCCTCAAGTCCCTGAGTATTGGTAATAATACTTTGCACTCATTTAATGCTTTTAGTGCATTTCAAAGCACTTTATACAGATGGGTAAGTACTATTATCTCCATTTTACAGATGGGGAAACTGTAATAACATAATTCCATGTGTTTGGGTCTTAAGAAAAATATCAAATATAATGAGATTTAGGATAAAACCTGGAGAGATGGCCACACTGACAAACTTTCCATCAGCAAGAAAGTAGAGTGTGTCTCTTGCTCTGCAAGTTCCTTCATTTTCTTAGCCTGTTCCCCCTAGAAGACCAGCCAGTAGGCTTTCTGCATGTAGGCATACAGAATCCCCAAAACAGCCACCTACACCACATTTCTCTCCACTGTTCAGAGGAGAATGCAAACTGCAGAGATTGCTACAGCCATAGGCACTAGCACATAGTGTGTTTCTTTTGTTCTGGAGAATCCTCTGCTGTGAAAAAAAAATGTCACTGCGCCTTGCATTGCTGACAGCATATCGGATTGTTTATCTTCATCTACTACAAGGGCAAACAATCCTTCAAATACCAAGAAGTAAAGTGAATGAATGAGAAAAATTGTGCAGCCATGTCTGCACAAGTATAGAATTTGCTAACCAGCAAATTTGAGGGGTTGTACCTTAAAGTGGTTTAAAAAAACAAAACAAAACCAAAATTATCTAAAAATTTCTAATCTTTGCAGTGGCAGCATACCTATTTCTTTTCATTTTTTTCTTCTTTCTTGAGATCATTTCCTGTCTTTATGATGAAGGTTATATGAGCAATGAACAAGGTCTCAATAGTAAAATTATATTCCCTGTTGGTGAAGTTAAATTTCATTTAAATTGTGGGGGGCGGCAAAGCAGGGTCTCAAAGGTGCAAGACTGCAGTTATTCATTTCAGCAGCAAAAAATACTTTCCTTTTAAATCAGGTTGTTATATTTAATTCATTGATCAAAACAATTAGCCAGATCCTCAGCTGGTGGAAACAAACTGAGTGCCATTGACTTCAATTAAACTATATCAGATCATGCCTGCTGATTGTCTGCCCAAAGGTTTGTAGCAGTTGAACTTCTATTATGAACAACTGAGCTGATCGAGAGGACATTGCATTTATCCAGCCTAACAGGTAAGCTGGGGTCACACAGGAGTTAAACAGCAAAAAAAGACAGAAAGAAAATGAGACAAAAGGAAAGGAAAGGAAAGGAAAGATGACACAGAATACAGACTGAAGAATTTATTTCTATATAGATAAATATAAAATCTTTTTCGGCTGAAAAACCAAACCCTGAACTCTTCACTTATTTATGGCATCGTATTTAAATAACCTTAGCGAAAGGTCAAGGCAACATCATCTGGATCTTGCGTTTGTATTCCAATATATTGTTTCCTTCAATGATTATTCATCTAAAGCCTACAAAGTGTCTTAGAGACAACAGGGGTAAGCTAGAAAGAGAAAAGGTGAGATTGGTAATGACCCTGTTTTGTGCATACTACAAAAATTCACACCTGATGTTATAGAGACTTGTGTCTTTTTGTAAATTAACAGGAGTAATGCTTCTTACACAGACAACAGCCAGTTGGCTTTAACATGGGCTTTGCTCAAGTTTTATGACTCTACTCCAGTGTTCTGCATGCTATTAATAAAATAGAATTGAATCCTCATTTTTGGATCTAGAGACTTCTGAGTGACTCCCCCATTTAGTCCCATGGGATAAGAATCATTATTCTCTGGGGGATATTTCTATTTTTCTCATTGTAGAAAGTTGGCAAGCTTACAGTAGGTGCTAGATGGCAAGTCAGTCAGAGTATAAATAAATAAAATCTTCTGGACAGTTTCAAATATATATATATATATATATATATATGAAAAGGTAAAGAAAACAATTACTTTCTGAATACTTGTGCCAATAAAACTCTTTTCATATGACCTCACCTTTGAATGACTAGAGATTATTTCATTCTATTGCTGGATGATTTAAAACCAGTAACAAAATAATTTCAAATACGTTTATTTATAAATGACCCTTCAAAGGTTTGAGACTTATTCACGTAAGAGACTGCATCTCTCCTCATGTAATACTGTTGCAGCTCAAATCTGTGAAGCTCTTGAGGTAAAGTACACAAGGCATTAGGAAGCTGAGAACACCTTGCCTTTCCTTCATACCAGGAAATTCCAGACCGTGAAGTGCAGGACTGGGATCTTGGGGGCCAAAGCTCTTTCACATACTTCTTGAGTGAGCTTGAAAGTCATGTAAATCTCTTTGCCTCTATTTCACACATCTATAAATAGGTAGAATAATACATATTTCACTAGGAAAGTCGGGAGGCTTAGTTCACTAAGATATGTAAAATGTATTGGGAGCCTCAGATGGAAATCTCCGTGCAAATGGAAAATATATATAATAAGTCCTATTACTTATTTATTAGTGTGAATTAGGGTCAGGCAGAGCAACTTTCTGCCACCTCTGAATGTACCATTGCAAAATAAATGCTTAGATTATTCATATCTCAGATGTGAAACTTAGATGCTCTCCAGTGAAAGAGATTTTAAGACTGATTATTTACATTACTACAGCCAAAATCAATATTGTCACAATATTTAATCTGTAACTTAAGATATCATTACTATAGTTCAGGGCTCTGGTTGCTATCTCTTAAGATTGTGAACAGATCCAAAGACATTTGAGTTTGGAGGGAGGGGGGAAGGGCTTGAGAGGGGTATCATGTTCCCTCTGCACTTTTATTGCTAATTATCTAGGGATAACCTGATCCTTCTAGAAATACTGGCTGTGCAGAGAGAAGACATAAAATGAAAGAACATATGAGACCTTCCCTGATCTATTAGTCTCTTTCTGAGCTTGCTACAGAAATACAGTATTTGGAGATGATACCATTTGTAGAAAGAATTACTTAGGAAAAAGAAACTCTTTTTGCACAAAGCACCAATTTTCCCTTTAAAAACCCCTATCCCCAATCACTGTAGTAGGACTATAACTCTGCTTTCCAGTGCACAGTTTCAAAACATTAGTATAGAATACACTGTGGCACGCATTTTCAGACTTGAATGACTAAAATTAGATACCTAAATATTTAAGCACTTAAATAAGAATTTGAATGATGCTGAGAGCCAGCAGCTTCCACGTCAATAGAGAGATGATGGTATCAAGACCTTTGAAAATTAGGCCATCTACATCAGTGCTTAAATATGGATTTTGATGCCTAATTTTTGGCAGCTATGTTGGAAACATTTAGACTACAATCTTGATTATCTAAACCTTTATTATCTGAAGTTCCCTATGATCTGAAACAAGGTGTTGTCCCCAAATTCATATGAGTTATACTGAAAATTACTCCAATTTATTCAATATCTCCTGAGGTAATAGGCTAGTGGGGGCTGTACTGTACTGCAGGATGTTTCATTAAGGTTAATTTATTTTAGCATTTTTCATATTATTGTGTATGAAGGTCTAAGATGCAAATGAACTGCGATCTAAACCAACCCCTCTCTCCCCCATATCACAACAGAGACATTTATATGAAAGGGATTTTTTTTTAAGTTATAGTATGTCTTAGTCTGAATCCTTTGATTCTCAGGAATCTTCCAGAAGATTGCGATAGAATGAAGTCGGGGGAAGAGCATGTTTTTACTTTAACAAGACTTCTTTGCAATTTTGTTGCGCCGCATAGCTTTTCTTAGCTGTCTACTTAAGGCAAATTTTACAAGTAGTACCATCTGAGGTCTTGTCTACAAAAAACTTGCACCAGTTTAACTGAACCAGTTTAGCTAGGGTTGGTCTACACACAAACTTACATCAAAATATATTATATGGTTGTAATTCACAAAAAGAGTGTGGTCACACTTACAAAGGAATAAAATTCCTATGTTGATTTAACGTAACTAATTTCTTTACAGGCTTCAGCAAAATTGAATGAGACACTTTTATATCTAAATAGGAGTGTCTACATACAAACTTGCATCAAAATGAAAGGTGTGAATTAAAACCAATATAGTTAGGTGCAAGTTTGCGTGCAGATAAGGCCTCAAACTCAAACCCCATGCGGACACTCTTTTTTTCTGTTTAAGAGTAGTTTATTTCAGTTTATCTTAAATCTGTCCCTATCTGATTTAAGCTAAACTCAAATAATCTTGGTCTAAACTGAAATAGAGCATCCACACACAACCTTTGCACCAGTCTAACTAAATTGATTTAAAATCATATCTGAAGTTAACACACTTGGCTGTGTGTGGACAAACCCTAAGAAACAGACCCCAAAAGGTAAGGATGTGCTGGAAAGCACAAAGAAAGGGATAACTTGGAGAAAGGAGTTATTTTTATTATTGTTGTTGTAATCTGGTCATTTCTTGTGGCAAAAGAGTTAACTCTAGGAGGGACTTGAATGATGGTAGCTTGGCAAATGCGGAATGCATTCTATGCATGGGTTGTACCATCTTAGCAACACTGTATTAAAAGCTGCAGGCAAGGAAGAAAAACCCTCTCACTGGAAATTTGCATTCCCCTCTTTGTGGTATATTACCATTGCCCTGACAACTGGTAAGTTATTTGCTGATTGATTGAGTTGTATATTCTAGGAAATACAGACAAAACCTATCAAATGTAGCCCTCCAACATATAGGTCAGGAAAGCAACATTTAGAAGTACAGCAAAGAATTTACCCAATGCAAGGGAACGAGACACAGCACAATCTGGCAGTTGTATTGCCACCCCCTCTCCATGCTGCCAAATGGAACTTTGTCCAAGTTCCAATACACAGCATGAGTGACATGCGACAGGTGAAATGACTAGTCCTGATTCTAGGGTCCACAGACACAAACAAAATCTACCTAAGGAGGACAATAGTGAGAGTGAAAAGATATACAGTCCTAATTGGACCCCGACTGGAATTTTGTTTTTCTATAGAGCAGGTGGTTGGAAAGAAGAACGCATTTGACTGTGACACAGTGATCCAAAAATTCGTACACGAGGAGACTCCTATGTTGCAGATGAAAGCAAAACACACAAAAAGATTTGTGATGGGGGTCATGCAGCATCACAAACAGTTCTCCTCCTGTCTATACAAATGGGCTGTGTGTGAGGAATTAGTCAGGACTTGAAGAAGATGGAATCATGCTTCTTCTCACCCCCTACATGATGACTGGACGATGCTACCTCTCTCACAGTTTTAAACTACTAGGGGTCACTTCACTCATCACTAAAACACAGCAACCCCTGTGATGAAACATAGCTGCTTTGAACAGGGTCCAGCAACAATACAAAACATTTGCCAGGATTACAATGAAGCAGAGGGTGGTATCCAATTGAAATTACAGTGCAAGTTTAGGTAGGTAGAATAATGCATTTACCCAAACAGGAGTTTGCTAGGAGTCTAGTGACAACAGGCATCAGGGTTTTGATTTTGTTTCTCATCTAAAAGACAGCACATCTACAGCAAAGGGCTCCATTATATTGACCTGTTAGGGCTCTGGTTCAATACTGGCTTGGAAGGAATGACACCTACTGGATCACCAGCATCACTTCTTACAGGACCTAGTTGTTTTTTAGAGCTTTCCCTTCCAAGTACTGATGCTGCTTAGATTGTGAGATTTACCCTGTGATGGGTGTTTAGTGTAGGTGGACATTGATTTATATATTTTAGATAAACCCTCTCTATAGTATGTTAGCTTACAGGTTTCCCAGATGTGTGGTCACTCCTTCCATTACATCTAATGGACATATCTGTTTGATGAATTGGTTTTCAGGAGAAAAAAAGCCTTCAAGAGATGCCTGTCTGGCAATTCCCCATTGTCAAGTTTGTCTGGTTCCAAAGGGGAAGTTAAGTCTTTCTGGACGGTATATGTCTCATTTCCAGTATGGGCTAGGAAAATTATATTTACTTCCTTTTCTTTATTACTTGCAGTATAGTAGCATCTAGAGATCCCATCCAAGATCAGGGTACCATTGTGCCAGGCACTGTGCAGGCAGCCAGTAAGAAAGAGTCCCTGCCACAAAGAGTTTGCAGTCTAAGCAGACCAGACATATACAGTGTAGGAAGCTAGTCTTGGAACCATCTTCATTAGTAACAATATAAAAATACTGCTGCTATTTCAAAACACCTAATTTTCATTAAAAGTGGACACTGTCCATTTTTCCATATATGATCATGTATACATTTTTGCCACCTTTTTTTCATTTCACAGAGACCTCTTATCAACATAGCAGAGTGACTCAATCCTATTGTATAGCCCAGAAAGCAAAGTTTCTCTCAAGGTCATGGTGAGATGGACTGTGAGAAGTCGATTGATGTGATTAAGAAGCGCCATGTTCCCCAAACAAACATCCCAGCTCATAGATGTGTAATATGGCTCATTTAAGAAACCAAAGGGAAGGAAAAATACGTCTGAATTCCTGAAAAGTCAGAAAAAGCCACAAGTTGTGGTAACCATCAAAGACAACAGACTAAACAGAACTCAAATGCACAAATTCATGTAGCTATGAATAATATAAATATGAGAAGGGAAGTCGATACAAGCACTGCAATAGGTGTAAGTTCTGATGAGACATCTGAGAACACAATTGCTGTTGTAACTGCAAAATAAACTAATGTATTGTAGTAAAACTAAAATCAAAAAGAGATAAAGGTTCCAGGATGACCGGAGGGCAATGTAAAGATCATGGGTATTTTGTTGGTACACTTAATTGTTACAGAAGGAAATGGTTCTTCACTAATTGGCAGAAATTAGCTTAATAATAAAAAGGCTGGATTGGAGGAACAGAGACCACATGTTAAATCTGGTGGCAAAGTTTTTGGTGGGTTAAGTCTGATGTTGATACATTCCTGCGTTTAGTGAAAGGCATAAAAGCAAAACTCCATGGGTGAAATCCTGAAGTAAATGGCAAACCTTTCAATTGCGCCAAGATTTCACCCATGTAGTTAAAAACTTAAGTGTCTTACAGCTAGTCCTGTGCCTTGCAAGCAACTATAGGTAGGCAACTAGAATTGCAACTGCAGGGAATAATTTCACCTGCAGAGTTCAGCTAATGAGCTGCATCAGTCTGAGTTCCAAAACTTGGTGGAAATGTAAGGCTTTGTGAGCTGGAGTAGTATCCATTTCCAAAACCATTACAGTTACTCACAGATTTGGCAGGAGGAGTGAAGTTTGTACAATTTAACTTATCTCAGCCATGTGAAAAGGTGGCAATAGCGCCAGATTCTAAAACATCTCATACATGAATATATGTAACCTTTCTACATAACTACATCTACATCATCTTATGGTATTAGCTAACCAAAACCTTAAGGACCTCATTTTTAAAGGACACTGCTACATTTGCACCTCCAGATGTATCTGGTGCATCCCACATTAGCACACAAATACAGACATTTACATGCCCAATTTGCACAGCTAAAGGTTTGTGTTTCCATGCACAATTATTTGGTCTGTGTGTTTTAATGTTTTTGCAGGTGCAATGATGCATGTCCATTTTTAGTAATGAGGGTAATGACTAGAACTGATTGGAAAATGAAAAACTAGGGTTCTGAAAAATACAAATGTTTGATATTGTCTTTGTTTTTCAAAATGTTGAAAACTGACTCATTTTTCATTGGGGCAAATTTTGTGATTCTTTTCCTTTTTTCTCCAATTTTTTTATTAACTTCAAAAGCATTACTGAAACACATCAGAAATGGTACACAGTTCTTCCTAAAAATGAAGGATTTCAACAATGTTGACAATTTTTCACCAAAAAAAAATCATTTTTTTTTCCAGCAGGAAAAACTTTTTATTCAGAAATGTTCACCAACTCTAATAATGACTTTCAGTCAGGACTGACCTGTGCCATATTCACACTACTCTACTCTATCTGGTGCCCTGCAGATAAGATTTTAATCCCCTTGTTTTCTAAATTGAAATATGAACAAGATGCTCGAACATCACAGTGATGAGCATGATATAAATGCAGAAAGAGTGAGAATTATTCATCTGCATTGCATGTTTCTGTATACATTTCATCATTACCCAGTAATAAACCTCTACCCAGGCAGCCCCAATGAGAGCCATCTTTCCTGTTATTTCAGCTGATTAAAACAATGGTCACACCTTTCCTTAGAATCATGTTGGCTTAAACAATTAGCTAAATTCAGGTGATCCAACAGATTAAGTCGCTCAGTCTGGCTGAAACAAAAAACACTCTTTGTCCGTTGTATCAGCTGGCATGGACACATTTCCCATTCATTGAAGGAACTTCCTTACTGTTTGTCTGCCTTGTCTTCCCAGTTTGAGCCATGAAAAATATCAGCACAGTGACCAGAAGTCTGTATGCTATTTATAGCACTAAAATTGAGTGGTATCTTTAAACATGCATCTCTTGTCAAGGTTTACTGGAAGATGAACTACACCTTTGCTGAAACCTGAGGCACACAATTACTCTGCAAGCAGTCAGGGCGAGAGGAGGGCTTCAGAGAAGGGA